>NC_141309.1:14220000-14696506 GCF_037954325.1 Fistularia commersonii
AGACTTATGAGTTTGAAACTGGAAATTGAAGGTGTGACCCGCAGGTGGGATGTGAGTCTGAGGAGAAGTTCTGGAATGAGCTAGATGAAGTGATGCAGAATATCTCCAGAGATGAGAAAGTAGTAATTGGAGCAGGGGTGAAGGGGATGAAGAAGGGATGGGCAGATTTGGTATTCAGGATAGGAACGCAGAGGGACAGATGGTGGTAGATTTTGCAAAAAGGATGGAAATGGCTGAAGTGTACACTTTTTTCCAGAAATACAGGAAAATAGGGTAACTTATGAGAGGAGGCAGGAGCCCCCAGGAGGTAACCTGAAAGAGGTAACTTGAAAGAGACCTGAAAGAGATCAGTGACTGCAAAGTAGTTGTAGGTAAGAGTGTAGCCCAACAGCATAGGATGGTGGTTTGTAGAATGACTGATGACAAGGAAGATCAAGAGGACAAAGGCAGAGCAGAGGAAAAAGTGGTGGAAGCTGAAAAGGGAGGAGTGCTGTATGGTTTTCAGGGAGGAGTTGAGAAAGGCTCTGGGTGGTAAGGGTGAGCCTCTAGATGATTGGATGACAACAGCTAGTGTTATCAGCAAGACAGGTAGGAGAGTACTTGGTGTGTCATCTGGAAGGAAAGTCGATGAGGAGACTTGGTGGTGAAGTGAGGAAGTACAGGAGTATATTCGGAGAAAGCGGTTAGCAAAGAAGAAGTGGGATACTCAGAGGACTGAAGAGAACAGACAGGAGTACAGGGAGATACAACGAAAGGTAAAGATAGAGGTAGCAAAGGCAAAACAAAGGACATACAATGAACTGTATGCTTATTTGGATAGTATGGAGGAAGAGAATGATCTATACAGTTTGGCAAAACAGAGGGATAAAGATGAAAAGGATGTACAACAGGTCCAGGTGATTGAGGATAGAGAGGGAAATGTTTTGACAGATGCTAGAAGAGTGATGGGAAGATGGAAAGAGTACTTTGAAGGGCTGATGAATGAGGAAAATGAAAGAAAGGCAAGGGTAGACCTCAAAGTAGCAGAGATTAGCAAAAGTGAAGTGAGGAAGGCATTGACGAGGATGAGGAGTGGAAAAGGAAGTTGGTCCTGATATACTTGTGGAGATGTGAAAGTGTCTAGGAGAGGCAGCGGTAGAGTTTCTGACTAGATTATTCAACAGGATCTTAGAGAGTGAGAAGATGTCTGAAAAATGGAGACAGAGTGGGATGGTGCAGAATTGCAGCATCTATAGAGGGATAAAATTGACGAGCCATACAAATAAGTTATAAGAAAGGATAGCGCAAACTAGACTGAGAGCATAAGTCAGCATTTGTGAACAGCAGTATGGCCTCATGCCTCAAAACAGTACTACAGATGCAGTATTTGTGTTGAGAATTCTAATAGAGAAGTACAGAGAAGGCCAGAGGGAGTTGCATTGTGTTTTTGTAGACCTAGAAAAAGCATATGACAGGGTGCCAAGAGAGGAGCTCTGGTATTGTATTTGAAAGTATAGAGTGGCAGAGACGTATGTTAGACTGGTGCAGGACATGTATGCTAGCTGTGAGTTAGTGGGGAGGTTTGCTGTAGGGTAACAGAGAAGTTCAAGTTGGAAGTGGGACTCCATCAGGGATCAGCTCTGAGCCCCTTCTTGTTCGCAATGGTGATGGATACGCTGACGGATGAGGTTAGACAGGAATCTCCATGGACCATGATCTTTGCAGATGACATTGTGATTTGTAGTGAGAGCAGAGAACACATTGAGGATATCTAGAGAGGTGGAGGTATGCGCTGGGAAGGAGAGGAATGAAAATTAGTTGCAGCAAGACAGAATATATGTGTGCGAATGAAAGGAACTAAGGTAGAACGGTGAGGCTACAGGGAGCGGAGATCAAGAAGCTGGAGGATTTCAGGTACTTGGGGTCAACAGTCCAGAGCAATGGAGAGTGTGGAAAAGAGGTGAAGTGACGGGTCCAAGCAGGTTGGAACGGGTGGAGAAAAGTGTCAGGGGTACTATACGATAGAAGACTATCAGCCAGAATGAAAATAAAGGTATACAAGACAATGGTGAGACCAGCGATGCTGTATGGCCTAGAAACAATTATAATGACAAAAGATGGGAGGCAGAGCTAGAGGTTGCAGAGATGAAGATGCTAAAGTTCTCTTTGGGAGTGACAAGGATGGATAGGATCAGGAATTAATCTATAAGAAGAACAGTAAATGTTAGGTGTTTTGGAGAGACGGTCAGAGAAGCCAGACTGGGATGGTTCGGTCATGTACAAAGGGGGGATAGTCAATATATTGGTAGACGGATGCTGGAATTGGAGGTGCCAGGCAGGAGGTTTCAAAGAGGACCAAAGAGAAGATTTATGGACATAGTGAGAGAGGATATGAAGGTAGTTGATATGAGAGAGGAGGACTCAGAGAATAGAGTTAGATCCAGAAGGTTGATTCGCTGTGGCGGCCTCTGAAGGGAAAATCCGAAAGAAGACAGGATGTCAACTTGACAGGGAAAAATAGAGCAAAGGAAAGGCTCCCTTGGTCAAAGGAAAGAGGATTCAATACCATTAACACGAACATCTTCAGTAGCTGGTATTATTCATATTTTACCAAAGGACATTAGAAAAAAGAAGTTTTTAAAAACGTATCTACCTGTGCATTTCTTAGCTGCTGTTATCTATCTCATCCCTATATAAAGGAAAAATCTTCAGGTTTCAAATAAAATAAAATACCAGAAAAAACTCTGTACACAATATACATATGAGGATGTCAAACTCACAATAAATTTTGAGCCAGCCTCTTTACTGTGAGGCAGGCTTCACAAAGCCTCAGTCATTCTGAAAAGAGGTTCCTGAAAAAGATTACTGGCAGTGTCTTCGTTGCCATGGCTGCAGTGAGAGAATCCCTGATGTTTATTTTACCCCGGTGTTTTTATAGCAAACAACTGAGATACTGATCAGAAGTTCTTTCATTCTGACAGAGAATGATATAGCCCTTGTTATTGTTTTCTTTTTTCCCCCTCTTAAAAATGATAAATGATTTTGTTACATTATAGATAAATCATCGCAAAATAGTTGAAATCTATGGGAGATATTGAAAAGTTATATCAGACACAGTTCATATGACAAATATTGACAGTGGATTCAACAAACAAGTCAATTGTTCATTACTTTCCTTTTTGGATGATGAAATAATAATAATAATTTTAGACTTGGGAGCTTTTGAAGATCATTTCAATTAAAATGCTCTCTCATTCTACTGTATTCAATGTTTCTGCATCCATATCGTGAAAAGGTCATTTGTGTTAGTAGTTTTAACCCACGGTTTAAGTGAGGGGTTAGACTTGTTCCCTGACAAGTGGTTTCTGCCTTTCACAATACACAGTGTTGATTATTCTGTCATTTACATAGAGCTCCGGGGCTGTTTAGTTTTGTTTTTGTCATGTCTTTTGCAAATGTTCTGATGAAAAGACATGTGAAGCAAAATCAGAAAAGCTATATAGTTATATATATATTAGTTGACAAGAAATGCAAGATTTAAACAATAAGGTAACATTGTTCTTTTCATGGATGCATTCATTGGTTAAACTGCTATTTTTAACAAAATGACAAAACTGAAAATTCGCTGTATTTCAGTTGCAGTGCTACATTGCAACACTGTGTGGTTAATTGTTCACATATATATCGAGATTTGTCTAATGTCAACTTTTTCTCAACAAGCAAACCAATTCCCAGCCAACAGGATGGACTATTCAACACATACCAAATATTTATCACTATGAATAACATTAACATTAACATTATACAAAATCCAGATACAGAGCATCAATGCTTAAGGAAAACACTGTTTTGCTCATCTTCACCTATCACAACCTCAACAAATACTGAGAAGGAGGTTTATTACGGTTTTCTAAGTACTTTGATTTTTTAAAAGCCAAAGGACTTTTCCAACTTTGAAATATTCAGTTCTCTTGATTTTCAACATGTAAGACATCTAAGAAGAGAATATACTGTGGAATGTTTTTTAAGGTACTGTTGAAAATGAACGACATTCATATGAAAGCAGCACTTATTTAAAGTCATGTCCACAATAGTGAGTGTGATGTTTGACGAAGTCAGAGTTTTAAGGATACAGAAATTCACTGATTGAGCCTTTTCCCTACTGATTATAATAAAGAAAGGTTTCTTAGAAATATTCATGATTTAAAAAAAAATACGTATTATATATTTTTTTATGTTTTATATAATTTATATATATATAATTTATCGTTTGAAGGTTGTGTATATATTTTTTGCTACTTCTCGCTTGTAGTAGATATCCCAAAAGGTTTATACACTGTTGCCAATGAATTTAGCTTTTTTTAAAAACATTGTGTGATCCAACAAATAAGAAATTAAAATAGATATTACCTACAAATCTACCTCTTTAAAAAAAATAAAGCCTGAGAAAAATTTGTGCCCAAACTTTGTAGAAGTGTGTTCCCTGACAAGAAAATCTACCATAACTTGTACTAAAGATTGCCTGAACTCGAGGAGGTAATCCTTTAGCCTGATCATTTGAAATGTTTGTTTTCTTTTTAAGACAAGAATACATTTTGAGGGACTCCCAGGTTACTCCCAGGTAAGGGGAGAGGAGAATAAAAATAACAATAATAATAATAATAATAACCTAATAACATACCCACTGTCGTCAAGTATATGTTGGAGGAAGCCACAAGGAAAGCATTGAAGTTAAAGTGTTTACTATTTTGCACATGATAATCAGGGTACATTGAGTTGAAACATCTTCTTCTTCTTTTCTTTTCAGCTTTTCCCTCAGGGGTGAAATTTCCTCCCTCCTAAACAAAGTGGTAAGCCAGGTAAACTGACAGAAAAGGGTCACCAGACACTGAGGCAATTAGTGCAAAAAGGTCGTCAACATTCTGCAGAGTCAATCGCTACAGACCTCCAAACTTCATGTGGCTTTCAGATTAGCTCAGAAACACTGCACAGAGAGCTTCATAGAATGGGTTTCCATGACCAAGCAGCTACATTCAAGCCACACATCACCAAATGCAACGCAGTTGGATGCAGTGGTTTAAAGCATGCCGCCACTGGACTCAAGAGCAGTGGAGACACGTTCTCTGAGTGACAAATCGCGCGTCTCTATCTGGCAATCTGATGATTGAGTCTGAGTTTGGCGGTTGCCAGGAGAACAGTACTTGTCTGACTGCATTGTGCCAAGCGGGAAAATTTGGTGGGGGGGGGGAATATGGTACGGGGTTGTTTTTCAGGGGCTGGGCTTGCCCCTTAGTTCCAGTGAATTGAACTCTAAAAGCTTCAGCATACCAAGACATTTTGGCCAATTCCATGCTCCCAACTTTGTGGGAACAGTTTGGAACTGCCCCTTTTCCAACATGACTGTGTACCACTGCACAAAGCAGGGTCCATAAAGACAAGGATGAACTTGACTGGCCTGCACAGAGTCCTGACCTCAACCTGATAGAACACCTTTGGGATGAATTCGAGCAGAGACTGAGAGCCAGGCCTTATTGTCCAACGTCAGTGTGTGACAGCCTTCCCAGAAGAGCTGAAGCTGTTTTAGTCGCAAAGGGTGGACCCTTGTAATATTGAACTCTATGGATTAGTACATGGATGTAAGCTCATATGCCAGTCAAGGCAGTTGAGCAAATACTTTTGGCTATATATATTTGCTACTCCAGGCTTCCTCATACAATAGCAGAGTTCCTCTCTTGGGACCCTGTTGTATGTTTTTCTAGGTCTACAAAAGTGCTATGCAACTCTCTCTGACCTTCTCTGTACTTCTTAAAGCAAATACTACATCTGTAGTACTCTTTCTAGGCACGAAGCCATACTGCTGCTCACAAATGCTAACTTCTGCTCTCAGTCTGGTTTCCACTACTCTTTTTCATAACTTTATTGAGTGGCCCATCAACTTTATCCCTCTATAGTTACTGCAATCGTCTTCAGAGCCAAATAATCCTAGTTTGATTCCTAGCTCCTCCTAATGTGTCGAAGTGTTGTTGAGCAAGACACTGAACCCCTGACTGCTCTCCTGGCGCTGGTTGACAGCAGCCAACTGCTCATGGCTCATCTATGATGGAGGTTAATTGCTGAGAACGAATATCCGGGCAGGGGTTAATAAAGAAAAAAATGTTAATTACTATTATTGTTATTTAAAATGAGCACCATCTAACTTCTCCATTCCGAAGGTACCTTCTCACTCTCCAAATCCTGATGAATAATCTAGCCAGAAATTCTACCAATCTCTGCTACTTCAGTCCCCTTGGTGCCACACTTCTTTGCTCACTTCCTCACTCAACCATACACCACTCCTCCCTTTTCAGCTTCCACCACTTTGTCCTCTGCTCTGCCTTTGTCCTCTTGATTTTCCTTTTCACCAGTCATCCTACAATCCAACATCCTATGCTGTCTGGCTAAACTCTCACCTACCACTACTTTGCAGTCACTGATCTCCTTCAGATTACCTCGACTATACAAGATATAGTCTACCTGCATGTTCCTACCTTCGCTCTTATAAGTTACCCTGTGTTCCTGTCTTTTCAAGAAAAAAACATTTACTCTGCGATTACAATCCTTTTTGCAAAATCTACCACTATCTGTCCTACTGCGTTCCTATCCTGGATACCAAACTTGCCCATCACTTCCTCATCACTTCTATTGTCTGCACCAACATGTCCATGGCAGTCATTGTTAGTCTGGGCCATGACAGATCCGGTATAAGATTTTTAGGTTTGACTCGCATATTTGGCTTTGGCACAAGTTTTATGCCGGATGTTTTTCCTGACACAACCCTCTCCCCATCTACATGGGCTTGGGACCAGCTTAAGGGAACACTGACCTGTGCTGCCCTGTGGCTGCACTACATTGTGTTAAAACATATATATGTATTAATACAATGCTAGTGAGTACTTAATTACACCAGAGAGTAGTTATGCATATTTACAGTTAATTTTCTTGGCATGCCTACCAGTGTAATATACTGTATAATCAGACATACCTTGCAGAACAAAGGAAGACATTTTTCTAGATAGCGCAAAAGGAAAAACTTGTTTTTTTGGTTATGTCAAAAACAGTTATTGTGGTAAAATATACATGGATAAATGCCCATGCACACCTCACAAATAAACAAACAACCTTAAACAAAGCAATTAACTAAATCAAATGTATTTTTCAGTGAAGAAAATCCACAAACATACAGAACCAGCTGAGGGGTTCCGCTTAGAGAATATCTGACGTGATAATGGGAACAAATGTAGTGTCAAAGACTTCTGCTCTTTATGCCTGTAGTGTCTGAGATTTCAGATCAGACTTTGCTTCCACAAGGACACAGTCATTCCAAAGGCAGCGAATATTTGCAAAAGCTGAAATGGGCATCTTGTGCACACACAAATAGGTGAGTGTCACCAACCTGCCAGTGAGCTAAATGTCATCTTACTTAATGTCAGTAAGCTTTGGCTGTTTTGACCCTTCCCTAAAGTCATTAAACCCCCAATATTTGGCAGAGTTTTCTTATTCTCATCTGCCATTTGGTTGTTGAAAACAATAGTGTAATTGAAAGCAAAGCTTAAAATTGTGTTAGAAATTAGAACAAAATGGCATATTCTTAATTTCCCTAGCTCCCAAAAGCTGTAAATTGTAGTCATGAAGTGTAGTATTCACTGCAGAGCTCATGAAATATATTTTATCCACACTGCTCAATGTGTCGTTAATGCACAAGGGAAACAGCCTCAAGGAATCACAGAGGGCATGACCACATCTTAAATGAGAAAGGGGAGAAAAAGAAAGTTGCAATAAAACTGAAGTAAATCCCTCTGATACCATTTGGCAGACGGCTGCTTGATTTACCTCAGGCTGGATATTAAAAATCTCAGATGGGCTGTTCAACTGAAAACTTGATCCAATTAGAGACACTGAGTAAACAGCAGGAAGCTGAGTCAGGGTCAGCATACACAGAGGTCTGTCATTTCCTACACAAGCCACAATGGGTTTATCCCTGATCATCTATTGCCTGCAAACAGCAGGGAGGCGTGAGGAAAACACAATCATCCTGTTGATACCGTGCTGATTAAAAGATAGTCCAATGCAGAAGCCTCTGGTAGTCTTGGTATTATATAAGAGCAAAGAAAGAAAAGTATAAGTGACAGCTATATGGACACAGCTGACTTGATATGGGACCAAAAAGTAAAATCATTAAAACAACAAACACAAAGGGTCGTGGTCTCTCACCCCACGGGACTAACGGTCGGGGGGAGCGTGGTTAAGCCGGGAATATATAGATGATCCCAGATAATCAAGTTCTAATTGCATTTTTGTTGGTGTTTCAAATTAAAGGATCGAACTCCTCTACGCCTCCGCTATAATTTCATCGTTGAAACACCACAGTATCACATTTCCCAATAGAAATGCAAGAAAAATGTTATACACCTTGATTCATTCCATATGATGTTATTCATTCAATGAGGTAAGAGTTTAATTGATTTAGTTTTATATGTTTGTTCAAATTTTCAATAACTTTTTTCCATTGTAGACCCACTTGGCTCTTTTCAAAATTGTCATAATAACTTGACTATACGGCTCTCCATGACAGAAAATATGAAATAATTACCTCAAAATCATCACTAAAATGCTTAAAACATTGTGAGTAATACAAGCAACATTGGCCTTTAAATTTCAAGGCTTGTAGAAGTAAAGTAAAAAGTAAAAGTAGATAGTAGAAATTTTAAATTGCTGTTGATTCGGTCCCCAACAGTCCTCAGTGCTGTTGAGGTCCATGTCAACGTTATCTGGGACCAGCACATGTAAACCTACCCGCCCAACCATGGGCATGAATATATACAATAACAGTGGTGGGCCTTCGGTTCTGGAAGCCCTTCAGCAAAAAATAAGTGTTGGTGACACTGTTGCTTCAACCAATCAGATTTTGAGTTGGCGACATCAAAGCCTTCTGGCAGGCTTCAGCAACGTCAGCGTTTTCACACCCTCTGATTGCATAGTCTCAGAGTGGACAAGTGTAATAGCAAGGAGAAGTGTACTAGCGAGCTGTGAACTGAAATATAGTTATGTTTGTTTAATATCTGGTTTTTCAACCCCTGGCTCACAGGCTCCGAGGCAAATTTTATTGCTGGCAGTGCTTGGAGCGGAAGCACACGGACAAATCTGTACTACAGAATAAGTTTTTTTTACTGTATATACAATTTCCTACTATTATTTATTGTTATGTTTTACTTGAAACTCTGGCACAACAATTTCCCTCGGGATAAATAAAGTTGTTCTTATTCTTATTCAACTCTGTTTGAGGAAAGAAAAGAGGATGGATTTTGTCTAGGTTGTGTTTTGCGTAAAAGACGACCGGAGATATTAGAGTAGCACTTAGTTATTTTACTGAAGAGCAGAGCACAGGTGACGATAGCAATTCGTACCAACAGACATGAGCCCGCCCACAGCGAATCTGCGCATGTGCAGATTGCAAGTAAACATATATGGTTAACTGTTCAATATTACTGTGTCCACAGTCAATATTCTACATCCCCTTTCCTTAGTTTGAACCTCTAACCATGAACACAGTCTCAATGTCTTAATAGTAATATAGTGTTAAACTTATGTGACTGAATCATGAAATACGACATATCCAAACAATGAAATGAAGTGTGCAAATAACTGTGATAACCATTCAACAAGTCATTGTGTAACTTAGCCAGACATTAACAAAATACCCTCTTAGCAGTATAGATCTTTGTACTTGGGGTTAGGTTCACTGATGCGACCTGAGCGTGTTCTATAAACATCCACGTTTACAGATGGTTCAGAAGCAGAGGCTTGATCCGCCGGGCACTCACAGTCCGCATAGCCATGTCCGGTAACTGTCATACACCTTGTTGGATCAGGTCCAGTGTCCTGATAAGAGTCTCTCGGGTCAACCTGAGTCAGTGCGGGTTCAGGAACAGTTAAGATGTGTTTTCTGTTTCTCCTGTATGTTTGTCCTTCCGACTGAATCAGGTATGATCTGGGCTCATTGCATGTTTCTTTCACAACTCCTGTGCGGTCATATCCTTTTGGAGGTTTCAGAGGTCGGCTCGTTTTGTCATAGTAGCTTTTTTGCGCGAGTCTTTTATTGAGAAGTTGAGCACGTACGTCTTCTAGCTTGCACGTGTCGGGTTCAAGCAGCTTTTTGGAGACAGGGAGAGTAGTGCGCATCTGTTTCGACATAAGTCTTTGTGCAGGAGACCCAAGCTTAGTGTCACGAGGAATGTTTCTCAAAATGAGTAGGTTGAGAAAGATGTCAGTTTTGTCTCTGAGATTTCTCCATGAGGCTTTTAGCACTACGGACAGCTCTCTCCGCCAATCCATTTGATTGGGGATACTCAGGGCTATTTGTCACATGAGTGAAGTCCCATTGCCTTGCAAAGTCCTTGAAACGCTGACTCGTGAACTGTCGTCCGTTGTCGGTGATGAGAGTGTGAGGTGTACCGTGGACAGAGAAATGACGTTTCAACTTACCAATGACTGTTGTTAATGTGAGATTACGCAGCAGGTCAATCTCAAACCAGCCTGAAAAGGAATCTACAAGTACCAAGTATTGTTGGTTGTGCCAGTCAAAGATGTCTGCTGCCAAAGTCGCCCAAGGTATCTCCGGAATAGGGTGAAGAAGAAGCGGCTCTTTTTGTTGGTGTGGTTTTGTGCTGTTGCACACCGAGCATGCTCGCACTTCCTCAATATCTCTAGTCATTGTCGGTCAAAACACTATTCCTCTTGCTCTCCGTTTCATGGCCTCTGTACCTGGATGCCCTCTGTGTAAAATGCCAGTGTAGAGTTTTTGTAAGCATAGAGGAATAACCGCTTTCTGTCCATTCATGACAATGCCATCCTCAATGATCAGTTCATCCCTGAAAGTAAAGTAGGGACGGACCGCATCTGGGAGATTATGAAGCTTGTCTGGCCAGCCATGTCTTATAAAGTTGCTGAGCATCTGGAGAGTCGGATCAGTGGCAGTGTGTTCTTAGTTCCCGTAAATGAGCAGAAGACACGTAACACACTGACATCACATCAAAATCATCAACTTCGTCCGCCAGCTGAGTTTTGGTGTTACTGGGAGCCCATGATAAAGTATCTGTTACGGGTGGTCCAAAGACTCAAGCAGGACTCAGAAATTAGTAATAAATATTTAATGATAGCCAAAATACAAACAGAAATGGAGCCGAACAAGAACTGAATAAGGGACAAAGGACGACTAGCAACACTAGTGAACAGGTCAACTAAAGGCGACTAGAAAATCTAGTGAACAGGCTAACAAACTGAAGGCGACTAGCTTTAACGCTAGTGAACAGACCGAAGTGGCAATACAAACAAACGTTATCAATTATCGAACGGGCTACGAACAAACAGGCGAACGAACGAACCAGCAAATCTAGTAAGGCAAGGATTCCTAATCTAAACGAACCTACGGTACTCAACTGGTGGGAAAGCAGTGAGGCAAGCAGGGGGTTCCAGGCAGGCAGAGCACGGTGTGTGGCGGTGGAGTTGGATGACGGTGTAGCAGACCGGTGGAATGATCCAGGGGTTCTGGCGGACAGAAGCTGAGCTGACGAGGGGGAACTAACAAATCTAGTAGGTGAACAGTCCAGGTGGTTGCATGTGTGACCCAGTGGTCATGGCTGTGGAATGTAGCATTCTGGCGATTAGACATCCGGTGTGTGCGGCTTTTACGCTGCACAAGAAGGGTGTGGCCAATCAGCTGCGCCTTGTTTGCTGATTGTCAGTTGCTTCCACCTGTCTGCCTCACCGCCACACAACGTCACACGCCCACCTGGAATCAAAGAAGGGAGGGAGAGAGGAACAGGGAAAACACAACAGACGTTGCTTCTAGCAAACATTCCTAGTGGACGTAACGGTATCAGCCAATTGCATTTGCTTTCCACTTTTATACACGAGCTTGATGTTATACTTCTGGAGCTTTGGCATCATGCGTTGTAATCTTGCTGGTGTTGCATGAATAGGCTTTTTGATGATTGTAACCAGAGGTTGATGGTCAGTTTCTATGGTGACTTGTTTGCCATAAATATAATAATGAAATTTTGACCATGCAAAGACAACTGCAAGCAGCTCTTTTTCTATCTGTGCGTATCGAGTTTCTGTGTCCGTGAGGGTACGTGAGGCATAAGCTACAGGTTTGCCTTCCTGCAGGCACGCAGCACCAAGTCCAAATTGCGAAGCATCACATGTCTGTGTCACGAGTTTATGAACATCATAATATGACAGTACAGGGGGGTTAGACATGTGTTTCTTTAGAGTGTCGAAAGCACATTGCTGCTGTTCATACCATGACCACTCAGTATCTTTTTGTGTGAGTTGTCGAAGTGGAGCAGCGATTTGGCTGAAGTTGGGGATAAATTTCCCAAGGTAGTTCACCATACCAAGAAATCGTTGCACGGCTGCAACATCGGTTGGCACAGGCATGTCGCTAATCGCTTTAGTCTTAGATGGGTCAGCTTTTAGACCCAGAGCAGTGAAAACATGACCAACGTAACTGACCTGGTTCAGCCTGAACTTACATTTGAGGGGGTTGAGTCTCAACTTTACCTCTCTAGCTTGGTCAAGTACTTTTCTCAGATGTGCATCATGTTCCTCGATGTCCTTGCCTCCAATCAGTATATCGTCCACAATGATTGCGCAGGGGTAACCAGCGAAAATCTGCTCCATGGAGCGCTGGAACACCTCACTGGCAGAGCTGATTCCAAACGGCATCCGCAGGAACCTGTAACGGCCAAAACAGGTACTGAAAGTGGTTAACATTGAGGATTTCTGGTCAAGGGATATCTGCCAGAATGAGTTCTTTGCATCTAAGACTAAGAACACTGTTGCGTTCGACATTTGAGATGCAACCTCATCTACTGTTCTCATTGGGTGATGTGGTCTTTTCAAAGCAACGTTCAAGTCTTTAGGATTGATACAGATCCTAATTTCCTTATTGTCCTCTTTTCTGGTGGTGACCATTGAGGAAACCCAGTCAGTGGGGTCCGAGACAGGTGTGATTACACCTAGCTCCTGCATTCTGTCCAGTTCAGCTTTGACTTGGTCCTTCATTGCAACTGGAATGCGGTGTGCTGGTCGAACTACGGGTCTTATCTCGGGGTCTAGGGTCATTGAATATGTGACAGGTAATTTTCCAAGCTCATTGGAAAAAAGGTCACTGTATTCACCTTCAATTTGTTTCGAAAAATCTTGAACCGCTGAAATACTTACTTGGTGGACTTCTCTGCTGAGAGATACAAGTCCCAATCGGAGTGAGGCACTGAGTCCTAGCAATGGTAGCACGTTCTCATTTATAACAAAGAAAGGTAAAGTATGAGGTTTGACTCCTAGATGCCAACATATCTCAACGAGTCCTAGAGTTTGTATCTTACTACCACCGTATGCAACGAGGTTGGTGGGTTTACTGCATGGCTTCATTTGTTCCTTCCTTTTTATCTTCTCAAAAGTCTTCACTGAGAGAACACTGCATTTAGCACCAGTGTCCACCTTCATCTCAACCGGATTGCCATTAATCTGTAATGTGGAATGAGCTTCTTCCCTCTCCAGCGTCTGTTTGAAGTCTAATCCGAATCTACGCTGTCCAATGTAATTCCATTTACATAGTAAGTATCACCGTCACTGTCCTCCTTATGGTCCATGTCCACCTGGTGGACTGCCTTCTGTTGTCTATGCCTCTGAAACTGAGGTATGGATTTACAGCACTTTCTGAAGTGGTTCATCTTCTTGCATGCATTACACTGCTGGCCAAAAGCTGGGTATTTACTTCTTTTTGCAATATGACTACCACCGCAGTTGTTACAGTTAGAGATGTGCTGAGAAGCAACTGGTTTAGCATTAAACCTTGCCTTGTCACATTCCCTTTTCTTATATTTGTTTTGCACAGCATCCACATATGTAACTGAGCTACTTGGGGTCATTAGCGTTATGTTGTGCTCCTCTGTAACTTCGTGTATTTGACACACAGAAATTGCCTTGGCTAAAGTTAAGCCACTGTCACGCAAAAGACTTTTCCTGAGATGGTCGTTATTTATACCACACACCAGTCTGTCTCTGATAAGTTCCTCGCTCAGCTCCCCAAAGTTGCAGCTCCTAGCTTTAATTTTCAAATCACTTACGTAAGATTCAATAGTCTCACCAGCCTTTTGGTTGCGCGTGTTAAACTTGTGCCATTCCATCGTCACATTTGTCTGAGGATTGCACATTTCTCTGAACTTTCTTTTGAGGCATTCAGGATCCTCCTTCGACTCTGCGGGAACGAGGACACGTCCATCGTCTGCGCCACCTTTGCGCACCTCCGCCGCGTATACGAAAGACCTTTCCCGCTCGATGGCTTCGGGTCCGGCTAGGTTCAAGAGAATGTAGGCTCGAGTCCACACTGGCTTGTCCGAGTGCACTGCAGTGATAAAGATGTCATACTCCTGCTCGAATATGCGCCAGTTTTCTGCCAAGTTCCTTTCAAACAGTAGTGGGTCGGGTCGCCTGAAACCCTCCGCCATGTTGGTTGAAAAAATGTAGCGTGGTAGCGGGATAATCCCGCTCGATAAGAAACAAGCCACTTACAACACACAGGTTTCCTGTGAAAAATGTGCGTCTGTAACTTCTGACACCATGTTGTGTTTTGCGTAAAAGACGACCGGAGATATTAGAGTAGCACTTAGTTATTTTACTGAAGAGCAGAGCACAGGTGATGATAGCAATTCGTACCAACAGACATGAGCCCACCCACAGCGAGTCTGCGCATGCGCAGATTGTAAGAAAACATATATGGCTAACTGTTCAATATTACTGTGTCCACAGTCAATATTCTACAGTCTACAAATGATCAGAATTTTGGTGGGTAAAATGCTGCCATTTTCCTAAATAATACTGCAAGTTTATCAGGTTTTTATTGGTGCAGCTGTTTGCTATAAGGGCATTTATTGTGGCTACTGGCTCCCGCCATGGGACTGGACTTTTGTTCCCCGGTGTGTTCAGGAAATACACTTACGAGCTATCCCGGGCTAGAATGAATGTCAGCCCGAGAGGATCGTTCACACTCTGGACGGTGGACACCCGCTGAGACGCGTCCAGCGGATGTGCAGGTGAGGAGGTTCTGGCCTAGAGCAGGGGAGGCGCGGTCATTTTATACCATCGCCTCAACGGTCGGGTTTTTTTAAGGACTTGTTTTACACACACTTGGAATTTGGCCACTTTGGGTGCTGGGCCGTGCCCCGGACAAAGCCGCGGGGTACGCGGTCGATTACGCGTGGGGGTGTCAGTGGAAGAGTACAGAGTTGGGCATCCCTTTGTCAACACGTGATGCGCCCCCGCGAGCGAATTTTAACACTACACGGGTTATCTATCTGCGATGCACCTCTCTTTATACTGCATTTCTGCATAATAAGATTTTTTTATTGCCATAAACTAATTATTGGGGGGTGGATTGATTTGGAGCACTACTGAAGGCCGAGGTGTAAAATGCACGGCCCGCCACTGATTAATATAGTTAAATGTAGCTGTTTCTGAGGAAAATATTTACATATTATTGTCCTGTCAATATCCAGATATCAGTATTTCTCAATTTTAATGCTTGGTGTTAGTACATGTTTCGTCCCTGTTCCATTTGTACCTTGCCTGTAAGATGGCAATTAATTAACAACCACCTAACCATAAATTCCCTGAATTGTTTTGAAAATAGTGGGGGTAAAAAAACATCCATAAAATCTAATAAAGCCACAATTTTGACCTTTTTCATTGGATGTCCCAGGCTCTATATCCAGCCTAATACATTGTGATAAATAGTACTATGCAGAAGAACATTTTTATTTTAGGGTATGTTTCTTTCTTTTTGGGGCAGGATAAAACTTTTAATACTTTGAAAAGGGTTTTTCTTGTTATTGCAGGTTTGAATCACAATAGTTGAGTGCAATAGTTGTAAATAAGCAAAAACAAAAAAACGAATAAATTAACAAACACTTGCACATACCTTGTTAATCTAAACTCATGAGTTGCTTATCTGTGAAACCGTCATCTCAACCTATTATCATCTCAGTACAGACATCACTTCCCAAATTTGTGACACCAACTTGTTAAAGCTCCTCAGTTTAATGAAAACAAATTAAAGTATGAACAGGTAAAGATAAATTTGTCATTGACATTGGTAAATGCTGGATCAAGAGGCGGAGACCATGGTGGGTGCTCTGGTGGAGGGCATGCTCAGCCGCTTCGGAGTGTAGCAGATGTCTTCTTTTAAAGTATTACAATTCCCCCCATGACTGCGTGGATTTCCTGCGGGTTCTCCGGTTTCCTCCCACAGTCCAAAGGCATGCAGCAGGTTAATTAGAAAAAACTAGGAAAATTGCCTTGAGTGAATAGTTGTCTGTTTGTGGCCCTGCAATTGAATGGCAACCAATGTATGGCGGTGCACCCACCTCTTGCCCAATGACAGCTGGGATAGCATCCTCCGTAACCCTGAATGCAGGATAAGCGGAAGAAGATAGATGGATGGATCAACTACCAGGCTTGTTGCAAAGCAGTTACATTCAGCCATTGGCAGCTTCAAGATATGGACAACATAACTGAACATTCTCCAGGTGATGAGAGTAGCTGAGTAAGTGCAATCATCTTTTCTTCAAAAGACAACCAAAAGAACGAAAGAAGAAGGAAAAGAACTCCAAGGAGCCACTTTTTAAAGGAATAGTTAGTAAAAAAAAAAAAAAAAAAAGGAAAAAAAGCAAGATAAAGGCACTGCAATTTTTAGTGCAAGTTTGTGGTTAAAAAACATGTTCTGTTTACCTGCAAATAATTATGCACATCGGATTCTTTGCAACAGCGTCTGGCCAAACAAACCTGGTGTCCTTGCAACAAACCAAGGTGTCATTCTCAACATGGACAAAGTAATCCAATGACTTGTGAATCTTATTGTAATAATAATATTGTAATATACATACATAAATACGCACATACATACATTTATACATATAAACATACATAGTAATTTGCTATCTAAAACTTGCAGAGATAAAGGCAAGAAAGTGATTAGGTTTTGTGTTGTGATGTGTGCGTCCGTGCGTCCGTGCGTGTGTGTGTGTGTGTGTGTGTATGTGTGTGTGTTTGTGCGTGTGTGCGCGCTCGCGGGTGTTCATGCCCACGTGCACATCAGCTAATCAGTTCATAATTATATCCAATAAGAGGCCAAAATTTAAGATATGTTAGCTCAGTACTGCCATCTACTGGAGTTAATTTTCTATTGTAGTTGCGCAGAGATGCAAGGTAAAGGTGCTTTGAATGTGGGATCCACCATTGAAAACAAACCAACTGTTTGAGTGAAGATGTTTTTTGTTTGTTTGTTTTTCTGTTTAAATCGAATTAGTTACGTAATAATGCTTTGTTTTTCTGTTTCCTTTTTTTCTTCCCATATTTTTGCTGGCCTTCCTTTTTTTTCTATTCCTGTTCATTTCAAAACTTTTGTTTTCTTTGCATCTACTAATCTGATGTGGAATCATTTAGGTAAATCAGCTGCGAACATACAATATCCACTTCACCTTGTAGTCTTTATTTTTATTCTCATTCTTTTCACCTTGTTCGTTTGGATTGATTGATTGATTGATTGATTGATTGATTGATTGATTGATTGATTGATTGATTGATTGATTGATTGATTTTAAAGGCAGCTTTTGAACATAAATATTGGTGAATACGTATTATTTCACTCAAGCGGAAATGTTTGATTCATAAGGATATTCACTGTTGTGTGATTCTCATGGCATCATTGTAGATAAGTTAGCATTTCATTAGCACGCTTTTAAATTGCATACTTTGTTTATTATTTAGGATCCTTCGTTTTGTGTTTGACAGATAACGCAGTCTAATAAAGTTTTGTCATCGGAAAAAGTCGTGACGTAATTTTAAGGGGACAAAAATGGAGGTCGGTTTGATAGCCAAGATATAACTTAGCTAAGATAGATAAGACACCAAACATTTTTTAAAGAACTACCCTCGCGAACTGGCGAGTTTTAAATAACATAACCTTCAAAATCTTTGTTAGAAAGTCAGCCAACATATGTTCTCAGTGTTCCAGGACATTTCTAGGTGGCACGTAATTGCAACGGCTATGCTAGCGGTCGCTGCTAATTTGTGGATCACTGCGCCTCTTCACTTCTTCCCTCCTATATAGTGAGATAAAACGTATCGTGGCCGTGCAATATCATAGTCAAACCATTTAAAGATGGCCAGTGTACATGAAAGTTTGTATTTCAACCCGATGATGACCAATGGAGTGGTCCATACTAATGTGTTCGGTATTAAAGACTGGGTTACTCCATACAAAATTTCCGTGCTGGCGCTGCTTTACGAGATGACTGCATCTAAAATCACGCTCCCGGAGAGAAGACGACTGAACAAACTTGTTCTGCCGCTGCAGCAGGTTGGCATCATTGAGGTGGATGTTTTGGGCCACACCAGGTGAAACGGATGACTGATCGATGGTATTATTATGTTATGTACAGGGTCCAGACTTGTCGTTTGGTCAGTTACTCAGGACAGTGGATGAGTGCTGCCCTCAGACTGCGTATGCTGTCAAAATAAGGTTTGTGTGATAATAGATGACATGATGATTAGTTACACTGTTGAAGAAGTCTCATTGTATGATGTTTTTCCAAATTGAAAGGTTGCATGAAATGGCAGATGGAGAACTGAAAGACATGGAATACTTCTTTTCTACTCTTCCTACTCCATTCACCTCGTTTGATTCAGAGGCATATAAAACCAGTGTTGTGGGTACGTAGTAGATTGCTATTGAAGTGCTCAATGTCACCCTAATGAGGGCTGTACTACATGGAGTTTTCAGACAAATTCAAAGAACTTTTTAAGATATTGATAAATGTCATTATTGCTGTTTTGATAAGGAATGTCAAGTAGAATGTGGACATTCAACACTGTCCAATAAATTTTGCCCAACTGTAGATCAGCTCTCTGAATTTCAACTGTGTTTTAGGTCTTTTTATGAGACACATGCTCCTCGCCTACAACAAGCTGTCTTTTAGTCAAGTGTACAAGCTTTACAAGTCTCTACAGCTATACTACCACAGTCACTATGCTAAGCCCACGGATGGCCAGGTGGGTTTACCTGCGCTGGTTGCAGATGACTCTGACATGGACCTCACCAGTACTGAGGACACTGTCGGGGATCGAATAGACAGCGAGGATGTGGACACTCCCCTTCATGATTCCGTGCTCAGGTTTGTTTTTCTTTTTGCTCTAAGATTTAAACATTTTTTCTTCAAACTCACAAGTTTTAACTTAAGTGCAGTGTCTGGATTTGCTGAAAGTAATAATTTGTTAGTTTGATCAAAATTTCCAAAAAAAAAAACAAAACTGAAAGCCACCCTGTTGCTGCTCTCTTTTTTTGTTACTGTGTCTTGATGTAGGAATGATAACACTCCAAGTAAAGGTCCTCTGTCGCAAAAACAAGCAGAGTACTTCCTTGCAAGACAGGTGAGGTCTACAATCAAGATGAATTTTCATGTCTATCAAACATATCCACTTCAAACAAAGGTTCAGTATCCTATTTACACTGTTCACCAAAAATAATTTAATTGAGGTATTGTATCATAGATTTTTTCCCCGCAATATTGTGATGCATACATTTGCTGTGCATATCAAGATATGGTAAAGTCCTTAGTTTCTGACCGTAAAGCAAAGATGAAAAATAACAAAACAGAAATCCTACATTTTTCACTCACACAAAAGTGAAATTACCCTCCCATGTAATCGACACATGCGTTTCCATGCCTGAACAAGTTTCCCATATGGTAATGTCACATCCATATAATTTTGACACACGGTCATGACAGTTACATTATAGCACATTTTTTCCCCCACATCGCTCAGTCTGAGTACAAGCCACTAATCTTAAAGCAATAACTATTTCATTCTGGTTCTCTCAAAAATGCAGATTAACATGGTACTTCAAACTGTTTCCTCAGGCATACTTCCTGAAGAATGATGAAAATAAAGCTCTGAAGCCTGCTTTGCTGCAGGAAGAACTCAACAACATGCTGAAGTTCAATCCAGACTTTGCTGAGGCGGTGAGGCCCCTCTACACTGCTTTATCATCATTTCTGTTACGTGCCCTTGACTGAGATGCAGGAAAATTCCTCAATGGGTTTCTTATCTCTGTCTCTTTCTTTCATACTTTTTTGCACAGCATTATGTAAACTATTTAAATAGCATAAGAGTCCAGGACATCTTCCTGTCCGCCCACAGCCTTTTGCATTACTTTGACCGTCTCATCTTGTCTGGTAATGAGGGGAAAAGCAATGGGGATGAGGGCTATGGCAGAAGCCTTCGCTACGCTGCCCTCAACTTGGCAAGCCTCCATTGTCGCTTTGGCCACTAGTGAGTATAAGAACTGACACACATCAGGTAGGCATGAAAGATATAGTTCTACTGTTGTTTTTTCTGTGTCTTTAGCCAGCAGGCTGGACTTGCTTTACAGGAGGCTATCCGCATTGCCCAGGAGTCCAATGATCATGTTTGCCTACAACACTGTCTGGTAAAAAAAAAAAAAAAGTTCCCTTTTACATCAATACAAGTAAAATTATTCATCGGTAATAATGAACTACTTACTTCCTGTGGTCTATTTGTTTCCTACATTAGAGTTGGCTTTACACTCTAGAGCAGATGAAGGGATCTGACAGCACGGTATTAACTGAGGATTCAGTGAAGATGGCTGCCCACTTCTGCCTTCCAGTGAGTGCAGCATGAACCGAAATATGAATCTGAAGGACAAAGAAGACAGAAAAAGTTCTCACTCACATAAGCTGAGTGAAAGACAGAAATGGCGGACCAACAAGTTGGAGTAGATTTTTTACTGGGCATATACTTGCCATTACATGTCAGCGTACTTTATTTCTTTACTGCATTTTAGCAAATGTCCTTCCCAATCCAGAAGTTTGCAGTAGGTTAATTGGAGACCCTGAATTACCCAGATCTTTGAATGGTGTGACTATGTGTAGTTCTGTGATCAAGTGTGTGTGTGTGTGTGTGTGTGTGTGTGTGTGCAAAACATAAAATATTAGATAAAATACTGTTATTGTAAAAACTAAACCAAAGATAATACGCAAGATTATGATACAAGACAAAACTGGAATCACATTAATGGTCTCATTGTCTGTTATCTCAAGTAGCTTCAAAATTTATGTACTCATTATCCAGTAGGAAAGGCAAGTTCCATGTGACAATGGATGAATGCAGTAAGAACGATACCTGTTAAATTTTGTACATAAAACATGTAAAAAACTGGGCTGAACAAGATCATAGGGATGTCCAACCTGCACCAATGAAACAACAAATGCCACTGCTATGGAATATGTTGGACTAAAATGCAAGGCTAATATTTGCTAAACCTTGAAAATATAATCCAAAGTCCGTCAAGGATAGTTTTATGTAAAATAAAATGAAGTACTGTAATAACAATAATATAATAATAATAATAGAGTCTTACAATTCTGTTTAAAAGCAAAACTAGAAATTCCATTGGGAATAGAACACCTACTTCTAGTAAAACATCAGTCTTTCACTATCTTAGCAGGAGCACTTATTGCATCAAATGATGTATTATTCAACAAAGAATGTCACTTAACTTAAAAATACAATTTTCCCTATAGCTAACTATAATTGGGTGAGGAGAGGAAGTTACAGGAAGGATGGAAAGGTGCTATTTGGAGACATTAGTTGTGTCGCTTTAAGTTTTGTTATCCCCATACAACTAAAACGATAAACAGAAGAATGCACAAGTATCTTGCCTTGTACTTTGAATTGTTATCGAGTGGTTGGAAACTAGTTCTTAGGCCTTTTAGCAAGACAATGACTTAAAAACATCCATACCACAAAAGACTGGTGGGACATGAAAATGACTGTTGTAAAACACTCAGAAGGGCATCCTGACCTAAATCCCACTGGGAAAACTCTTTGAGAAAGCTGAGACTGTAAGACTACCAGCTGACACTTATCAACCGGGATGACGGGATCACTCTGCAACTCCAGTAAGGCTCTGCTCCGATTGTTCCAGTTTCAGTTTTACATATCTGTAACATGTTAGCTGTACTTTTCCACCGGTAATTGTACATTCAAGTGTGTGTGTGTGTGTGTGTGTGCGTGTGTGCGCGGGTGCGGGTGCGCGCTCACTGACAGACTAGTTCTTCCCTCCCATGTAGTACTTGGCGTCTTTGGGCATTCAGTCTCTGGTCCAGCAGGGGACGACACAGGGTAAAACAGCTCATAAACTGATGGATGCACTGAAGGACACTGACATTCTCCACTGGAAACACAGCTTATCAGAGCTGATTGAAATCAGCTTGGCTCAGACTACATCCATATGGAGGATGTACGGCAAGAGGTCAGTACCTCACCCTGAAAAGTTGATACACAGTTCTGTGTACTTCTAATGGCTGCACACAAACCTCCCATTCGTGTTGAATCACACTGTTAGAATATTCATGCTGATTCATGACATGATTCAGCTCGTAAGACTTTTTTTGCATCCTGTGTGCAGCACCATGGCTCTGCAGCAGGCACAGCTGCTTCTCAATATGAGTAGTCTGGAGCCAGTCAATTTTGGGGTTCAGCAGAACAACACCGAGGCCTTCACTGTGGCTCTCTGCCACCTGGCAGAGCTGCATGCTGAGCAGGTAATATATCTGGCCTAAAGCTGATTTCTGCTACCTGTATAATACTGTAGCGAGTCACCAATGTTAGGGTTTATGTGGATGCTTGTTTTGTTTGATTTTGGGGTCGCTGGGAATTTTGTGGGTGTGGTTTGGGGTGCAAGGGATTATGTTTTTCTTTTTTTTTAACCTGGATTTAAGCGGTAACAGAGTTGTATTGCAAGCTGGCGTGATTGTGGCCAACGACAGCTATTTGCTTATTAAACGGACGTTTAGCCGTCAGCCAGGTGTTTTCCGTGACTAAAACGTTACAACTGATGTCAGAAGTAAACTTACTGTTCTATCAGTTCGTCTGGTGGAAGAAAAGCTATCCTCGCTGGCACCGTGTTCTGACGGTGTGATGGATCGTGCGATGTGTAACATGATGGAGGTTATATTTGATCTACGCCGGGGGGGGGGCAGTCGGACACCCGTCATCAGAAACACATCTTAAGTGAACAGTGAATCCACGCTCCATGAAGAGCCCTGCTTAGCGGCTGCCGGGGTCAGTAGGAAGGGTTAGCGAAGAGTGCTTTCACCGCGCACCGATGACGTCGGGCAATGCGTCTGGCAAGGATGTAAACAAAGATGGCGGCGCCCGTGGACTGAAAGCACCGGCGAAGATGAAGACTCCTAAATACGCTTGAAAGTCAGACTGGGATGCTTCCCATGTCCAGTTCGAATTGTTAGCTCATGCAAATGGCTGGGCTGATGAGCAAAACGCCCTCTAGCTCGCCCTTTTTTCAGCTAGCTCGCCCCCACACCCTGCTTGACGCCCTGGAATATGCGCTTGTGAGAGATAGTGATGGGCACTACACTACAGGGTGCTACTCCCTTAGTCAGAGCAGCTGAGGAGTGTGATAAGACTATCCAGTGACCAACATGGGTGGATGAGGTAGCTGAAATGGCCAAGGGCCTCACTGTGGCTGTGGTGTGTCGCCAATAAACACAGGCAGCAGTTCAGCATTCATGGCCGGAGGGCCAGGCACGCCTCTGCTGGGGCTGTGGTAAGGTTGTAAACCTGAAAAGAAACTGCCCTGCCATGGATAAGGCTACAGGAAACGGTGGGGGGGGGGGGGTCACATTAGGTGGGACGCACCAGAGAGGGCAGGAATGTACCGTATTTTCCGTACTTTAAGTCGCTCCGGATTATAAGTCGCACCAGCCAAAAATGCATAATAGAATGAAAAAAACGTATAAGTTGCACTGGAATATAAGTCACATTTTTGGGGGGAAATTTATTTGATAAAATCCAACACCAAGAATAGACATTTTATCTTGAAAGGTAATTTAAAATAGAGAATAGGGAACAACAGGCTGAAGAAGTATAGCCTATATGACGCATAAACAACGAATTGAGAACGTGCCTGGTAGGCTATGGTAACGTAAAATTTGGGAAAAGTCATTCAAATAACTATGGCATATAGCACATGCTACAACCAAACAATCAGTGTCACTCTTAATCACTAAGTCCAACGAAATCTTCTGTGTCACTTCTGCCAACTCTGAAGGTAGACAATGCGTCGCCTCCTTTTCTACTTACGTGACAGGATGGTCCTTGCTCTGATAGAGTTGCATGAAGCAGTAACACCAGGAAGGTCCTCCCGCAAAGTAATTTATATTCATCTCCTTTGCAACCACCTGGGTGTGAACACGCAACTGTACTGTTGACAAGGCTCTCTCAGCAGCACATTGTTCAAGCACTTATTTGTGAACCGTTCCTCTAGCTGTGGCCACCTAGCTTTTAGCCCGTAATTAGCTTTTTTAGTTTTCTTTATTTCAGTAAGAGTAATCCCCGCTTTTCGCCAGTCCCTTACAAGTTTTTCACTAACTTCAAACTTTCTTTCTGCCGCTCGATTGCTGTTTTCAGCTGCATATCTCACTACTTCCTCTCAGTTGTTTTCAAAAGTTACCGCGAATGTTGAAATGATCAATTTTCATAGGTACAGAGGTCACTGGTAGCATCTTTTTTCACAACGCACTTCTGCCATGACCCGCCCCCGCTGAATTTTGATTGGTTGGCGTGTTGATCGCTGATATATTAAAGACACACACACAGACAGACACATAAGTCGCTCAAGAGTATAAGTTGCACCCCCGGCCAAACGGAAAACTGCGACTTATAGTCTGAAAAATACGGTACATGTGATACAACCCTCCAAGTTGTTCAGCAATGGCCAGAGCAGGCCACATGTCTCCCTGCTGTTACTGCAGGCACCCTGGGGCCCCCAGCACTGAGGCCTGGGGGCTGTGGAAGTGTACCGGGCTGGGAGGGGAAAAAAACAAAAGCACTGTATGAGGTATGGCAAAGGTGTGCAGAGAACCTCAAAGCACAATGGCAGGAGCAGCTTTGGCAGCTATTGACGGAGTTCCACGACTGCTTCTCCTGTGACAAAGCAGAGCTGAGCTGGATCTCCTTGGTGCAACACGCAATAGACAAAGGCACTGCTGAACCTATACAACAGTGTCCAAGCCGCCTCCTCTTGGGTCGACAGGAAGCAGCAGAGCAGGCACTGGGCAAGATGCAGTGTGTGTGCATCATTGAACCATCTGTGGCAGTTTAAGGTTCTGTGCTTTGGACTCTGCAATGTTCCAGCCACCTTTGAGCGGCTTATGGAGAGTGTGTTAGTAGGTGTGCCTTGCTCTGAGTGCCTTGTGTTCCTGGACGATATCCTCACCCATGGCAGGTCATTTGACGCAGCTATAGCTGCGCTGGACCAGGTGCCGCAATGGATCCAGGCGGCAGGCCTGAAGCTGCATCCCGATAAGTGCAAGTTGCTGTGCCAGGAGTTAACCTTCCTGGGTCATCGATTTTGGGGCAAGGGGATCGGCATCACAGAGGAGAAGGTGAGCATCATATGTGAGTGGCCAACCCCTGCGGACCAGAAGGCTCTTAAGAGTTTTTTAAGGCCGGCTTCTATTACAGGAAGTTTGTGCGGGTGGTTTCATGCATTGCTGCTCCCCTGTACAGGCTTCTGCAGAAAGACCAGTCTTTCCTGTGGTCCGATGACTGTGACAGAGCTTTTCAAAACACTGCAGCAGGCCTTGACAAGCGCACCAGTCCTTGCACCCCCTGATCCTAACTTGCACTTTGTTCTGGACACAGATGCGAATGGGGAAGGGGCTGTCCTATCTCAGATGTGGCCTAAGGGAGCGTGGGTAGTGGCCTACAACAGCAAAGCAGAGCAGAGATACTGTCACACGCAGGGAGCTGCTTGCTGCAGTGTTTTCTATCCAGCATTTTAAATACTACCTGTGTGGCCAGCCCTTCACCTTACGCACTGACCATGCTGCCTTGCAGTGGCTAATGACATTCAGAGAGCCAGAGGGTCAGCTGGCACGCTGGTTGGAGGAGCAGCAGTGTTAGGAAATTCGTCGTGACCCACCCTGCAGGGGAAAGACACAGCAATGCCGACGTGCTTTTCCGCCACCCATGCAGTGCAGATGGCTGGCAGCACTGTGACCGCAGGGATGAGAAGGAAGGACTGGTGCTGCAGTTGGATGAGTGAGTGAAATGCGAGCTGAGCAAGGAGCTGCAGGTGGTGGACGACAAAGACTGGGCAGCGACAAGACCAAGACCTGCAGCCGGTGATGTTGTGGGTGGAGGCACAGCAGCGGCCCCCATGGGAAGAGGACTGTATACAAGATGTAGTCTACCTGCGTGATCCTACCTCTGCTCTTATAAGTTACCCTATGTTCCTGTTTTTTTCTGGAAAAAGGTGTTCACTACAGCCATTTCCATCCTTTTTGCAAAATCTACCACCATCTGTCCCTCTGCATTCCTATCCTGTATACCAAATCTGCCCCTCAACTTTCACCAACATGTCCATTGAAGTCTGCACCATTGAAGTCTGCTCTCATTTCTGGAGATATTCTGCATCACTTCATCTAACTCATTCCAGAACTTCTCCTTTTCTTCAAATTCACATCCTTCCTGCGGGGCATAGCCACTAACAACATTGAGCATCACACCTTCAATTTCCAGTTTCAGACTCATAAGTCTGTCTGATATTCTTTTCACCTCCAAAACGTTCCTAAAAAACTCCTCCTTCAAGATAACTCCAACTCTATTTCTCTTCTTGTCAGCACCATAATAGTACAACTTAAAGCCTGCTCCTAAGCTTCTAGCCTTACTACCTTTCCTCCTGGTCACCTGGACACACAGTATATCCTCCTTCCTTCTCTGCATCATGTCAACCAACTCTACCTTTTTCTGTCATAGTCCCAATATTCAAAGTCCTTACTCTCAGTCCCAGGCTCTTTCCTTTCCTTCTCTCTCCCTGTTTCCGAACACGCCCTCCTCCTCTTGTTCTTGTTCTTCGACCCACAGTAGCCCAATTACCACTGGTACCCTGTAGGTCATCAGTACCATTGGCGGTCGTTGTTAACTCGGTCCTCGACCGATCCGGTATAATATGGTTATGGTTGACTCGCATGTTTGGTTTTGGCAAAAGTTTTACACCGGATGCCCTTCCTGACGGAACCCTCTGCATGTATTCAGCCTTGGGACCGGCTCAGGGAGACACTGCTCCATGCCCCCCCAAGGCGGGCTTGGGGAGACACAGGCCAGTGCCGCCCTGAGGCTGCATTGAATGTCAGCCAGACTGATTGGTGATAAGGTCAGAGATGACAGACTGAGATGGTTCAGTCACATGCAGAGGAGGGATAGTAAATATATTGGTGGACGGATGCTGGGATTGGAGCTGCCAGGCTGGATGTCTAGAAGACAATTTACAGACAAAGTGAAGGTGGTTATGAAGTTTGTTGGTTTGAGAGAATAGAATACAGAGAAAAGGGTTGGATAGAAGAGGTTGATTCACTATGGTGACCCCTGAAGGGAAACGCTGAAAGGGACCCCCCACACACACACACACCTCCATGTTATATGTTCACTGTAAGAAAATAATTAATAGGTCAGGCCTTAGCTCCTCTGTAAAATTCATTTCACCAAATAAATCTTCTTGTGTTTCAGGGCCTTTACACCGGCGTCTCTGAGATTCTCCAGCATCTAAAAGAACAGTTTCCTACACATACACAATATGCCAAGGTGTGTCCCTCCAACCACACAGTGAAGAGAAGTCCTTAATGTGCTATCACCCAACCCATGATATTATGCCTATAACTTATAAATGTCTCTCTACTGTAATCCCTGTGCAGCTTTGGATGCTTTGCGATTTGAAAATCCAATTTGAAAGGCACATGAATGAAGGGAAATACAATTTGGCAGAACAGCTTATTACAGCTATCTCCGCTTTAAACCACAAAGAGGGTCTCTATAGGTAACCCACGGGTGCCAATCTCCATTTTTAATTGCAACTAAATTCATGTAATCCGTATCTGCTGATGCCGTAGCTCTTTGTTTGCTGACAGGAAAGCTCAAGTTCTAAAGGCTCTTCATCGGAACACTGAGGCATACAGTGTCTTACAGTGGCTCCAGGTGCACTGTGAAAAGAGCAAGTGTACGGAGATGGTCATCAGGTAGGCAGACTCCTGTTTTTTTCTGGTGACATTTATACTGATGGAGTCTGAATAATGAGGTCCCCTTCATGTGGCCATGTGCAATATTAATATGTGCATTCATTTGAAAAGGTTTGGTGAAGACCTGCTCATTCTGTTCCTGTTTACATGCTTTCCCACAGAGTGATGCTTTCTACTGCTGAGCTGCACTGGGAGTCCTCTGGCTTCTCCACAGCTCTTCCTCTCCTGCTGCAGGCATTGGCTTTGGCTAGGCAACACCATCTGCAGTCAATGGCCTCAGAGACCCTCTTGCACCTCGCCTTTACTCAGGTTCGTGAGAAAACAGCACACACAGCATCAAGTCCAATGTAGGCGAATCCTGAGATGGGATGGACTCCTTTAGTTAGTATTCTTTAGTTGTGTATATGTTCCACGTCTGAGCCATGTTATGTATGATTATATGTTTTATATGACCCATTGAAAGGTGTGTAAACCTGTAATATGTCTTTATAATAGTTCCCATGACAAAATTAATTTTCATTACGGGGCAAGCTAACTGATCCACACTTTAATCTACAAGTCCAAGCATGCACATACTCAGTTCTACTGTACATTAATGGCCATCGATAATATTATTGATGTTATACTCCTAGTTGATGTTAGGGGTTCCTGAGCAGGCTCTTAATGTCCTGCATGAAGCCATTGAGCCGGTTCTAGCCCATGGATCCCTTATGGACAAAGGCCGGGCCCTGCTGTTGACAGCCCGCTGTCAGATGGCAATGGCAAGGTTCCCTCCAAACAGACAAGAACAAGCAGGTAACGGCTGCAGCACCCCACACTATTAGTCATTTCACAGTGATGTAGTTGGTCAGTCTCTGCTACTGCTACAATACTTGCGGCTTCCTGTCTCCTTGTAGGTTTGCGTCAAGCAGTTTTGGGTGTTGACACCTTGAATGAGGCCGCTGCCTATTTCTCCAAGCTGAACTGTAAGGAGCGTTTGAGAGACGTCCACTACCTGCAGGCTCAGCTTCACCACTGTCTTGGACAGACCTCACAATGCAACAAAAGCGCCATGCTGTTTCGCCTATTAGACCAGGAGCTTCAGTCGCCTGCACCCCAGGTTTCCATGCGACTCTGACCCCAGATGTTTGGGCCCCTCTAACATTTCTAAATTGCCTTGAGTCAGTGCTGACTAGATGGTGGTAAAGATTTGTACTGCTCCCTTTGTCCCACAGAGTTTAATTTCAGTGAACCACAGAGGATTCTACAAGTAGAATAGCCACAACAATATCTGCTGCAATTAATAATGCAGATCCAATGTTTTCAATAGAAAAGAGTGAGTGGATTTGTGGTATTTTTACTTGTTCTTTAACTGATAAGCAGGTAAAAGTTTGAATGACAACCTGTTAGTAGAGACTTGGTTTAATGACGTTCACCAAAGCAGCAGTCTGGGCTTGTAAAACATGATGGGAGAAATGTTGAAAGTCTTCTGTTGGGTTTTCCCTATGTTTTTTGATAAATGATGATAATATCCCTGTTAGCTGCAAGATGATTGTGTTTCGGTGGCCTGGATGTCTCACTTTTTCAAGAGAACACTGATGAAGCACCCACGGGAGATGTAGAAAATTTAAAATGTTATAGACCTCCAATGACAAAACAGCAGATACTGTATCTGTCTTCAACTTAAGTTTGAAACAATGTATAAGAGCCATTCTGGATGATAACTGTGTTATGAACTGTAATAACTGTAATAACTTTTCTAAGCTGGAGTGGAATATGTCCTAACATCAGAACACTTTTTGTGAAGGTCATGTTGTGCTTCAAGACCGCTAAGTTTTAATTTTTTTTTGAAAATACAATTTGATGGGTGACCTCCAGACCTGAGCATTTTTCAGTAACAAATAGAAGAATGATTTAGGTTAAAGCAGTAATGAGGTGAGGTCCTCTGCTTTCACTTTTGTTTTAACAAAGACAAACAGAGTTGAACATGGGTGTTATCATTTATCACTATCATTTAACTCATTTAAAATGCACTTTGTGGTTCTGTACACCAGGAATCTTTCCATACCTTTCCATACCTTAAACTAGAGTGGGCCATTCTGTTGGGATGTGAAATATTTAGATTTGTATCTCAATGAGTATATTACATATTATAGACATTGTCAAGTTCTAAGCAGAAATGCAGACGTCCTCATCATAAACGAAAAATATGCAAAGCAAATACATAATGAAATGTTTAACCAATTTCCATAATTTAAAAAAGGGGTAAATTAAAGTAGTCATTTTTTTATCTATAATTCATCCTCTGCAAGTAAAAGTCCTGTTTTCAACACATTTTAAACAAGTAAAATTACATTTTACACCAATACCAATGTGTAACCTTTTTGTTGTATTTGGTAAACCCACTAATACACAATTATTTTATTTTTACCAAAAACATTCAAAGTCAACACATCAAGTACAAGTAACTTCAATCTCTAACCATGTAGGGTTTTTGAGTAAATGTATTTGGTTACTGTCCAGCAGTGATTGTTGGCTGTCAGGGCTGCATTATGTCAGTAACAGGTCATTCAAAGTCTTATAGCTGGATAGATTAGGCTTCATTTTTATTTTTATTTTTTTTTATTTTTTTTGTTAAAATCGTACAATAATTTTGTGGAAAAATTTTGCATTGTGAAAAAGGAAGAACTCGGGAAATCTTGTTGTGTCTCTTTAACAAATAAGGCACAAATTCACCCGTCCAAGAATGGTTCTGCTGTTGAGACCGCAAAAATGAAAAAGTACTTTAAAACGTGGTTGGGGTATACACAGATGGGTGTTCTGTAAGTACGTTTGTCAATCCCCGGCAGATATTTATGTTGTCTTGTGATATGTTAATTGTTTTTCGCTACCCTGTGTTCCTGCTTCATTTCTGGGTGTGTGAGCATGAAAAAATAATTCAGAGCAAAGATTTTGAAGTCATGTTGTTGGACTATGATAGCACAGTGGTTATGCAAAGAGTGAAAAACAACACTTTCCATCACAGGTTTTTATTTAAAAATGATGCTGCCGGTAACAATGTTCATGTAGTGAAGCAGCGAAAACTCTCCCATCAGTGATGACTGAGATGAGAACGTGAAAAAGTTTCCAAAAATTGAGATCCTCTTCGGTCAGACATGTCATGAAAGAGTAAAAACTGACGTTTCTGATACCGATTGTGCCCACAGGAGAAGACGTATGGCTTTGTTTCCAAGCTTATTATTAGCAAAAATAGCACGAATGGAGATGTTTGCTGAATGCTGTTTAAGATTCTTTTTAAAAAGCATTGCATGGTCAATCTATCTAAGGGTCATTCTCAGTTTTTGCTTATCTGTTTGACTTTTGCTGAAAGCACGTCATGTGCCCCATTTGGATTTCCAGGAAAGGAAGGTCATAAAAGAGTTATGTAAATCCCAAAAAGGGCTTGCCTTTCTAGCACAATTAAATGTAATTGCCTTATCCTCATGGTGCTCAATGAGCCCTTAATTACATCTTTGAAATCTCAACAGCAACATTTCTTTTCAGGTAGTGATGTAAAATGGTTTGTGAGCTTTAATAAGAACAAAAGAAAATTACTCAACACATGACAATATCTGGTGATTTGCACATGACAACTTGAGTTTGAGCCAGGTGTTTTGTGTCACTGAAAGGACAGACATTCCCCTAATTATTCCAGGAAACAACAAAGTTAATGTACCAATTTCCTGTAGATCTTCTCATAGCAACACTGTGAGACAAACATTTCCTTGAAACGTCTCAGAATATTAAAAAGATTCATGACCCTTTCATATTTTGTTTAAGGGGTCTGAATATGGCCTCCCCCTTTACACGATGTTGTCACCAGGTCAGGATTAAGAATTTGTACAATGCATTGTATGTTTGAAGACAAGTCATGATCAAGTCAGCCTCAGCTGTATTCCAAAATGTTACATTGTCCTTGATTTCAATATCTGGTTATCTGGACCTGAAAAACCCAGAAATAACTGTATTGTAATCAGAAGTGACGGAATATAATTGTACTATATTTTTTATTTAAACATTTCTAAATGAATTTGTTATGTTGTAGTGATTGCAAATAAAAATGATCTTGTATGCAATATTGTGAATCTGCAAGTCACAATGTTTGGAGATGCTTGCAAAATGTCATCTCACTTGCATTTGTGTTTCTAAAAGTAGGGCAGTATTCTAGAGCTCACAGGGTTCAGTTATGGTTCAGTCCCTCACTTTCTTAGGAAACCAACATGTATTGCATTTGTACATTCCCTAAATATTAAAATAAACTAGAATGTTTGTAGAAATGCAGTTGGATACAATAAAAATGCAGGGACAATCAATCGATAAAATGTGACATAGATTGGATAAAGATCAGTTATATCCTTTTTGCATGATGAACAAAAGCAAAGAACTCTGTATGTCAGACCCTGAATGGATCAGACTGGTGATGATTTTACAGAAAAACAAGACCTCTCTGCCAAGTACCCCAAAGCAATAAAGAAGCAAACAAGAACAGATGTGTGAAATGGGAATTGAAAAGACAATTTCAAAAAGGGAGTAGACCTTAGTGCTGATTTGTATACTTTAAATTCAGAGCATGATGGTTGATTGATGCCAGTTTGGATCATGTTAAAGTCATGTCTAGTTGATCAAGAGCAACATTCTGAAATTCATTCTCTTTGTTGCACGTTGCAAATTTCAGTTTAGAGATTAAACGATTTCTCTGAGAAAGGACAGCATAATAACAGTAATGAAACTATTTTTGACACCAATTAGGCTTCTGCAATGTACTTCAAGGCCTTAAATGGTTGGGAATTTAGGAAGTTGGGATTTTAGTAACTCTTTATCCTTTAAAAGTAATGGATTTTTTTTCTTAAATCACTGTCAGAAACAGTGTAGGAAAATCTGGTTTGTGTTTGGTTATTTAGTGTTTCATATGTGTGTGTGTGTGTGTGTGTGCACGTGCGTGCATGTGTATATATATATATATATATATATATATTATGGTCTAACCCTGGTGTGTTGAGTACTTTTTAAGTGATGGGTACATTACACATTTCAAATATAAATGGGTGTATGGAGGCTAAAAAAGGATTAACCACGAGTAACAGATGATATCGCAAACACAATCAGTGGTTAAATCAAAGACAGCACAGAAATACCAGGTATCCCATTGTAAAATATAACATCTTTGTTCAAAATGTTTAATAACAAGCATGGCAACAAACATGGCATAAGAACGATGCATGTTTAGAAAAATATATCTGCAAATGATTTTTTTTCCAGATACACTATACATTCACCTAACCTCTACTCGATATTAAACATTTACAAGTCAAAAGTTATAGCTTTACTATAGAGTCACAGTAGAAAATAACATGGTCAATGTCCTCTAAATATCATGTCAGAATCAATTTACATCAGAAGAAAGTTGGAGGCAGACATTTTTTAAAAAGGGCAAACAACCTGAGGTGTCCTTAACGTTAATTGGTATACATGCTTGCAATTCTAGGTTTTCTAGTTTAGAAAGATTTAGAAAATATAGTATCCGATAGATTGCCCAGCTTTTCAGTTGTTCATTGACAATTACATGTTCATAAAATAATTTTCCCAATATCATATTACCATAGTTTTTGTTGTATATATGATATAGATAAAATACTGTATCAAATGGGTTTAGTATATGAAGCTCTTCTGATTTTTTTTTTGTTTGTTTTATTTTCTTTACCGAAATATTGAAACCTGATGGATCCACTGTCCCCAAACCTTACCCTACCCTCATCTGTCAGTGATAATACAGGAGTTAACAACCTTTGTGTGGTTCAGAAGAAGCATGTTTTAAAAAAAAAAGCTTAAAATCAGTAATTTTCATAAAAGAGGTATAGAAATTGAGTCATTAATACTCTGTGGTGTTTATGACTCAGGAAAATGTCCCCAGTGTAGAAAATGTATCTGAGGAGACTGTCCAGATTGAAGAGCAAAACAGGGCCTGGTATCACCCTCAGTATCCTGCTGGGTAGCCTCCTTTTCTTGGATCAGACTCTGCGCACAGACGTTCTCCCTGACGCACCACTGCCTGGACCACAGAGTCTGGAGTCCTCAGCAGCTGCGTTACATGGTTCTTCTGGGCTAAGCCCTCCAGGACGCTCTGCCAAAATGGCATGTTAACACAGTGTTGAGGGGGCAGATAATGGATGATCAGTGAGGATGTGTTCTAGGATGTTTTTATGCATATAATTGAGATAATTACAATTTGCTTCACACAGAAAATCCAATTTGTTTCCAATTCTTTGCATGATACAACTGTACTTATTCCAACATGTTATTATCCTGTTAGAAAAAGATTACTTTCCACTGCATAAAATGATCACCCTTATGGGCTTATACTGCTTCATATCATCACAGTATGTTTTCAGACAGAAAACACAATAACACAGACCAGATATGTAAACATGTGATGTACATGACAGAAAAAATGCAAATAATAATGATAGATGTATGCAGATACACATTAAAATAAAACACCAGATTAACTTTACAACACAAATACCAAATACAAAAAAAGGAAATGAGACAAGCCACCATAACAGAGAATACTGATGAATCCCAACTATAAAATTTGAGGAATGATGAAATAAAATGTAGAAAGGGATGTATTTAACTTTATGATCACTGAAGGTGTGCATGTGATATTCAGGAAAGGGACTAGGCTTGGCAAGTACAATATTCTTTGGCAACAGCAATATATCTGTCAGAAATGACATAACCTTAGTTTGATCTCATCAACGTTATCTAGAAGTTTAGTCCATTTATAAAAATTAGTGAAGCAAATGGTTCTTCTGCTCTGACACAATGTATGCAATTCATTTGTTGAATTAAGATATACCAGTTTAATATTTTGAAGTTGTAATTTTGTTATGCAGCAGAAAAAGTACAATGATCTTTTTTGAAGTGAGCCACATATAAAGTTGTGGAAATTCAGGAAAAATTTACATTCAAAGCTTTTAATTTACATTCACATTTAAAATGTAGTTATTCAGTGTTAAGGGGTTAAAAAGAGGAATGTACAGGATGACCTTTTAGGTTTACTTATTTTTTGTATTCATTGGAACAGCCAATCAACACACCCTCAATCCATCCACCATCTGCCTATCTCAGCTTGCTTGAGCCTATCCCAGCTGTCACTTGGCGAGAGGTGGGGTTCTGGACTTGTTGCCAGTCAATCGCAGGGCCACATATACAGACAGACAACCATTCATTCACTCACGACAACTCTCCCAGTTTTTTCTGCTGCATGTTTTTGTGGATGGAAACCCTCATGCAAAACATGCAAACTCTAGACACAGAAAGGTCCTCTTGTCAAAATCGTAACAGGGTCCTTTGAGATGTGAGGCCGAAGCGCTAAGCACTGTGCCGCCCTTCATTGGAACAATTCAGGAATATAATATAATCACAATATGTAATATATCATCACAACTTTTACATACCTTTTCAAAGCCTTGCTCCACCACTGTCATATTTGGGTTGAGCTGATTGTGCACACGGGGTTCAGTCACAGCTTTCTTTAGGTCATAATTGAAGAATAAGGAATTCAGGATGACCTGTTGTCAGGATAAAAGGAAATACCTGCGGTTTCTAGGGGCATGTGTTGTGTGGAGATACATATGTAAGACTTAATTAAGACATAAGACTTACTAAGGCAGTAGCTGTGGTGATTTTTGTGCCCCCAGATGCTCCAACTACCATTTTCACTTGGTTTTCTTTGTCAAAGATTATAGTCGGACACATAGAAGACAGTGGCCTCTTTCCTGAAATAGATAGACACTGTGCCAAAGACTGATTCAACATTTAATTGGCTTTTACCTTTCAAGTGGAGGAAAACATTTTCTATGAGATAAATCCTTTATAGCTTTGACAGTGACAAATACAGGGGGGAGTTGAAGCATCGCTGTAATGTTTCCCTAATAATGGGATGAAATGGCCTTATCTTTGAAAAACACCACAATCCATCAATGAAGACATTCATTCAAAAGGTTACTTCCAAAAGGTTGGTGTAGAACAAGCAAGATAATTTAGGCCAGTCACACCTGGTTGGATAAAATTGTTTGGTGAGGGAGGGATTCCAAACCCATTGCTCATGTGAGGGGAACTAAAGTCATCCATTTCGTCGTTGAAAATTACTCCAGTTGATCGAGACATGACTTTTGATCCAAAGCTATGAGGAAAAATAATTGTTAGGAAACAAACAAATGGAAACATGCTTTCCTCTTGAAGAACTTGTTCTGTATTCAGAAACTGTCTGAAAGCCAAAGAGCAAAGACAGAAGACGTTGGATACATCATAATAAGTCTTACTACAGATTAATGGTGCTGGTGGCAGCCACCGCACTCCCATCTTCTGCTATGACTGACAAGTGAGCTGTTCCGTGGTTGTCTGGTACAAAATAGTCTGGCTCATAATAGTTGTCTGGATGGGTTGTGTCATCTGTAATTTTACTCCTAATGCCATCCGCAAAATAGTCTGAGGTCATGTTGTGGATGAGCTACAAAAAAGAAAGGAAAAAAAAGTGAGCAGCAAAGTAAAATCTCCTAACAGATTGACAACTGCAAACTATTAAAAAAGACTTTATCCCCTTTTTTTCTTTAAAAATTCAGGTCACTCTTGGAAATGATGACTGATTTTGTTTCCGTACGAAACATTTCTCATCGAGATAAATCAGAGCGGAGTCTGCTATAGATGGAGGACTGTGACCATTCTGCATATAGTGATTGACTTGTCTGAAAAACTGGTGTTAATAGCTACTGTAAAAGGCTTACATCAGTAATATTGAGATAACGTGGGTCGCCAAGTCTGCTTCTCTTGGCATAAGCAAAGCGGAAAGCCTCTACGATGCGGTGATATGTTAAGGTCTTTTCCTCAGCTGTAGAGACACTTGTGTCTGTGAAGTTGTAACCTGCAAAAGGCCATGAAAGAATATATATTGAGTGACTTAAGTATTGCTTTTTTTCATGAGACTCAATGCAAATATAAACATTTTCTTGGATCCATCTATAAATGCATTCAATATGATTGAAAAATTACCAATGACGTGTTTTTCAAGCATAGCTAAAGATTCTCGGACTGAAAAGATGGGAATTTGATGCTTTAAGACTTAAATATGCAGTAGCTATTTTCTGTGTCAAAAACCATTCCAGACACAGCCAGGGAAAACCTGCTCACCATCCACTATGTTGAGTATGAGTGCCAGCACCGGGCCGCTTGAGGGGGCATCTGGGACATGCATAGTAAATTCCCCAACATTCAGCTTCAGGGGATTTTCATTTAGTACAGGCTGGTACTCGAGCAAATCCTCCAAAGTAATAATCCCTCCTATAACATAGATGGTGTCAGTAACATTTTAATGAGAGGACTTATCTATATATTACGTGGTCGATAAAGCCCATGTTGTATGAAGTGTCCCTGTTTCTACATGCATCCAAACTGTATTCACACATCTAAGGGACCTGATTGAAACAGAAAACAAGACCTGCTGCCTGGATGTCCCCAACAATGCTTTTTGCCATTGATCCATTATAGAATACATCTGGCCCCTCCTCTGCTATTCTCTGGTATGTGTCTGCAAGCTTTGGAAATTTTACAATATCATTTTCCTTGAGGATGTTTTTTTGAGAATCGCAAAAGACTTCACTGGAAAAAAGCAAAAGAGAAAATGCTGCAGTTAAGTTTGTAAAATACACACACAAACACACACACACGCACACACACACATATACAAACACAGGCTCACAAGCATCTGGTACCAGGAATAGGTGACTTTATCTTTACATTGACACTGATTTAGTCATGATGAGACAGTCAAAAGAAATAAATAATACAAAAAACAAGGACATTTTGTTTAGTCACATTCTTCTGCATCTTCTCCTTTCATCTCCATCTAACCTTATTCTATGTATCCTCCTCTCTCACACCAACTACCTTCATATCCTCTCTCACTACGGCCATAAATCTTCACTGCGGTCTTCCTTGAGACCTCCTCCCTGGCAGCTCCAATTCCAGCATCTGTCTACCATCCTCCTCTGTACATGACCCAACTATCTCAGTCTGGCTTCTCTGACCTTCTCTCCAAACATCTAACATGTGCTGTTCCACTGATAGACTCAGTCCTGATCCTATCCGTCCTGGTCACTCCCAAAGAGAACCTCAGCATCTTAATCTCTGTCTTGTACACCTGTCCTTTTGTACCCCTGACACTTCTCTCCGCTCCTCCCAACCTTGCTAGAACCCATCTCTTCACTTCTTTTCTACATTCTCCGTTGACACCAAGTTGACTGTTGACACCAAGTACCTGAAATCCTCAAAACTTCATGATCTTCACTCCCTGGAGGCTCACCGTTCCACCCGCTCCAATCTTCATTCCTCTCCTTTCCAGCGCATACCTCCACCTCTCTAGATTTTCTTCAATCTGTTCTCTGCATTCACTACAGATCACAATGTCATCTGCAAACATCATGGTCCATGGAGATTCCTCTCAAACCTCATCCGTCAGCCTGTCTTTCACCTTTGCAAACAAGAAGGGGCTCAAAAGCTGATCTCTCATGGAGTCCTACCTCCACCTTGAACCTCTCTGTTACCCCAACAGCACACCTCACCACTGTCCTGCACCATTCTAACATACTTCTCTGCCACTCTAGACGTCCTCATACATTACCTGAGTTCCTCTCTAGGCAGCCTGTCATATGTTTATTCTAGTTCTCCAAAACACAATGCAGTTCCCTCTGGCCTTCTCTGTACTTCTCTATTAGCATTCTCAAAGCAAATACTGCATCTGTAGTACTCTTTCTAGGCATGAAGCCATACTGCTGTTCACAAATGCTGGATTCTGCTCTCAGTTGAGTTCCCACTACTCTTTCCCATAAGTTCATTGTGTGGCCCACTTTATCCCTCCACAGTTCCCGCAATTCTGCACATCCCCATTATTCTTAAAAATGGGCACCATCACACTTGGTCTCCATTCTCCAGGCATCGTCTCATGCTCTAAGATCCCATTGAGAATCTAGTCAGAAACTCTACTGCTGCCTCTCCTAGACACTTCCGTACATCCACAGGTATATCATCAGACCAACTGCCTTTCCACTCTTCATCCTCTTCAATGCCTTTCTCACTTCACTTTTATTAATTTGTGCTACTTTGTGGTCTACAATAGTCACCTCTTCTACTCTTGCCTCTGTTTGATTTTCCTCATTCATCAGCTCTTCAAAGTACTCTTTCCATCTTCCCATCACTCTTCTCGTGTCCATCAATACATTTCCCTCTCTATAGTTAATCGCCCGGACCTGCTGTACATGCTTTCCAACTCCATCTCTGTGTTTTGCCAACCTGTATAGAGCATTCTCTCCCTCCTTACTATCCAACTGAGCTTACAAGTCATAGTTCATCCTTTGTTTTGCCTTTGCTACCTCTATCTTTATCTTATGTTGTATCTCCCTGTACTCCTGTCTGTCTTCAGTTCTCTCAGTGTCCCACTTCTTTGCTAACTGCTTTCTCTGTATATACTCCTGCACATCCTTATTCCACCACCAAGTCTTCTTATCAACTTTCCTTCCAGGTGACACACCAAGTACTCTCCTACCTGTCTCCCTGATAACATCAGCTGTAGTTGTCCAGTCATGTGGAAGCTCTCCCTGACCACCCAGAGCCTTTCTCATCCCCTCCCTGAAAATCATACAGCTACTTCCTTGTTTAGCTTCCACAACTTTTCCTCTGCTCTGCCTTTGTCCTCTCGATCTTGCTTGTCACCAAAGTCATTCTACAAACCACCATCCTATATTGTCGGGCTACACTCTCTCCTACCACTACTTTGGAGTCAGTTTAGTCAAATAGCTTTTGAAATTCCTATCCCCCCCAACAAATTCCACGTATCCCTGTGAAACTGTCTGCACACCATTTTCCTGGCGAGGCTTAGCTGAGAGACTTAAATGTATTAATTCAAGACAAATATATTGACTGTCTGAACTCTTTACAGAGGGATGATGGCTGTTCCTGGCCTTGCCACAAATAATTTTTGAATAACTTTCAATCAAAGGTTCATTATAATGATTTTTTCTGTTTTTATTAATCTTTGCATATAACTCTTGGTAAATATCCCATAATGACCAGCTCAAGTAGCTACTATGTTTATACATTAATCAAGCTAGTTAATAAAGATAAATTCTAAGACTAAAAGTCTCTTTGTAGCAGGGTTGATCTTTAACCCCTAGGCAAGCTTGCATTATTCACTGCTAGTCCTTCATTCTCACCACAAGTTTGTGTTTCCTTGAATGGAATCTTTGCTTTTGAAGAGAGCATGAGCCAAGGCTTTTCCTATTGGGAAGCCATCACGAGCCAGGGCTATGCTTGGCTCAAATAGTTCTTTCCATGGCAGTCTGCCATGCCTCTTGTGTGCCATCTCATAACCACGGATTTCCCCAGGAATGGCTATAGACAATCCACCTGTAATGAAGAAACAGTTAACATCATGAGCTCTTGGTTGTAAGACCAAAATATTAACTGAATTCTACAATTTGGTGGGCATGTATATATCATAATTTAATCAGACCTACATATGGAGAGGTTGTGTAAAGGTGATATGAGACAATACCATTTTTATTCTCCCACTCCTAACTTATATAATACCAGTCTGTTGTTACAATAGCCTCAGTACAATATATCCGAAATGTTCCTCTTGCTGGAAATAGTCCAATAACTTGTTGTTTATGGCTACCTGTACGAGAAAGCTTGGTATTGTTGCCAAACATGTCCTGGGTGGCGTTCATGGGTGCTGTCTCCCTCGCATCAATGGTTTCCACCCTCCCTGTAAATCAGAAAATGAGCACAGATTGCTAAGGATGTTTTTGCTTAGTTTGAATTGTTATGGACTTTAATAAATGATGTTAACACACCTGTGGATGCATTATAGATGACAAAAAAGAGTCCTCCTCCAATGCCCATGCTATGTGCATTCAGGAGACCAACACATAGCAAGGCTGCAATTGATGCATCCACAGCAGAACCATTTTTCTTCAAAATATCTCTAAAACAACATGAAATCAGTGGTAGATTTTTTTCACCATGTGCAAAGTTAGAAAACATTTATATTCTACTTCTTTGTGTTCTACAAACGTCTTCTTACCTCCCCACTTCTGAACACTTTCCTGCATCGGCAGCCACAGCAGCCTTTGAGTAGAAGTGGTCGGATGTGGGCGGTGTGTTTTTCTTCCCTAAACCCATGAACACCCCCAGGAACAAGCTCACTACAGCCACCAGAAGGACTACCAAACCAGCAATCAGGGACTTCCCAACCATTTTCCTACACAGAAAATTGAACATAGCTCAGTCAGAGAGGATCCTATAACTCAGAAACAAATGTTGATGTAAGCTGTCATTGGAAACTGCGCCATTAGGTGAACATCAAATATAGAAGACAGTATAAGGCGGTGGCTATGATGGCACTGTGGTTAGTGCTTTCACATTACAGTAAAAATTTCCCTGGTTCAATTCTGGCTGGGAGTCTTTGAATGTGTATGTTCTCTGTGTGTGCGTTGGTTTCCTCTGGGTTCCTCAATTCCTCCCATAGTCCAAAAACATGCAGTATGTTAATTGGAGACTCTATGTTGCCCAGATGTCTGAATGGTTCTATTTCTCTGTGGACCTATGATTGACTGGTGGCAGGTCCAGGTCATACCTTGCCTTTCCTCCAATGATAATTGGAATAGGCTCCAGCCCCTCCCTGCATCTCTCATTGCAGGATAGCATTACATATATAATGTATGTATGTATTTATAAGACAATATAAAGAATAATGTTCTCATGAAATGTTTACTCACCTTAAGATTATTGAATTCAAGGGTTTTTGACAAATGTACGACTGTGGTTTGACATTTTCAATTAATCTGTAGATTGCTGCAGCAGCGATTGCAAGATTTTAATTTTCAGAGTTTCAGCTTTAAGATATCTTTTTCATGAGGCGGGGGTCACTGTGCAACTAAACTTTTAAGATCGGACAATATGGAATTGGGAGCGCCCACAGTCTAAAACTGTATATTTTGAGTTTTTATGAGTTTTCACTATTAACTCACCAGGGAAATCCATTAACAAAAATCATCTTGGGGCTTGGTGATTATTACTTCAATTATGAATTTAGCTTCTCCTTTCACAGCAAGAACAAACATATATATATTTTTTTGTTTGTTTTTCTGATATATGTGTGACATGCATGACTGAGAAATTAAAGACAAAGCAACAGTATATTCCTTATCCTTGTTGTTGTAATGTTCCCAGAGGGCAGCACATTTTAGCATGATTTGTGCACTTGCTACTTAGTTTGAGCAGATCTTATGTAACAAGTTGGAGAAAAAACTGCACTGATCCCACCTTCCTTTTTGACTGAGGAGGAATTAGATTTTTGTTTGTACCATTTGTAGAATTAAATGGTGTTGAAACAGCCCACACCTTCTTAGTATCCTGGCCTCTTAACCCCTTTACAATTTACACCTTTGAGGAGAAATGCATTATTTAATGTGAAAGAGTGTATCTGCTCTTTGCTTCTATTTGCATACAGGAGAGAGCCAAACACCTTCAGAGAAACTGCCTTGTCACCTCACTATACTGAAAAGGTCAAAAATAAATAGTCCCCCAGCTATTGTTTGTGTTACTTCAAGACAACCAACATTCCATGTTGGCCATACATGGGCCCTCTTGGACAAAATGTGCTTGACTTGAGCCAGATTATGCGGCTCCATTGCTTAGTTTAGGCATTCAATCTCATCCAGAGATATGACACATTCACTGACAAATTGTATCATAGGAGACCAGAGAAGAAAACAGAGGACAACATTAGAGCCATATCTAGTTTGCTATTTTCGTTTGGCTATTTTCTATTTTCTTGGTCACTGTGTTGTTCTTTCAACTAATTATGTTATTAATGTTATTCATCACAACATCAGCCTCAAGATGGACTCTACCACAGTGGCCCCAAACAAAGTTGCAAAAAACCTCGGCGTCATGATCGACGATCAGCTGTCATTCTCCAACCATATTACATCAATTTCCTGGACCTGCAGATTTGTGCTGTGCAACATTCAGAAAATCAGACCCTACCTGACCCAACAGTCGGCACAGCTATTGGTTCAGGCCATGGTCATCTCCCGCCTGGACTACTGCAATTCCCTCCTAGCTGGACTACCTGCTTGTGCAATAAAACCACTGCAGATGGTACAAAATGCTGCAGCACGGTTGGTATTCAATCAACCCAAAAGGGCTCATGTTACACCTCTGTTCATCCAGTTGCACTGGCTACCAGTAGCTGCCATAATCAAGCACAAGGCCCTGACCCTGGCATTCAAAACCACCTCAGGAACAGCTCCAGCATATCTGAACGAAATGGTAAGACCTTATGTTTCTGGCAGAGAGCTGCGTTCCTCGAATACAAACCTACTAGAAGCACCATTTGCTCGCTCAAAGCGATCTCAGGCAAAACTGTTCTCAGTTCTACTACCTCAGTGGTGGAACAAACTTCCGGAAGCAACAAGACTAGCATAATCTCTCTCAACCTTCAAGAAACAGGTAAAAACTTTTCTCTTTCAGGACTATTTACTGCGCTGATGCTTGAGCTGCCCCAGATCAGGTTAGGCACCAAGCTAGGCTATGCAGTGTGTGTGTGTGTGTACGTATGTGTACGTTTTTGTCTTAAAAAAAAAAACTAACCCCAGCTTACTGTTCTATATATTTCCTGTGCATCTTGTATTTGCAAGTGTTATTTGCAGTGCTTATGTCCTCTATTGTAAGTCGCTTTGAATAAAACCGTCTGCCAAATGTAATGTAATGTAATGTAATGTGATAATGTGTAGTGTGTATTCCATTGAAGTGTATTCTAAAACCAACAGAGGACTACAGTACAAATGCGACAGCAGAACCACACGTAGAACAGGGGTGGTTCACTCAAGGGTAGGTGGAGTTATCCTCTGTCTGTCTAATATCAGTTTTTTGCATAAAGGTACTGCAGCACCCACAAGTATAAAAAATGGTGGGGGGGGAGGGCAATCATCTCAACGGGCTCCTCCTTGTGCATCGAAGTGTTGATGAGCAAGACACTGAACCCCTAACAGCTCCCCTGACGCTGATGGATAAATGCGAAGAATGAATCTCCCCATGAGAGATTAATAAAGTATAAATTAAAGAAGGAAATTTCAAGAACCCACTTATATTTATATTTATTTAGTTATATTTATTTCTCTATTTAGTTATTTTTATTTCTCTTGTTTCTCACCAGGGCAATCATACACCACTTTGCACCATGTAGTTATTTATTTCAATTGAGCATTTTGATAGAAAGTGGACTGGCATATTGCCCATGTTCCATAGCTTCTGTGCAGGTTGACCGTTAAAGTAAATAAATGGCTCATGACTGAATAATTTGTGTTGCATTTTAAGAGCACATTGTTTTTTAAGCATATTCATTTTCTAGATAAATTGAAACTGGACAAGGGGAATGTTTCATAGTTGTTGTTTCTCTCTGGTTATGTGTGTGGCGTCTCCCATGGTTTTAGAAAAATGCACCTTAATTGAGGACTCTAAATTGTCCATGAGCGTAAATAAGAGTGCGAATAGTTCTATGTCTCTATGTGATAGACTTTGTGTACCCCTGTGATAGCTCCAACCTCTTGCCCAATGGTAGCTGCAAATGTGTTATAGTAGTTTTTTGCTTTTTCTGTCACACATTTGGCAAGTAAAGCAGACTATATATTTGGTCCTTTAATTTCCTTGTGAGTAATTCTGTTTTTTGTTAGTTTCTCTAATGAATGGATGAATGGAATTCTACTGTTCATGCAACTCCATACATTTTCAGTATGTATTGTATGTGTATGCATGTTTCATGTTTGAAGTTTACACATTTACAGGACAGGTGAATACTCCAATCCTTACAGATTTAATAGCACCCTTCTTAGTTTGGAGGGTGTAGGCAGGGATTCAGTTTAGATTTTATATGCACATGTGTAAATGGTTTAAAAATCCCTTTCTTTATCAGTCTCATTTAATCTTAAAGTGGATTACTATATTTTTCAATACCAATTACTTGTTAAAGTTTTGTGCCTTTGTATGATCAGTGGGATTGCATGATCACATGATTGCAATGCATACATGTGAATGATAGAAGTAAATTGCACTTTTGTCTAAGGAAATATGAGGTGTTTCATGAAATGTTTTGTAAAAGGATTGGTCATAAAATTCCAAGATTTTCTAATGTCCTTGTACTTCTTTACATCAAAACAGAGGAAAGACATGATATTTTGGTTATTTATTGTTGAGTATGCTATTATTTTAATGGTCCGGCCCACTTGACATCCACCTAGGCCGTAGGTGGCCCGCGATGAGAAATGAGTTTGACACCCCTGACATAGGCCGTATGTGGCCCGCGATGAGAAATAAGTTTGACACCCCTGGTGTAGAATTTTCAAAGAAAAATTGACTACGTACTATTTATTTATTGGCGAGGAGAAGCGTAGTTGGGAGCTGCGAAGAGAAATATAGTTGTGTTTGTTTGATGTCGGTTCTTTTTCAACCCACAATGGCTGCAGGAGGAGAAGAAACGGATTTAGTTACTAATATATAGTTAAAGCGATTTTCTTTTTGAAGAAAAGCCGGATATAGCTAAGAAAGGTCGGGCAACTCCTAAGCTAGCGAACCTGTCACAACCAGGAAAAGGATTTGTACGACATTTGGCTCACAGGCCCCGAGGTACACTGCAAATTTTATTGCTGGGAGTGCTTGAAGCGAAGCGCACGGATAATCTGTACGACTGAATAATTGAACTCTATTTGAGGAAAGAAAGGAGGATGGATTTTGTCTACAGATTATCAGAATTTTGGTGAGTAAAATGCTGCTATTTTCCTAAGTAATACTACAAATTTATCGGGTTATTATCGGTGCTTTTTATGTGTCGCAGCTGTTTGCTGTAAGCGCATTTATTGTGGCTACTGTCCGCTTTTGTGGCTCCCGACACGGGACCGGACGTTTGTTATCCCGGTGTGTTCAGGAGCTAATCAAGCAAGAATGGTTTATTCAAAGTCAGAAAATACACTTAAGAGACATCCCGGGCCAGAGATATCCCGTGCTAGATTGAATGTCACCCCGAGAGGATCGTTCACCCTCTCTGGACAACCGCTAAGACGCGTCCAGCGGATGTGCAGGTGAGGAGGTTCTGGCCCAGAGCAGAGGAGGCGCGGTCATTTTATACCGTCGCCTCAACGGTCGGGTTTATCACCGAATAAGGACTTGTTTTACAAACTCTTGGAATTTGGGCACTTGGGGTGCCGGGCCGCGCCCCGGACAAAGCCGCGGGGTGAGCGATCGATTACGCGTGGGGGTGTCAGTGGAAGAGTACAGAGTTGGGCATCCCTTTGTCAACACATGCTCTCCCGCGAGCGAATTTTAACACTACACGGGTTATCTATCTGCGATGCACTTCTCTTTATACTGCATTTCTGCATAATAAGATTTTTTTTATTGCCATAAACTAATTATTGGGGTGTGAAGTGATTCGGAGCACTACTGACGGCCTAGGTGTAAAATGCACGGCCCGCCACAGGAGTTTTCATTGGAATTGTTGCATCTGTGGTGAAGACAGCAGAAAATCAACAGAGCCTCACTGCTTATCTACAGAGCACCTACCACCGAGGAGTCCACAGGACAGCTGACACCATAGCAAGGCACCACAACCAACCCCAAACACTGACTGTTTACACTTCTATCCTCCAGCAGTGTTATTTTCATCAACGATGACGAAATTATTTCTTGACTCCCACCGAGACTGTGACGAGATAAACAGGTATTTGATGTCTCAAACATGGCGAGACGTGTGTGTTTTCATGAGAATGGTCCATGGGAATGGACTTTAAAGCGTGATCAGGTTAGTGATCTGTCAAACGTTCAAAATGCTTAACATATTTGCTTATTGTACGTGTGATCCGTCAATTAAAATCTAAAAGGCGTCTGCAACGCCGCTGCATCTGATCGTTACTCGGTCACGCCCACAATCCGGCATGCAGAGCACACCCTGCTCTACACTCTTGCGGTCAGCCGTCACAGACTTTGGACGATCGCAGCAGCGTCTGAAAGCGGGCTTGGTGGTCGGAAATGACGAGAGGATATATGGTCGTATCTTTAACATAATTCAGCATAAGAAACAAAACAAAATAATGGACAGAGAAGGGAGATGGTGGCCACAAAGTAGGTGGATATAATCGCACCGTCCTCAAGCGGCACATGAGGGTTTACAACGGGGATATTTATTCAAAGGTAAGTTTCAAGTCCTGTTAACATATAATACAAATTCAAAGCTACTCGACAATCGGCTTGTGATTAATTTCATAGTTAGCTTATAATAAGTTGTCCACATATTCTTGGCGCAAAGGGGATGTTAAATTCAGGCAAAAGCCTGTTTCGTTACGCCAACGTCAAGTCATTAGTTTATGTGTTTGTTACTGTACGTTTAGAACATGCAGGGATGGTTGGCAATATTGTTGTCATATTGACACGTTTGAGTGAGTAACTGAAACATGAAGGAAAATGTTACTTTTCATGGCGTTTTATGTTCCCCGTGTGTTTCAATGAAGAGCTATTTGACGTCTGTAGAATTAGCAGCATGTTTAGCTATGTTTACATTCAGTGACATTGTAGTCATCTCTCTGTTTACGTTCAGTTAGCACGTTGTGATGTGTTAAACCGGTCGGGACATATGCGCTTTCTTATACGTAGTCTACTTGCTTTAGTCTAAAACCCACAAGTGATGTTGTGCAGCCCCAACCACGAAGTGTGCGTTTAGTGCGCTTCTAATAAAGTCAGGGGACACACAGGCAGACTCAACAGTTCAGATAGGTTATAATTTTGGCAGCTGCTGCCAAAGCTTATGTACAGGGTGGGTAAATAAGCTATGTATTTTTGTTGTGCTTGTTTGATAGTGAAAACGTTTCTATTTTCTTTCTTGACATGTTTTATAGTAGTGTGTTACCCGTGTGACAGCAAAATGTCTGTTTAATGGGCCATAGCTGTTGTTGGAATCAGCCACGCTACACAAGCCTGCAATACAACTAACGGTTCCTGCTCAATTCCAGGAAAAAAAACAGAATTCCTTGCACCCCAAACCACACCCACAAAATCTTCAGCAACCCCCAGAATCACACAGAAAACAAGCATCAACATAACCCCCAACTTCCCTCCCGGGTGTCACAGAGCCCTGTAGGGTGCCAGGCAGTCCCGTTGGACCTTGCGCCCCCAGCAGGGTGGCTGCACCCAATAAAACCAACTCTCCCATGTGCTCCAGGACGAGACATGGCCCCACCCAATGACTGTCCAGTCTGGGGCATCTGCCCCTCTTTCGTTTCGGCGCATATACCCACACCAGCTCCCCAACAGTGAGGTGACGTCCCTTTGCACGCAAGTCATAATTCCTTTTCTGGCGTACACCCGCAAACCTGCCGTTGCCTCCCAGCGTAAATGTGCACTGAATCCAAGTGATCATGCAGCTGCTTGGCATAGGCCAGACCAGCAGGGATGGGTGGCGCATCTGGAGACCTTACAAAGGCCAAGTCTACTTGTGTTCTCAACTCTGTGCCTAACATGAGAAAATGCAGGTGTGCATGCAGAGGACTCCTAGATCGCTGTGCGGCATGCCATCAAAACAAGGGGTAAATGCAGATCCCAGTCTAGCTGGTCAGACGTCAGCATGGATAACTTCTCCCCCAGAGTATGATTGAACCTCTCCACTAATCCATCACTCTGGGGGTGGAGTGTTGTTGTACAGGTCTTTGTGATGCCCAAGCAAGAGCACATTGTGGCAAACACTTTGGACTCAAAATGTCTGCCCTGGTCGCAATGGGTGGATTCCGGGACACCTAGCCAACTAAACATCCCCCCAAGCAGTGCATCTACTATTGTCTCTACTTTCTGACCAGGCAGTGCGTAGGCCTCGGGCCATTTCGTGAAATAGTCCACCACAGTGAGTATATAGCGATTAACTTTCTCTGTGTGCGGCAATGGCCCGATGACATCTACCCCCACCCGCTGCATGGACTCCCCCACTGGAAACTGTTGTAGGTGGGCCCTCACCCCCTCGCCCGGGCCCTTGCGAGCAGTACAGAGGTCACAGCATCGACAAAAGTCCTCCACATCTCCTCTCATCCGGCCCCATTAGAAGGCCTGATGCAACCGGCGGAGGGTTTTTGTCACTCCAAAGTGGCCTGACCCAGCAGAGCCATGCATGGCTGCCAGGACTGTGCCCTGCATTCCTTTAGGCACCACTATCTGCCATCTTTTCTTCCCAGTAGCTGGCTCACCCATGCTCTCTAGAGAACCCCCTCCATCAGCCCACAGTCCTTTTGTCCATGGGGAAAGAGCTGCCACCTCCTCACAGGGGGGCGCTGCTGTGCCTCTACCCACAACATCACCTGCTGCAGGTCTGGGTATTGTCACCGCCCTTCCGCCCAGTCTTTGTCGTCCACCACCCACAGCTCCCTGCTCAGCTCCCATCTCACCCCCTCGTCTGTCTGCAGCACCAGTCCTTTTTCCTTCTCCTCTCTGCAGTCACAGTGCCGACAGCCGTCTGCACTGCATGGGCGGCGGAAATACGCATCAGCGTTGCTTTGTCTTTCCCCTGCATGTTGGGTCACAAAGAATTTTTAAGACTGAAGCTCCAACCAATGTGCCAGCTGACCCTCTGGCTCTCTGATTGCCATTAGCCACTGCAGAAGCATGGTCAGTGCTTAAGGTGAAGGGCTGGCCACACAGGTAGTATCTAAAATGTTGAATAGAAAACACTGCAGCGAGCAGCTGCATGTGACACAGTATTTCTGCTCTGCTTTTCTCAGGTCTTTGCTGTAGTAGGCCACTATCCGCTCTCCCTCAGGCTACACCTGAGATAGAACAGCCCCTACCCCTTCCCCACTCACATCTATGTTCAGAACAAACTTTGAGATAGGATCAGGGGATGCAGAGACTGGTGCGCTTGGTAGGGCCTCCTGCAATGTTCGAAAAGCTCTGTCACAGTCACCTGACCAGAGGAAAGACTGGTCTTTCTGCAGAAGCCTGTACAGGGGAGCAGCAATGCATGAAAACCCATGCATAAACTTCTGGTCTTCTGGTCTGCAGGGGTTGGCCAGTCACATATGATGCTCACCTTCTCCTCTGTGGTGCCAATTCCCTTGCCCCCTACCCGATGCCCCAGGAAGGTTACCTCCTGGCACAGCAATTTGCACTTCTCAGGATGCAGCTTCAGGCCTGCTGCCTGGATCTGTTGCAGCACCCAGCGCAGTGCAGCTATAGCTGTGTCGAATGAGCTGCCATGGGCGAGGATATCGTCCAGGAGCACCAGACACTCAGAATGAGGCACACCTACTAACACCCTCTCCATAAGGCACTCAAAGGTGGCTGGAGCATTGCAGAATCCAAAGCAGAGAACCTTATACTGCCACAGTCCTTTTCCAGTGCAGAATGCTGTCGCAGGTCGGGCCTCGGCAGAGTGGAACCTGCCAGTAGCAACTCCTTGGGTCAAGTGAGGAGAACCGGGAGGACCCTGCCAACAGATCCAGGTACTCATCGACGCATGGGAGGGGATAAGAGTCTTTTCTGGTGACCTCATTGAGCCGTCAATAATCGAAATAATCGACACAGAAGCGCCACTCGCCTCCCTTCTTTGACACCATCACCACCTGGGATGCCCAGGGGCTTTCGGACGGTTCAATGATTCCTGCAATCTGCATCTTGGCCTGTGCCTGCTCTGCCTACTCTTCACTTTGGCGTGTTTCTGACGACAAGTGTCAAACTGTCCTCTGCCCACCAGTGTAGAGCAATCATACCATTCTTCTGCCTCCTCCACCATGATACACACCACACGTTCCATCACACAGTCAGAACACTGTGCCAGCGAGGGTAGCTTTTCTTCCAGCAGACAAACTGATAGAACAGTAAGTTTACTTCTAACACCAGTTGTAGCGCTTTAGTCAGGGAAACACCCGCGTAATGGTAAACCATCTGTTTAATGAGCAGTAGCTGTTGTTGGCCACAGCCACGCCATACAAGCCAGCAGTACAACTAACTGTTCAAGATAAAAAAAAAAACGGCATTCATTGCACCCCAAACCACACCCATAAAATTCCCAGCAACCCCCAAAAATCACACAAAAAACAAGCATCAACAGAAATCCCAACATTTATGACTCGCTACAGTATTATAGGTATTTTTATGATGTACCTACATGTGATTGTATTGTAAACCTTTACAGCAAGTGTACATTGTGTGCAGAGATAGAGTAATTGTATCCCCTCTTTGTTTTTTCCCCAACCAGATCCCAGAGACCAGAACTCCCAAAGAGAAACATGGTGGTCCAAAGAATGACAGGGCACAGTCAACATCCCAGCAGCCTTCCTTGAAGAATCCAAATCTAAGTCAGACTCCCTGGAGTTCTGATGTCTGTTTTTACCAATAATATGCATCTTAATTACACTTGCAGACAAGGTCAAGTTGAGCTTGTGTGTTCCTCATCCATCATTGCAGGCTGCATGTTCATTGCACTTGAAATAAAGCAACAAGTGCTAAAGTAAGAATGCTTTTGTTTTTGGCTTTTTTGGAGTAATGAAAATTGATTCCACTGTTACCAATGTATCTGTGTGTAATGCATAATCCTTAGAAAAGTAGGAAGTAGCTGTCATTGGGTGGAAACCTTGTATGTCTAAAACCATTCCTTAGGTATTGTATTTTTTGGTGAAAATAGCCAATTTAAAACCTCACAATGTATTGCAATGTGATGAAACTGTAGATCTGCCATTTTCACACGAGTGACACACTTATATGATGAAGGAGGGCATCAATTCATGAAAAAACAGTTGAAATATGTTGGGGAAAAGAAGTAATAATGGGAAAATAAAATGTTTCTGCCCAACAGCAATCTTCAATGCCTTTTTGATCTTCATCTCTGCAACCTCTAGTTCTGCCTCCTGTCTTTTCGTCATTGTAACTGTTTCTAGGCCACACAGCATCGCTAGTCTCACCACTGTCTTGTACACCTTTCCTTTCACTCTAGCCAATAGTCTTCTATCACATAGTACCCCTGACACTTTTCTCCACCCATGTCCACCTGCTTGGACCCGTGTCTTCACCTCTTTTCCACATTCTCCGTTCTGGACTGTTGACCCCAAGTGCCTGAAATCCTCCAATTTCTTGATCTCCACTCCCTGTAGCTTCACCATTCCACCTGAGTTCCTCTCATTCACACACATATACTCTGTCTTGCTGCAACTAACTTTCATTCCTCTCCTTTCCAGAGCATACCTCCACCTCTCGATTTTCCTCTACCTGTTTTCTGCTCTCACTGCAGATCACAATTTCATCTGCAAACATCATGGTCCATAGAGATTCCTGTCTAACCTCATCTGTCAGCCAGTCCATCACCACTGCGAACAAGAAGGGGCTCTTAGCTGATCCCTGATGGAGTCCCACCTCCACCTTGAACTTCTCTGTTACCCCTACAGCACACCTCACCACTGTCTCAGAGCTAGCATCCATGTCCTGCACCACTCTTACATACTTCTCTGCCACTTCAGATTTTCTCATACAATACCAGAGCTCCTCACCTATTTTTCATTTACAAGCCCCTCTCAAACTATCTGGTTTCACCGTGAAAATCAAGAATTTCATTACGCAAGGAACTTAGTTTCCTGACAGCACGAATGACTGCAAACACTTTGAATCATTGATTCATTGTTCTGCACTTTGTAGGGGCGGTTAGAGCCGATCCCAGCTGTCATTGGACAATAGGCAGGGTTCACCCAAGATGAGTTGTTAGTTGAACACAGGGCCACATGTAGAGACATAGAATCTTTCACATGTCCATGCAATTTAGGGTCCTAATGAACCTACTGTATGGTTTTATATTGTGGGAGGAAACAGGAGAACCTGGAGCAAACCCAGAGACATGCACACACATACATGGGGAGAACATGCAAATTCCATATACAACGGCCCCAGGAACCAGGAACATTCTTGCTGTGAAACAAGCATTAACAATTGCACTACTCTGCTTCCTTCCATGTTAAATATATTAAGAGAAAGTTTGAAATAATACCCTTTGTTGATATTTATTGTGGTGAACAAATGTGCCTTCACAGTAATGTGTTTGTTGTGATTTTGCTGGTGCAATATCATGTGCATATCTTTTGGTCTATAATGTATTTGTCCTGATATAAATTAATTCAAACAGCATCTTGCTCACTGCATCATGGCCGAAAGATTATGACCATAGGCGAGAACTGAGATGTAAAGACACTTGGCAGATTTGAGCTTTTCTTCTTCATTACAACCAACCATTGCAGACTGTTGACTCCTATCATGTTGCCTCTTACCATCACTCGTAAACTGACATAATAAGCTGGTAACGTATTTCCAGCTTCATGTCCAGCTACCCCAGAGCTTGCTGCTTAGAGTCATGGTGTGATGAGGAAAGCCAGACCAAATTGTCTATAAAAAAAGATTTGCACTTCAGTGTTCAGACACTCATCTTCAGACACTTTGAGACCATGTCCATAAAGACCACAAATCGAGTCAGTGACAGAACCTGACAACTAATGGAAATGTGGTTAACATCCTGCCTTCGATGCACACACAGCAGTGTTTGTACAAAAAACAGAAAGTGCAACAATGACCCCAGCAGCTGCCCCAAGAGAACACCCCAATTAAGGAGGTGCTGGACATTCTCCATTACCATAAACCACATGCAGACAACATAGGCGTGCACCCATGGACACAGTGAAGAGTTGGCCCACAGTCCAAAAACATGGTTGGTATTCACACTTCTCCCTTTGAATCCAAAGACAGCACTGAAGTTTCTTGTTCCCAAACATCCTGGTTAATGCTATCAAGTAAAAATTGACAGTTCTTTTTTTTGTCTTTTGCAATACATGTAAGGATATGTTGTGCATAACTTCCTTAATGTTGTAACCAAATCTTTGAGATATTGACTTATAAGACAGTAAAAATAGTCTTTGAACATTTACTGCTGAAAGGGGAGGATGTTGGGAGGGCTTAAAATTTTAAGAGTCAGGTTAATTTTATTCATGTAGCGCAAAATCACAACAGTTGTTGCATAACACATTATATGTAGAGTACAATTTATTTTAATTTATTTCATGGTTTTGTGTCAATTTATGGTAACAAAGTGAGCAATTGGCTAACAGGGTAAGGGAAATTGTATTTTTAAGATGTAAGTACATAAAAGGGCAGACTGTTTCATGGGATTTTTATGAATGGAAACCAAGTGATTACAAGAAAAAGCCATTGTTCTTGGGAAGCCTATCCTCCCAGCAGCATGATTAACATCTTAATTATGTCACCCATCAAAGTCCAAACTAAGCGGACCATCACAGAGGAGGTAGCCTGCAACTTAACTTTCAGCAATGTCCTATTTGGTCCCTAAATTGATCCCAAGATTACTACCCGCAAATCCCTGGGTTCATGTCACATGAAAAATTCCTGAAAATGTGACTGACTTGGATGAATGAGGATGCTTAAAGACATTCTAATTACTGTTTAGAACATACCAACACAGGTCTTCTTATTTTTTGCCAGATGATATAAAGCTAGAATAGTATTTGTATGCATTACTGTTTTTAGAAGAACATCTTCCATGGAATTTGAGATCATATTGTGGTCTTCATTTTTGCATTCATACAGCTGTGCAGTATTTTTTTTGTTCGCATAGGGCATGAATTGTGTGTGTGTGTGTATGTGTACCTGGACATTTCTGTGCTTTACCAAACTATTTGATTTATTTACTGTACTATACTGTACAATTAACAAAATAAATATGCAAGGGGGGACTATAATTGTCACACTGAACGGATATAGTCAAGTCCAAAATACAACTCAACCATAACAAATTAATCTACTCAGTGGATAGTCTAATGGAGTCATATAATGTGTCATATTGACCTAGCATGGGCTGTAAGCAGCTGGTGTAGGGGATGCTACATGTGAATGCCAAGTGTGTACTTGTGGGATGTAGAAGGGTGGAAGGTTTAACTGGAAGGTTCAACCTGAATTATCAGATTGCCAACCAGAGTTTTAACTAAGCGCACCGTACTTGCACAGTCACGGTGCACTAACCAGTGCTGTACCGTTGTATAATGGGAGGGTGGAATGAGGCGTCACCATGAGTGAGATTGTTTGTGTAGTTCATTGGATCCTCGGGTTTCTTCCCCAGCTCTGCCTAATTACAGTTGGCGTGTCAACAAATCAATTGCAAAATAAACGCTAAAATATATCAAAAAAAAATGCCGCCCAAAGGTACAATGGATTCTGCAGCGGAAAACCTCAGGCATAAAAGGAAGAAAATGTTTCCCTAAATCAACAATTCTTCAATCAGCAAAAGTAATAGTATAACGTCCGTCATTTTTCCCTGTTATTTCCATGTTAGCAACGGTAGCAAGGAAGTGGGATCCCAGCTGAGAGGAGAGGCATTTAGCAGGCACCGGCGGGGATTGGTTGGACACTCCACGCTGCACAAATCTAAACAGCAGCGTAAAGCAGAGACTATCGGAGGAAACAACTACCAGAGCATCTGACTCCGGTGCACGGAACGGGACGTGAGAATGATCATTTGTGGCTGATGCCGGAGAAAAATGGTGAAAGATCGGGCGATCCGGAGAAAGCGTGTTGTTCTGCGCCGGATCAACCGCCTGCTGACTGGCGGCGACGTAGCATCAGACAGCACGGCGATGTTTCCTGCCTTCCACTGAGGAGCATCTTTTGGCTGAAGGCTGTGGCTGATATTAAATTTGTCTTTTTGTCAGGCATTTTATCTGAGTTCTAACCAAAGAAAGAAAGACAACGGACGAAAAAGAAAGCCCGCACGTGTACAAAAAAATAATAACATGGGTTCCAGACTTAGCAGGCAGAGCAGCCTGGACAATGAGAATTTCGCCAAAAAACGGCACAAGCTTCTGGATAGCGACGGGGAGAACGACAGGGGCAGCCGCGGCGGCGGGGACTTTCTGTTCGCGTTGATGCTGAAATCAGACAAACTACCTGGGATGCTGCGGAGGACCAACCACAGCCCGTATATGAGGCGAGTGGCTTGGATTAAAGAGATCCAGAAGCTCCTACGTGATCGAAGGGTAGAGCAGGCAACCGACGTGCTCAAATTACTGAGGAAGGTAAGGAGCATCTAGCATAAGCGCCAGCTGCCTGTACTAAAGAAAGACCTTTTTTTAACATATGCCGATTCCGCCCCCGATTTTGGGCGGCTAACATCCCAGCAACAGATGGTGGGCAAACAGAAACTGCATGCTTCATGTCCCCTGCATATTCAGATGGCTACTGGGTGCCACAAGTGCCTCTTTCTTCTCCAGGTCCCATCATTTCAACTTTGACCTCAGCTTGCCGTATTTATTCCCATTGCTGAGGTGGCCCTGCTTAGGAAGGCCTTGCTACCTCAACCACTTCCACACACGGATTTTGATTTGAATGAAAGTAGACCACTGGCAAAGCAGAACAACTGTGACACATTGTTTCAGTAGAAGACATGGTCACTCACTTTTAACTGTGAGTAAACATGGCATTTGACTTGAAGGTGAAGCAGTGTTTCAAATAATTAATGCTCCACTGCATTAACTTGAATCATACCATAGCTGTGTGGCATGATGTGGTATGATTTGTTTTTTCTCCAGGTCACACATAAGCAGAATCCCATCATCCCTCCACCACCATCCTTGCATTTGTTCTTGTTTCTACCAGTATGGCTTGAGTCTCACCTCTCTGTGGCTGCTCCTAATATCTCCATCACTCTGTCTCTCTAATGGTTTGTTTCTTTTCCAGCAGCAGTTCAAGCAATGAAAATAACTCAAAATATCAACTCACTTTGATAATGTTGCCTTATACTTTGTTGTGCTCATTGATGTAGCATAAAGACTTTTAATTTCTTTTTTTTAAGCAAACATAGTGGTTTTAAGAAGTACTTGGAGAGTGGTCAGCCATTTTCATCACATTAAATCAGTGTTTTTCAGATATATTTGTAACAACATACGTAGGCTGGCATAGAGGTTTAAGAGAGGAATCTTGTTTAATTTAAATATCTGTCAGTTTGTACAGAGTTGAGGGGAGCATCAAGCAGGTATTAATATTGTGCATTTTTGGAAGTAAGTGATATTTAAACTGAAAAGACGAGTTGTCAAATAAATGACGTTACAAGCACTTGTGTGGTGGCACTCTTAATGCATTTTTTGACTTTCCTATTGTATGTAATATAAAAAAAAACTGTAGGGTATTCAATGTTATAAGAATTATTTACTCCCAGATATCTAAAACAGCTGCATAGTTTGAACACTTTCTCGCCTCTCAGGCCATATGATCAAATCTGCACCGTCATTAAATCAAAGATAGTATTTCGATGTCCAAAGAAAACATATTATAATTGTATGTTGAATTTTACTCACTGTCTGTGGGATATATTCTCTCATTTTTAATCAGGTGCAACGGCAGCAGCCTCTGTGATCTAATTTGTTTACCTGCTGTCAAGCTCTCCTCTATCTTTTAGCTGTCAGCCATACTAGAATTAATTACTCTGTAGGCCTGACACAGAAGTGGCTTGAACTTCCTTAATCAAGCCAAGAAGATAACCTGGGTAACCTAGGCTCAATGACAGCCATGTATCATGAGATATATTGGGTTTGCTTCCTCTAAACGAGCATCCAATTTATTAAGCCTCCCTTCACATTTTTATTTGCAATATTGCAAGCAGGAATATATCTCAGAGATTTTTTTATATTACTTTTAATGGAAACCATTGTAGTGACATACCAATTAGTTGTCTACACTGAGTTCTACTCCAGATATGAAAAGATCCAAGCCTCTGTAAAATAGGAAGGAATCGTCAGAGTTCATACTTGGCTTGCACATGGTAATTGATCATGACTTGCCTCTGAGGGGATATATAGTGTTTTTCAAAGGGGCACAACTTTCTCTCTCACTATTTAGAGTCAGTTTTGTATTTATTGTTGGTGTTGTATAGAGGAAACCAGTAAACTTTCAGACATCAACCCTGAGCTGAAACTCCTTACTAAAGATCAATAGCAGTTTCGTTCTTGTTGAGGAAGTGTATACTTTGTGTCAATTGGTCTCCAAGGCTTGATCTTCATTAAAGTTTGCACAAGATCATGTCATTATAGTCTCCCTCATTAGCCCATTAAGGATGCACTAGATAAAGGCAGATTTACAGTTTGGTTCACAGCCGCAGCACTTATTCTTGGTTGTCTCATTGTACAATATATATCCAAAAACCCTGTTTTTACTTTACCTTGGATTTTTTGGAAGGGAAATTAATTTAACATGCTTACAAATACCCTGTGATGACCCACGTCCGTTCTTGTCCCTTGTTTTCTAAATTGATCTATTTTATAAATATTCCTGCCTTTCAGTGTGTCTTGAAGGAAGATAAATATTCTCATGTCATGATGGAGCAGGTATAATCCTTTGACTGGTGCATGCAATCAGCCAAACTTTTTAACATCAAATGAGGATAAAGTCAAATGTGATTGTATATGTAAAAGAGGATACATGATGCCTGTTTGCGCACAAAATGGCTTTATGCCAAAGAAGCAGAATTACTTGTTTTGTCTCCCTCTAGATTAAATACACATATTTAAAATAAAAAACGGCAGTGTCATTTAACATAAAATTAATATTTAAAATGCAAGACTTCTTTTCCCTGAACCATATCACCTATGACACAGCCAGGAACTATTTTAATGCTGATTTTTATTTGCTCCTGAATGCTGTAACAATGACACATCTTCTGCTGTCTATTTTGGTAGGATCTGGGTTTGGAAGGCAGTTCACTCAACGACATCTTGTATAAGAATGCTGCTTTTCTCAACCTGGTGGACCCAATTTCACATGAGCTGTTGCTGAGCTTGGCTCGAGAGATGCAATGTCCCAAAAAGGTCAGCTTTCACCCACTGGCTAATGAACACATACAGAAAATCTACAAACCTCAAGTCTTAATCATTCTCAAATGGCCTCCTTTTTGGTGAAATATCCATCTTGGGATTTCAGTGTCTTGAGTTGGTACAGATGGTTTGTAAGAAAATACTTCTTGTCTGGGGTTTTGGCAGCGCAGCTGCACTCTCCGATTGAAGTATATATACATATATATATATATATATATATATATATATATATATATATATATATATATATGTACACATACATACACACACACACACATACACACATATATATATATATATATACATATGACAGGACAGGCGGTGGGTAAATTATTGCACATTAATAATTTAAGTAACTAATACATACTAAAAAAAGACAAACAAACTATTATGAATTAAGGTGGGCTAAGTAATAAAGTGTCTCGTGCAGTATTAGCAGTCAGTGGGGCTTTGTAGTTTTTAGTTTGGAGTCTGACAGCCCGTGGGAACAGCTTTTCAAGTCTCTATGTTCTTGCTTTCAGACTCCTGTAGCATCTACCTGATGACAGAATATGTATCTGAATCTGCAGAATCATGTTCTCAACACTACCTTAACACTCACTCAACATTTATTAGGTGATGTCAGAAAAGACTTCTTGCTCATTTGACATCTCTAGTCTTTGCTTGCAAAACTGCCTGCATGATAGCTCAACCTGGCAGAGCATGAAAACATGCCAAAATTCTAGCCGATCACTGACCTGAAGAGACTCATCCCCATTGGCAGATTTGAATCCACTCATGCTGCTTCTACAGCAATGCCAATATTTAGCTGGTGTTAATGTCAATGTAGTAAATTACAGTGCCATGTCTTCAGGGTTATTTCACCAGATAGCGGTTTAAGGTTTATCCCATATTCCATTTATTCCATTTCAAATACATAAATGAATCGTGGCTGGTTAATATTTCTATGGTAACTAGGGAGGTGTGCTTGAATCATTATGTGAGGAAGAGGATGCTATATTTGGCAGTTTTGACATTAAAGTTTATCAACCTGGTCTGTTAACCTAAAACTCAAAAATTTAAGAAGACACCTGCAAATTGAAAACAAAATCTTCAAGGAAGAAAGCAAACTATGAGAGTAAGCAGAACATCTGTATGCTGTGTACAAAAATACATTTATATACCACTTTGTCTTTACCTCCAACAGTGAAAACAAATTATATTTGACATAGACGCACAACCACACCACAAGAAACACAGCTAATGAATTTCAATTATCACTGTTTACTTGTAGCCATGCTGAATCTCACTCTTCTTCCTATCCTTCCATTGTTTTCTCCAGTGATGCACATTGTATGTGATTAGATTTTCTTCTTCCAGCATGGCTGGAAAATTGTTTGGTTCAGGCACAGCTCTAGGCATCACAAATATTAATGTGTCTGTTTTTTTCTGTAATATTCAAGAGGTTAGTTTTATAGATACAGGTTCAGATAATTGAGAATACTTGAGAATTCTTCCCGAAATAATGTGAGACAAAGTATAATGATTGTCTTGCCCCACCAGGACAAGAATTAAAGAGAGATATACAAGCAGAATCTATAAAACAAATTTGTGGCTCCTTGTTTTCTGTTCTAACATCAAGATGTTTCAATTGTGTTTTACAGGAGGCAAACCCAATAAAGTCTTCAGATAAAATTTGTAGACAGCTGATCTACCACCTTACACCACACTCAAAGTGGCTGAGGCAGAGTATGTCCAGCATGTCCAGACGGAAATCGCAAGCCTGGTAAGCCGTTTTGTCAGACAGCCATCCTCTAATAAATCTGCTGTTCAACAGAGCACAGAACAGGGCTCGGCTCCGTGTAGAGCTAGAGAGACTTCCATCTTTATAGTTGACATTGAAGAAGGGCAGAGATGGCCACTGGCTGACCTAACACAAATGCCATGGTAACTAAGCTGTCTGTCATCCTTCTATGCAAGTGCTCAGGTTTATACAATGCTTGTTCATTGCCACTGACCTGTCTCTCTTCAAAAGAGTCAAATCAACTAATTTTGGCATTGGCTTGATGATGACAAGCAGAGAAGTTGACATTTAAATAAATACATACTTTACACAGGAGAATTGCTTATGATGTGAAATTATAAATGTATGTCCCATGTACCAGAAGAATGTAGAATGTAGTTTATAATTTGAAACGAAACGAAGTGAATGAATGAAACGAAAAAAAAATCCTTTACATTTTGTTTTGTTAAATTTTTGATTAAGTCATTCCACTACTGGCTATAGCTGCAAATGGGCTTTGAAGATGACAATTAAAGAGAAGCCACTGTAATATGGGTCAAAGATTAATTAATAGAAGAAATTAACATTTAGAATCTAAGAAAAGTAGAGACATACTTACAGAGATCTAGTTGGATCAAGCTGTTGGGTTGCACAAGCAGAATGTTGAGAAGGTTTAATCTAGCCCGAAACAGGAAAAGTACAGGACTTCCCTGATGGTGTATCAGAAATTTCATACATTGCAAAATTAGTAGCTGAGAGAGGGAGGTGGGATGAAGTCATAAAATAAAATAGTACACAATAAAACAGGATATTGCAAAAGAGGAGTATTTGCTAATTCTGTTTGGAAAAAAGGAATTTGAAAAATAAGATAGTAGAATGAAAGAAATTAATGTACCTCCAAATCAAATTCATTTGACAAAAATATGAACTGAGTTTTCATTTCTATTCAAGCTGCACAGTATTATAATTTGTACATAAATACTCACTGCAATATGATTTAGATTTCTGTTTATTTTGATAGACTTTATTATTGTTATATTAACATTATCGTATTACAGTGTTCTTTAAGGTCAATACAATTGTCCACAAAACATAGTATTTCACAAGACACAGCAAAAATTAACAAAACATGATATTGTCCATGGAGAAGAGTTTTTTTGTTTGTTTGCTGAGTCTTAATCAGTTAGAGTGCACTCACTGGATATTATGATTTGCCTGCTTGGGATTTCTCCGTGTCAACTTGATAGCTCCCACAAAACAGCCAGTGGGTTAACTGAATACTCCCAATTATCTATAGCTGTGAATAAGTGAGTGAATGAATGGTCTTTTGTCTCTATATCTGGCCCAGGGATTGGGTCCCTTTGAAAGTCAGCTGGGATTTGATCAATCTCCTGCCCCCATGTCCCTGCCCCACTAGATAAGCTGTATAGATTATGAATGAATGCTATTTTGCTGTCACATCCATGTGATTTCCTAAATCGTGTTTTTTGCTGCATTAGGACCAAAGAAAATTTCATAAACTGGGTCTTTTCTCCTTGGATGGCTCTGGCACACAGCTCCCCCAATGGGTTTAATTGTCCAGATGACAAAATATATTCTGAACTTTAGTAGAAGTCCTCACATAATAATGTATGTAATTGATGTATTAATAAATATGCTTTCGAAGTAGAGCTGTAGAAGTAATACTGTACTTTATTGTGATTTCATCCATCCACTTATCCACCATCCATCCATGCTGCTTATCTTGCACTCAGGGTCGCGAGGGTTGCTGGAGCCTATCTCAGCTGTCATCAGGCGAGAGGTGGGGTACACCCTGGACTGGTCGCCAGTCAATCACAGGGCCACATATACAGACAGACAACATGCACTCACTCATTTAGGCCAGTTTTTTCCAATTAACCAGCTGCATGTTTTTGGATGGTGGGAAGAAATAGGAGAACCTGGATGAAACCCACGCAGGTGTGGGAAGAACAAGCAAACTCCTCACAGAAAGGTATCAAACCATGCTGTGAGTCCTTCATGCTGACCAAAGTGCCTAAGTGATCAATATAATGTTAAATTATTAGAATAAATTGCATCCTCTTGACAGGTTGTTACCTATTTTGTGTGTGTGTGTGTGTGTGTGTGTGTGTGTGTGTGTGTGTGTGTGTGTGTGTGTGTCCTAATCTTAAATCTTCCCAATCTGTGCATCTGACAGAACCCTGCAAAGTCAAAACAATCTCCCTTTGTGAGGTTTGTCTGTGCTCAAAGTCCATTTTTAATTTTTCTTTAACTGTTCATCCATTCATTATGTAGTGTTTGTAGACCTGTTATTCTAAATGCTACGGATACATTTGCTGATGGAATGTTTGCCCTGAATGAATGTCTGAATCTCACTAATCCCGTTTATCTAATACATTTATTTGGATTTGCTTGAAATCTTTCTCAAGTTTTATTAAAGAGCCTGACGGAATGCTAGAAGGACACAGTGACCCACAAATGCTGCTGAAGCAGTTCCTCCCCCAGGGTAGTTTCATGTGAATGTAAAAAATATCTTCACTTTTATAACCTTCTTCTCCTCAGTTTTTACATTTGTATCTTCTGCTCAATCCGACATTTTTGACCTCTCGTTTGTCTGAATGATCCCTTCATTTATTATCTGTCTCACATTTTTCATTACCTGTAATCACTATTTGAATTCTTGTTTATATATGATCTGATTTTGCACCGCAGCTGATCCTTCCAAAGGGATCCAATATTCTCCTAACTGCTTGACAGGAATATTCAGAATGAAATACATTTCTAATTCGGAAAATGTATTCTAATTCTAATTCTAATTCTAATTCGGAAATGTATTCGGAATGAAATACATGTCTATACTTTCAAAAAGAATAGACAAAGTGGTCTGAAATGTTTCCTTAGGTCAGTTTATTAACAGGAAACATCCAGTGTCTAGAAAGACGTGCAATTGAAACGTGTGACTTGTTCAGAATTGTCTCTAATTGGTTGACCTAGAACGTCTTTCACTGTGAAGGACAACACAACACAATGTATGCATGTATGAACAATTCCTTTCCTCAATCACAATATGTAGCCTTAATTTTATGATTCAGCAAAGAAGTTAATTAAAATAGATTTAGTTGAAACCTTTATCATGTGCCTTGTTTTCAATTTGGCTTTAAGATATCAGGTATTAAAAAAAGATAATATAACAGAGAATGAGCTTTCAAAAAAATAAGTAATGTACCACAGCATATGATACAGGTGCTTTTCTTTTGATGAAATGTCCTTGTGAGAGATGTAAAGCTCCAACTGACAACTAATACATGCATTCTCTTCTTTGTTTGAACTGATATTTTAATAGTTGTAATGTTATACCGTTTTGACTGCAACTATCAACTATCAATAAATTCAAGTTTTATCCCAAAAATATTCAGTAAACTGTACAGCAGAAATGAAATGCCAAACTTAGATGGACTTTAATTCCCAATGTTGCAGTCGTTAATTAACAGTTTCTTTATATAATGAATATTTGATCATAGTTTAGTGATGAATGTAAAATAAATTATATTGATTAATTCACTAAATATGTAGTTTTCTGACAACCATTCATTACACTATAATGACTATTATTGTTACTGTTAATTTCTGTCAATTACTTATTTCACTGTATACTGATGGATTCTTCTCTGAATACCTGCTGATTTAGTTATTTCATATGCTTTGGTATTACAGTTTACAGGTATGTTGTAATTCAGCTCTGTTGCATTGTTCTTTTGGATGTGGCTCATCCATTATATTATCAGTCACACTCCTGTTAATGGGAATCAGATTAATGCAGATGACTGGGACCTCTTGAAAAGATGTCTTCCACAGTCATTTTTCATTGTTGCCCAGCTCAAATGAATGACTGTCTGAAAAAGAAGGAGCTATGTGATAAAATTCCATTCACACCTGTAAGGGTGATGGTGTCAGGCTGGTACAAGGAGGATGTTTGTGGATCTAGTGGAGATGAGTTTTCTGTAATACAAAAGCCTGGATGGGCCAGGCAATAAGGGGGTAGACTTTGATTAAGATATGACAAGCACAACAATAATTTTTCAATATAAATGTCCCAACATTTTTGAATACAACTTGTAGCCTTGCATAACAAGATAAGTCCTAACCAATTTATGTGAATAACATTTAATACGAAATCACAAATGCATGCAATGCCATTGTGGCTCATTAGCTATTCATCTGCCTCCACCTGGGCAAGAAAATAATCCTCCGGGCACAATAGCAAAAAAAGACATTTTCATCAAACAGCACATACAAGCATCGCTAGTGACAGCTGCTGCAGTGGATGTCTAAGTTAGTCACTGGATGCCGCATGATATTACAATTCACTCTGACACTGAATCAGCCTCTTAGGCCATTTCAGTAATCGCTCAAGTTAGACAGACCACGTGCCTGTAAGTTGGACTGACTAGAAATAAAAGAGCAGAGGAGTTACTAAATGATGCACAAATATCCCCATTTGACATGTTGAGCATCAGCTCATGTTACAGCTTAGAATGGCCACATAACTGTGGTTTCACCTCAGATCATGCTCGTATAGCAAATCTTCCTTAAATGGACATGAGATTTTCACAGTTTCTACTACAAGCAATACATTCCCTGGTAACCAATACAGCAGTCTTGACACAGTTTAAAAGAAGTAACCTCTGTGTAGCATGTAAAGCAGGGATAAAATGTGAGAACAATCCACATAGCACAAAGCCACACAATCCAGTCATGAATTTGATACTATTTAGAGAACATAAATCGGACAGATGGCGTTTTGGGTTCAGTGTTTTAAGAGTAACTAATGTTGTATCATTATCATTATATAGCCTCAAAAAAATTGACTTTTTTTCAGAATTTCTTGCATGTTCATAGACATTTGGAAAGTAATGAGATAAAACATGACTTTCCTAATTAAACTTATTAAAAAAAACATTAAACAAAAGCTGCAGGCCAGTTCAGATGTTTTAGTTCCTCTGTTTACTTGAGTTAATCCTGTGCTGGAGATTCTGTTTCACTCTTATACTTCAAGCCAGCCTGCGCATGCCCTCAGTTGAGAATTACCAAATACATTCCTGTGTTGTTCAGCTAAATCTTGTTTTGATTTGTGTTTTTTCTGTGTCAAAAATGATTTAAATCATACTATTGCGTTTTGTTGTTGTTGTTTTCATTCCCTCTGACAGTCTCAAGACAACATTACAGAAAAAACTATCCAATGACACTGTGGACCTGTCTGGCATCCCATTGTCCACCCGTGATGTCCGTCAAGTTGCATTCTACCTCCAAAACAACAGAGACAGTGTGGTTGCTGTGGACATCAGCTTCACAGAGCTCCAAGACGACAACATAAGGATTCTTCTCCCTCTCCTCGCCTCACTCCCAAAACTAAGCACCTTAGCTCTCAATGGCAACCGCCTCACTCTGGCCATCCTCAAAGATCTCACTGAGTTGTTGAAAGACCCGAAGAAGTTCTCCAGCCTGGCCTGGATAGACCTGGGCAACAATGTTGATATTTTTACAATGCCTCAGCCTTTGCTGGTTGCTTTACGACGGCGCTGTAGCCTGAAGAGTAGTTTACCCACCATCTACGAGTACACAGAGGGCCAGCCCTACTGCTACCACCTGGAGACTTCCATTGAAGAGCCGAGCCACTATGAGGAGGAAGATGAGGAGGAAGACGACACAGTGGATGATGAGGATGATATGGGGAATAAATTCAAGTTAGAGCCATGGAGTTTAGGGGGTAAGCATCTATCAAGAGACTTCACCCCTCTCTACTGTGAGAGGTGATTGGGTGTTTTTCTCAGAGCCTCTTTGAAGTCTGGCTGAAATGTCGGGCCACAGCAAACTGTTACTTCCTTCGCCCTCACGCCCTACCACCATAAGCTCAGTCACCTTTTGAGGCTTGAGGGAGACCAGTGCCCACGTTGTGAAATTCTTGCCCTGACATGGCTACCAAGCTACTCCTTGCCTTCTCTGAGTTAACTCAAACATGAAGTGACAGTCACAAAGGTGAACTTACTGTGTTGGTGGATGGAGCTCTTGGGAACAAGGTGCGGTTTCATTGGAGGGAGGCTGGAAGAGTTAATAAAGCAGGGCTCTCTTTGTCTCTCGCTCTCCCTCTCTCTCTCCCACACACACAAACTTTCACTCTCCCTTTCTCTTACTCTGCCCCCTCTCTCTCTTTCTGTTTGTCTCTCTCTCTCTATGTAAGTAGCAGCTGAGGAGCCAGTTCCAAGGCGACTTAGATCAGTTAGTTGGATGGAGGAGCAGCATCCCGGTGATAGTTGAAGTGGCAGTAGAGAAAGTTTTGAAGCAGTGGGTCCCTGTGGGTTCTCTACCAGGACTGAGACTATCTCTGGCAGGCAGAGCCTAGCTCTACATTGTGTGTTCTCTGTTAATCTCTCAACAAAAGCTATGACACAAGTTCAACAGACTATACAGCCGACGACCCATCACGTGACACTGGCAAAACTGCTAGGTCAAGACTTTTTTGCGTTTTCCCCCCTTTCCAAATGTCTACTTCTGAATACCCACATAGCCCTTGTGTTGATGTAAATGAGGACACAAAACATGGCTAACGGGTGTAAATACTTGCTATTTTTGTGCACTTTTAGTGAACAAAGCAATCTTAGAAGAAAACAGGTAGGACTTAACAATGGAAAATGGTAACTGAGTGTTTTTACACGTGCGTAGATGCTAATATCCACCTTTTTTGTAATTACCGAACTGTTTATCGCCAGTGTTTCATCGATTTATGCACTTCAGTTTTCATTGTACACTTCAGTATATTGCTAATATAGGCCACTGACTATAAACAGTACCCAATCTGCCCTCCATACTTTTCCTCTGTTTGTCAAAAATATTTTGCTATCCACATTGATTAAAACTGGTCTTCAGTGGCTCTGTGACTGTTATGTATTGTTTATGGTGGACTGACCGAGTGGTCATGTCTTTTACAGTACCACATAATGGTTAGACTGACCGAAACACTGCAATGCACTTAAAGGCACTTTTTCATGTCATATTTTAGTATTTCCACATGACATACTGTCTCTGTGTCTTATCTGAAATATTAATTCAGCCTCAGATATTTACAAAGTAGAAGTTGAAGGCGTTCCTCTCAAAGATAAGGTGAGGATTTTGAACATCTTTGAAAGCATTCCTGTTGGACTAGATATATTGTCAGTGTTAAAGTGTGCTATATGTGTGTTTGTAACTGTTAAATGTCTGATCATTGCTGTAATTATTTGTGTTCTTGTGTTTTGTCTTTTATTCCACTGTCCTTATGATACTGGCTCTACTGATGAGAAAACTGAAAACAGTGACCTGATACTGTAAACTGACACAAATGGACAGTAAACAATGTGAATTGTGCAGAGATCACCCCATGAATTACACAATGTAATTTCATTTGGGAGTACAATCTGAACAGGCCCATTTTATGTTGAATCTTTCATTTAGAGAGGAAGAGAACTGTGCACTAGTTTGTATTCTATATTTTTGTGTGTCCTTGTCAAACTCTTGTTGTAGCCTGTCTGTAAACAACACTGACTGACAATAAAAAAATAAAAACAAAATTGAGAAGAGTCAACTTTTTTAAATCAAAACACATTTTTGAATCATTTATTCCTTTGTTGGAAAGTAATTCTCATGTAACAAATTACTTTGTCTATTTACCACCTGAGCTGCAGATATATGCCAGAGGGTAAATGTATGGCTGTCATCAGATGAGGCCCTGCCCATGGTGCTCTCCTGGCAACCTTTTGTTCCTGCTGCCAGATATGGTGATGTGGCCTTTTAAACAGGTGACTCCTATAAGGTCAGAGCGCAGTATGACTGTCACACCCCCTTAGATCCAAACGCCACATCACAGGACGATAAAGCTATTCAAAAAATACCTTCAAACATATTTATCTCTTTTTTCCAATAATGATCTATTTCCATGGTACTTGAGTCAGACCTGTTTCTAGGAGAAGAGTATTTTAGCCCAAAAATAAAAATATTATAAATGCTGTAAGGAAAATAATAGTGTTTTAAAATATAACCCCAGTGTCATAACAACAATGTTGACATCCCAAAATTCTTAAGAAAATGAGGAAGCTTCTTTCCTGTAAGTTTGACTGTTTTTGATCATTTCTGATTATCTTGCTCTAGCTACTACATGCGTCAGCACAGAAATTTAAAATAATGTATCAAAATAGCCCAAAAGTCACACAGATTCCTTGAAATATCTTATGCAACAGAGGAATGGATTTATAGAGCAGAGTGACATGCTGAAAGAAGTAACAATTCCTGATTAAAGGCCACCCACCATGGGGCATCAGTGGGATCAAAAACAACCAGAATTTATTCAGAAAAATGTTTTCGTTTTCATCTAGCAATTTATCGACTGGTTCATTTGCCACCGTAGTCTGTGTCCTTAGATATGGGTTTCCTCTTAGTCAATCATCTCAAACACCTCAGCAGTTGAATATTTGAGTTGCACTGTGCTTAATGTCAAGTATTTTCAATACTGTTCAGACATCCTGCATTAGTATCGTCAGGGGCCACTTGTCTTAGACTCCATCAGCTTAGCCCATTTTCCTCCATCAGACACAGCACATACGCTGTGCTATGTCTGATGGAGAAGCTGTTCTCATAGAGAAGCTGTTCTGCTTCTCCATGACAATTATTACATCTTGAAATTCTTCTTCACCGCATTTTGTTCATGACCCAAAGCTTTCAGAACATTGATTCACCCCTAGGGGAGATTGGGGATTAAACAAAGTTGGGACATAGTATGATGACATGCTTTAAAAAACTACATATAAAAGTAAGGGATCTAATCAAACAGGTTTCAAATGTAATTTTTTAAGGTTAGAGTTGTCATGAATTCTAGCAACTGCCACTTGAAGGCTCATTCCATAGAAAAAGTACTTCATGACAGTTTGGGAACAGAAATGGGACAGTAATGATTACGAAATGGAAGAAAGCACTATGCTCTGCTTATTATGACAACAGAGGGGTATTAGTCAGCAGCAAATCATCTTAATGGCACTTAGTGTGATTGCAATGGACACGTGCTGTGGCCATCCGAGTCACTCATTAAATGCCCACTACTCAAACCAATCACCAGGGTCCTTGACTGAGGTCCGACACAGAGGGAACCATAGTGAACGAAGGCTGCTCCTCTATGAAAGAGGAACAAAAGCCATGACAGACAAGACATTGGACAAAAATTAAATCCTCACTGAGAAACGAACATCAAGCAAATTATTCTGATTATAGTGATGAACTCTCAGTTGAATACAGCTCTGTAACAGCGGAAAAGGCCATTTATTCAAATTACATGAGCTTGTAGCTTCTTTGAGAGACATATATAATAAGATAATAAAGAACAACCTGTCCAGAAGAGACAGTTACATTCAGTTAAGGGCCTTGACCAGATTGCTCCACACAAACAACATAAAAAAGTTCAATGCCCAATATTGCATGTTTTAATGCACTCTTCTTATTTTGTGCATTTTTTAAAAAATCTGTAAGCAAGCTTTCCTGTCATAACTATACTTTAATCTAAAATAACCATTTCAGTCTTTAGAGCACTGAATTATTTGTGTTGGAATGCCACTGTATAAGCCCTAATCTCCAAATATCAGTTTTCTGTGTTGAAATATTTAATTGGAATGAAATCTCATTTCACTGGTGTTGCACTCAACACAGTGACTCATCAAGTCTCGCTTCCCTGTTCTCTCTGACTTTTACCTTACATATGTATTCAGAACAGACCATCTTGAATAATATGGGGTTTCAGAAGGGCATATACAGTGCCTATCAGAAGTATTCACCCCCTTGGATGTTTTACCCTTTTAATGCTTTCATAAGTCAATCATGGTCAATAAAATTTGGCTTTTTTAACAAAAAAAATTATTGGAAACAGGTTTCTACAAAGTTATGTCAATGAAATAAAAATATATAAAGAAATATAATTGTTTGCATAATTAATCACCCCCTTTTTAAGTTAATGGTGTAATTCAATAGAGCTCCATCAAATTCTTGCCAATAGTCTCACATTTAGTGAAATGAAGATCACCTGAGTAGTGCGGGTGTGCTTCAAGTGATTGAGGTATAAAACACCTTTGGTGTTTGACTGGTGGATCAGTATTCTTGGTGACAATTACACCATGAAGACAGAAGAACACTCCGAGCAACTCAGGTAAAGGGTGATTGAGAAGTACAATTCAGGGGATGGATACAAAAAAAATTCCGAGGCATTGAACATCCCCTGGAGTTCAGTGAAATCCATTATCAAGAAATGGAAGGAATATGGCACTTGTATGAATTTGACTAGATCCAACCACCCTCGTAAACTAAGTGAAGAAGGAGATTAGTGAGAGATTAGTGAGAGAAGCAACCAAGACCCCTACGACTACTCTGAAGGAGTTACAAGCTTCAGCTGCTGAGATGGGAGAGACTGTGCATTTAGCAACTGCTGCCCGGGTTCTTCACCGGTCAAAGCTTTACGGGAGAGTGGCAATGAGAAAGCCACTGTTGAAGAAAAGTCATTTAGATCTCGACTAGTGTTTGCCAAAAAGCACGTGGAAGACTCCGTTGTCAAGTGGAAGAAGATTCTTTGGTCTGATGAGACCAAAATCGAGCTTTTTGGCCATCAGACAAGACGTCATGTTTGTCGGAAACCAAACACTGCACATCACCAAAAACACACCGTCCCCACTGTTAAGCATGGTGGTGGTAGCATCATGCTTAACGTATCGGATGTTTCTCAGCGGCCGGACCTGGAAGGCTTGTAAAGATAGGGGGCAGAATGAATACTCCAAAATACACTGAAACCCTGGGGGACAATCTTATTATTCAGTCTGCAAGAGAACTACTGCTCAGGAGAAGATTTATTTTCCAGCAAGACAATGATCCAAAGCATAATGCAAAAGCTACTCAGGAATGGTTAATAAAGAAGCAGGTAAATGTTCTGGAGTGGCCAAGTCAAAGCCCAGACCTCAATCCTATAGAGAATTTGTGGCTGGAAAAAGGCTGTTCATGCCCGATACCCATGCAACCTGACAGAGTTTGAGCGGTTTTGCAAGGAAGAATGGAGCAAAAGTGCTGTGGGCAGATGTACAAGACTTATCGAGATTTAGCCACACAGAGTGATTGCTGTGATTGCATCCAAAGGTGCATCTACAAAATACTGCCTAGAAGGGGGTGATTAATTATGCAAACAATTATATTTCTTCATATATTTTTATTTCATTGGCATACTTTGTAGATATCTGTTTTCACTTTGACATTAAAGAGTTTTTTCCAATAGATTTTTGTGTTAAAAAAGCCAAATTTTATTGACCATGATTAATTTATGAAAGCACTAAAAGGGTAAAACATCCAAGGGGATGCCACATACTTATGAAAGGCACTGTATGAAAGAAATGCATATCCACAAATGGAGTCCCTGCTTTGCTAATAAAGGAGACTGTCATGCTGATGGTGAGTGGTTGGAAAAATTTTGCATAACCATCTTGTAATTAACTTCACAGAATCCATCCAGAAGTTTTTACTCTTGGAAGCTATTCTCCATGGACAGGGGAAGTGAATCATTTTATGTCCCTGGTCTCTGGTCCAGGTTAAACCCCAACCTATCTCACCTATGTGTAGGATAACCAGTACAGAAAATCATTTAATGACTATTAAAAGTTAGTTTTGTTATTTCTTTTCTTATCAGTCTCCCATTTTATTTCAATCTTGAAGTAAAAAATGAGCCAATGAGTAAAGCTGCAACTCTTTTACACCAAAGTAAGTCACTCTTGCCTCTTGAGGTAGAGTGGCAAAGCAGAACGACCCATTGATATGACTACCAGAAGCGAAGCTATCAGTTCTAACACAAAAGTCAGGTTGCTGGTTGCAAAACAGGAAACAGTTGCGGGTTTTATCAAGAGTAATACTTCTCATTTCTGTTATACAATTTTCTGTTACCATTCTATCTTAAGAGTTTCCCTGTACTTTCCCACTTCTCTATCGGAGACATACCCCCATTTCTGTACTTTTCCATTTCTTTCCCGTGAGACATAATTACATTGACGCTCTCACAGTCCTGCAACAGCCTTAAAGATAGCTTCTGTCTCCCATTCCATTTCTATCTCTTTTCACACCTGCTTTGTGAGCAACATCATACTTCTCAATGCCTATATTGTTTAGAGTAGACCTTTGAATAAAGGGGACTCACAATAACCAATAGGGGCAGAGTCCTGCTGGAAGAAAAGCAAACACTGTCTGTGTCTGTTTCTCTACACTCCCCGTGATTACGAACTAACCTCTGATACAATAGGCCTCATCAACAATCGGCTAGGATACAGGCCCTGGCCTTGGACTTAGAGGATGAAGAAGGGTTTGCCACTACTACCTTGCCTCAAGACCATCCTCAACAATTTGGTGTCAGAAATGGGATGATCAACGCGAAGATAAGCATTGCATCTCATTCTATACAAATCAGGTCAAATGTATAACCTGGTTTGGTGATCTCCACACTAAATTGAGGAAAACTTGGGGGGTATGGCGCAGGAGGTCGAGCGACCGTCTTTGGACCCGAACATTCCTGGTTTGATTCTTGGCTCCTCCTAGCGTTTCAAAGTGTTGTTGAGCAAGACACTGAACTGGGGGTTCAGTGTCTGCTCCCCTGGCACTGGTCGACGGCAGCCTACTGCTCATGGTTCATCCATGATGGGTTAATTGTAGAGAATGAATTTCCCCATGTGCATTAATGAAGGATGTATTATTATTATTATAATTGAAATCATGAGCCACACCGATAGCATAGCAACTGTCAGTATACATTGTTACTTCCTTGATCTTGAGTAGATCACATGCACGTTTGAAGGTATATATTTTGCATTGTTGAGCTGATGTGAATGTTAGTGAATAAGCTTTGTGAATTATGTCAGGCAATTGCACTATATTATGGCCACTTAGGTGGTTACCGTCTGAGGGTCTAGAGCATGATCAATCCACAAATATTTCTATCGATTCAGGGATAGGTGTCTGTTTAACATCTAATCTACATGAGGTTTTGACATGTATTGTGGCCATACAGTTGTGTTCATCATCAAAAGCCATTGGGTTTGATGATGCAGCGGGGAGAACAAGTATTGGTTCACTGCTGATTTTTTAGCTTTTGACACTTACAAAGCATGTAGAGGTCTGTCATTTTTATCATAGGTATTCTTCGCCTGTCAGTGATGGAATCTAAAACAAAAATCCATAAAATCACATTGTATGATTTTTAAATGATTAATTTGCTTTTTATTGCATGACGCAAGTATTTGATCACCTACCAACTAGTAAGAGTTGCAGCTCTCACAGACCTATTACTTCTTCTTTAAGAGGCCCTCCTGCCTCTTACGGAGTGGCTCCGTAAGTGGCATCCCAAGGTGGCCAAGCCAGTAGCGCAAACATTCCTGGTTTGATTCCCAGCTCTTCCTAGTGTGTCGAGCTGTTGTTGAGGAAGACACTGAACCAGGGATTCAGTGTCTGCTCCCCTGGCATTAATGGACAGCAGCCTACTGCTCATGGTTCATCCATTATGGGTTAATTGCAGAGAATGGATTTCCCCTCAAGGGATTATAAAGGATAAATTATTATTATTATGAAAGAATGGGAAAGGACATGGGGAAAATGTTCAAGTGTATATATGCAGAATAAGGGTTCTATATTAGCCCCAGCAAACAGGAAAGATACAGTAAGTCAGAACGATGATGAGACGGATGATATGTGCAGCTATCATAAGCAGCAGAGGGCAGGCGAGGCCAGAGAAACTCCATCCAGATCCTTATGCAAAGGATGAAATGGATGAGTCAGAGCAGATAACCAGCAAGGCAGTAGCAAAGCTGGCAGATGACAGGAGAGCAGGCAGATGGCATAGGGAGCAGGAGGCTGAACTGTTGGGAAGTTTAACAGGGGAAACTCCAGCTAAAATGTTGAAGGAACACCTGTTGATGTGTAAGGGCAATGAAGATCTTTTTCGAGAACTCCATGGATCTAGAACACCTTTCCCAAAGCCACTGACAGTACCTCCAGGGAACGTAGAATTGGTTTTGAAGGGAAAAAGTGGAAGTGGGAAAGCAGGAACCGGATAATGCTCGAGAAAAAGACACACAGGCAATTTATTGGTTTGGGAAATGTTGTGCTGAAACCACTAGGTTTCAATGTACTGATGAACTTGATTTCACAATGTCCTGATGCAAGGAGACAACCATCTAAATTTGTTGACTTTCCCCAAAAATCACCACACCACATGCAGTTGGGAGGACCAGATTTTTAGAATGATTTTGACAATACTACTTCCACACTACTTCCTGAACCAGAATTATTCGCAGAAATTTAAATGCTCGACCCACATAATGATACCGCAGCAGCAGATTATGTGGGAACAAACCACGTAAGGGTTTCTTCAATAATCTCAAGGACTTTCCCATGAAACTGTTTATAAATTAACAGAATCTTTCTGCAATACACACATGTACACAGAAACCATACAAGTCAGTAGTCGTGTTTGTGCACAGGTTCAGACAGATATGGGAAAATGAGGCAGGTCTGCCATCAGAGTTAAATCAGTTGTTCATAAACACATGCATGTCGAATACGATACCAGTATGAAATCAGTTGGTTAAGTGGTTGGCTCCAGAGGATTTACACACAATGTCTATCGAGAACTTCTGTAGATGACTTAGAAATAGAGCCTCAGCGGGAATTTTCCCGAAAAATTGCTATGCCCCCAGGAAAGCATCAGCAGTATAGATGCCCTAGAAGCAAAAAAGGAATTACTGTCTTTTCATTTTTTTCTATTTTCCTGTGTAAATTCAGTCTTTTAAAAGAATCTATGAGATCTATGCTCCGCCTTCTGCTCTGTACCAGTGCACCCAGACACTCAACCAATATTTGCATTCACATTTATCAGTATCAACAGTACACATGGACTAAACTTCCACAAGGCTATGTTGATAGCCCTGCAGCATTCAGCATGGTGGTATGACAGATATCATCTGATTATAAACCACAAGAGGGAGCCATCTTATACAGTGTGTTGACAATCTTCTGTTAGCAGAGGACTTTAAACCTGTATGTGAGGGGGCATCAACTGCTAACTTATGCCACCTAGCAGATGTGGGACTTAATGCTAGCCTGAGCAAGCTACAATGGTGTCAGCCAGAAGTGAAGTATCTGGATTCATACTGTCACATAGCACCAGAGCTCTGCACCCTGAGCATGTAAACAGGTATTACGTCATGCCTAAAACCTTACACAGCGAAAGGAATGATGCCTTTCCAGGGTATGGTCAACGAGTGCTGACCGTGGATACCAGACTATTCATATTATCATTCTACAACCTGTCTGCAAAGAACACACAATCAACTGGACTGATAGCATGACAAAAGCTTTCAAAACTCTGAAGCAAGCCCTCACCAAACCTCCAACATTGGGTCTGCCAGAATATAAACTGCCATTCCAGCTGTACATCACTGAAAATTGGCCAAAGCAGCAACAGTCCTCACTCAAGAACATGGCGTAAACTTTCACCCTGTTGCATTTTTCTCCGAGACCTAACCAGTAGTGGTTCAAGGTATGCCTGCCTGCGTATGTGCTGCAGCTGCAATTATGATAGAAAATGCGCATAAAATAGTTTTATCACATGATTTGATCCTATACACATGACACATCACACATCGTGTAATTGCGATACTGAATAATCTAACTACACAACAAATAACTGCTCAGGGGGATTGAAGCAATTCTAACGTCTGCTCAGAAACTGAGACTCAAGTATGCAACATCCTCCATCAAATGATACAGTGGGTTGAACAAGTATTTGATAAATCAGAAAAACAGAACTTGATATTTGGTATAGAAACCTTTGTTGGCAATTACAGAGATCAGACGTTTCCTGAAGTTCTTGACCAGGTTTTCACACACTGCAGCAGGGACTTTGGCCCACTCCTCCATACAGATCTTCACCAGATCCGTTTCGGGCAGTTGCTGGGCAATATGGACTCCCAGCTCCCTCCAAAGATTTTCTATTGGGTTCAGGTCTGGAGACTGGCTAGGCCACTCCAGGACCTTGAGATGCTTCTTACGGAGCTACTCCTTAGTTGCCCTGGCTGTGTGTTTCAGGTTGTTGTCATGCTAGAAGACCCAGCCATGACCCATCTTGAAAGCTCTCACTGACAGAATGAGTTTGTTGGCCAAGATCTTGCAATACATGGCCCCATCCATCCTCCAGTTGTCCTGTCCCCTTTGCAGAAAAGCATCCCCAAAGAATGATGCACTTCCATGCTTCACAGTTGGAATGGTGTTCTTGGGGTTGCTCTCATCCTTCTTCTTCCTCCAAACACAGTAAGTGGAATTTAAACCAAAAGCTCTATTTTTGTCTCATCAGACCACATGACCTTCTTCCATTCCTCCTCTGGATCATCCAGATGGTCATTGGCAAACTTCAGACAGCCCTGGACATGTGCTGCAGGATTTTAATGCATGACAGTGTAGTGTTACTAGTGGTTTTCTTTGAGACTGTGGTCCCAGCTCTCTTCAGGTCATTAACCAGATGTAGGGATGATCCCTCACCTTCCTCATGACCATTGATGCCCCGGCAGGTGAGATCCTGCATGGGTCGCCAGACCAAGGGAGATTGACCACCATCTTGAACTACTTCCATTTTCTAATAACTATGCCAACAGTTGTTGCCCTCTCACCAAGCTGCTTGCCTATTGTCCTGTAGCCCATCCCAGCCTTGTTAAGGTCTACAATTTTATCCCTGATTATCCATTTTGGAGAGGTTGCAATTTTTTCGATTGAGTGTGTGGACAGGTGTGTTTAATACAGGTAATGAGTTCAAACTTGTGCAGTTAATACAGGTAATGAGTGGAGAACAGGAGGGCTTCCTAAGAAGAACTAATAGGTCTGTGACAGCTGCAACTCTCACTAGTTGGTAGGTGATCGAATACTTACGTCATGCAATAAAAAGCAAATTAATTATTTAAAAATCATACAATGTGATTTTATGGATTTTTGTTTTAGATTCCATCACTAACAGGCGAAGAATGCCTATGATAAAAATGACAGACCTCTACATGCTTTGTAAGTGTCAAAAGCTAAAAAATAAGCAGTGTATCAAATACTTGTTCTCCCCGCTGCATCATCAAACCCAATGGCTTTTGATGAACACAACTGTATGGCCACAATACATGCCAAATCCTCATGTAGATTAGATGTTAAACAGACACCTATCCCTGAATCGATAGAAATATTTGTGGATTGATCATGCTCTAGACCCTCAGACAGTGCAATAGCCTGACATAATTCACAAAGCTTATTCACTGACGTTCACATCAGCTCAACAATGCAAAATTTATACCCTCAAACGTTCATGTGATCCATACAAGATCAAGGAAATAACAATGTATACTGACAGTTGCTATGCTATCGGTGTGGCTCATGATTTCAATTATAATAACGATAATACATCCTTCATTAATGCCCATGGGGAAATTCATTCCCTACAATTAACCCATCATGGATGAACCATGAGCAGTAGGCTGCCGTCGACCAGTGCCAGGGGAGCAGACACTGAACCCCCAGTTCAGTGTCTTGCTCAACAACACTTTGACACACTAGGAGGAACTGGGAATCAAACCAGGAATGTTCAGTTCGAAAGACAATTGCTCTACCTCCTGCACCACACCTCCTCAAAATAAAGTTTCAGTAATATATGTTAGCAACAAGGTTTTATTTCAGCAGATGGCAAAACAATAAATAACAAACATCAAGTGGAAATAAGAATGGCTTCCTCTTCCAATAACCTACCATCGCCATTCAAGATAATCACGGCAAAACCACTCCCAATGCCATGGTCAAGGTCAGTGCCCACTACTAACATGCCCATTACTAACAGGCGGTTTAGAGGAAGCGCAACTTAGCTATGTCAATAATCTGCTAAAAGTTCTTAACCATGTTTCTACCAAAGTCTACCAACCCATCCATTCTCGACAGGAGACTGGGTCTTAATCAACTGACAGGTTCTGAGGAAAATAAGTGAAGCAACCTATTTGGAACCACAACAGGTCATCGCCATCACCAGAACGCATGTCCTCACAGACAGTCAACCCCACTGGATAGAGTGAAACCCATCCCAGAAGCAAGGACTAAAGAGCCGACTAGATGATCAACCCCGACACCGTCCAATCCAACTAACAACCAAGATGCCGAGGAAACACCGCAACGATCAAGACCCAGAAGACAAACTCGTCTACCAGGTCAATACCAGAACTGAATTCTGCATGATCACGTCTAAACTGCGACGCAGAGAATGTAATGAATGTCTTGGTGAGTGTTTGTGCTATGTTGGGAACAAATGCTTTACATTCATTCCTGATAACACAGAAGAAAACAGAAGTTTTACACAGGCCATGAATAAACTGTAGTTTGTGGAAGGAACTAACTAACCAAAGTAAACAAATCTGTTGGATAAGCCACACTTAAAATGCAAGGTGACACACTAAACAGACCTGTCTATACAGTAACCATCATGTGACAGAAAATGATGATTTGTTGTCATTTTATGACAAAAGGGGGAAACTGTTAGACAATTTTCTGTTACCATTCTATTTTCTGTGATTTTCTTTTCTTCTTCTCTCTCTGAGACGTACCTCAATTTCAGTACTTTTCCATTTCTTTCCTGTGAGACACAATGCCATTGGCGCTCTCACAGTCCTGCAATGGCCTTGAAGATAGCGACTGTCTCGCATTCTATTTTGATCTGTTTCGACACCTGTTTTGTAGGGAACACCATACTTCTCAAAGCCTGTATTGTTGAAACCTTTGTATCAAGGAGACTCATTATAACCAATAAAGCAGAGTCCTGCTGGAAAAACAGCAGAAATGGTCTCTGTCTCTGTTTCTCTCCACTCCCCGTTATTACGATCTAACCTCTGATACAATTGACCTCATCCACCATCAGCTAGGATCTGGGCCCTGGCCTTGGACTGAGAGGACGAGGAGGGCCCACTGTGGTTCCCGGGGGTTGCCACCACTACCTCGCCTCAAGACCATCCTCAACAAAGTTCTCTGTAAGAATAAGCTAAATAACATCATATCATTTAGATGTATCATTGTGACACAAAACTGTGCACTGACATGCTGTAGATGCTGTTGGTGACAGATACTGCAGCTTTATCCTCAACCAGCAAAGACACATGCCTCTTATCAAGCCAGTCATATAGAAATGATACAGAAATTTGGCATCTTATAAGTTGTAAGTTGAATGCCATTGTTCTGCTTCCCGCTTGAGTCTGACAGGGACATTTATTAGGTTTGCAACAATGCCATAAATAGTTCAACCTCTTTAACAGTTAAACTGTATACTTCAAGACTAACCATAACAGTCATGGAATAGCATTACTAAAGCAAACAAAACAAAATGCATTTTGACTCGGTATAACTAGTCTATCACTACATGCACAAATCAACTCTTCAGTCTTCTCCTGACAGTCTGCCTGACGGTTTCAACTACATTCCTTCTAGCAATATATCCACTATCCCTCCTCCGTACATATCCAAACCATCTCAGTCTGGGTTCTCTGACCTTATCTCAGAAACATCTAAAATGCGCTGTCCCTCAGATGGACTCATTCCTAATCCTATCCATCCTGGTCACTCACAAAGAGAGCCTTGACATCTCCATCTTTACAATCTCCAGCTCTGCTTCCTGTCTTTTACACCAATGCCATTGTCTCTAGACCATACAGCATTGCTGTACTCACCACTGTCTCTTAAACATTTTCTCTCATTCTAGCTGATACTCTTTTATCACACGTGTGATATATGACACTTTTCTTTACCTGTCCGTATGGGCTTGCACACATTTCTTCACCTCTTTTCCAGACTCTCCATTGCTCTAGGCTGTTGACCCCTAGTACAAAAAATCCTCTGCCTTCTTTATCTCCAATCCCCCTGGCCTCAAAGTTCCACTTGGATCCCTCTAATTTACATATATGTATTCTGTCTTGCTCTGGCACACCTTAATTTCTCTACTTCCATCCATCCATTATCCTGAACTCAGGGTCACGGGGGATGCTGTAGCCTATCCCACCTGTCATCGGGTCGCCAGTCAACTGCAATACCACATATACAGACAGACAACATTCACTCACTCATTCGGGGCAATTTTCCCAATTTTTTCCAATTAACCTGCTGCATGTTTCTGGACTGTGGGAGGAAACCTAAGGTCCCTTTGTCGGACTCAAAAGAGCGTCCTTTGGGCTGTGAGGCTGCAAACCACTGCACCGCCATGCCACCCCATTTCTTTACTTTCCAGGTCATATCTCATGGCTTCGTCAACACCAGCAGGCTGACCATGCCCACTTGCAAGCCACAGCCCAGCTCGCAGTCACCAACTGGTTAGGGCTCGTTTAACTGCCCACACTTGTCTTGTTTTGGCTGGTCTATTTGACCTGCCTGATTCCCTTTTTAAAAGAACCCCTGAGACCAGGTCTTGCTTTCTGGTGATTGAGGGAGGTACAGTCATGGCCAAAAGTTTTGAGAATGACGCAACTATAGAAACATCTGGCAAACACCTAAAACCCTGAAAGAACAGACTTTGTGAAAGTGTCATTCTCAAAACTTTTGCCCATGACTGTGGACTCCCCCAATCACTGTTTCCTTCAAAATAACTCCTACGCAATTTCCCTTCCCTTCAGAAGTATGGTAGTACAACTTCATGCAGGTTATCTGCACGATTATTGGCTTGTTAAACCAAGCCTCGACCACTCAGGTATGAAAGTCATTTTTTGTTCGATTCACATATTTAGGTCCGGCACAAGTTTTACAACGGATGCCTTTCTTGATGCAACCTTCTGCATTACATCCAGGCTTGGGACTAGCTTCCTCAGTTCAAAGCAATTGTGGTGTAGCAGGTACAACATGTTTCTTAATTCAAGGGTAGATTTTAACCACAAGTTTAAAATGTGTGGTCTACATCAGTGCAGCCTCAGGGGTGCATGGGGCAGTGTCTCTCTGAGCTGGTCCCACGTCTGGATTAATAGCAGAGAGTTGCGTCAGGAAGTGCCTCCGGTGTAAAACTTGTGCCAAAACCCAACATGGGAATCAAACCTAAGAATCCCATATTGGATCGGTTGAGGCCCGGATTATCAACGGCTGCCATTAATGCCAATAACTTACAGGGTACCAGTTGAAAATGGGGTACTGCGGATCGAAGAAGGAGGAGGAACGCATGTTCGAAAGCAGAGAGAGAGCAGGAAAGGCAAGAGTCTGGGACTGAGAGTAGGGACTTTGAATATTGGGACAATGACAGGAAAAAGTAGAGTTGGTTGACATGATGCAGAGAATGAAGTTGGCTATACTGTGTGTCCAGGAGACCAGGTGGAAAGGTAGTAAGGCTAGAAGCTTAGGAGCAGGCTTTAAGTTGTACTATCATGGTAGTGAAAGGAAGAGAAATGGAGTAGGAGTTATCTTTGCTAGTTTGTTAGGAATGTTCTGGAGGTGACAAGAATGTCAGATAGACTTATAAGTCTGAAACTGAAAATTGAACGTGTGATGCTCAATGTTGTTAGTGCTATGCCCCACAAGTGGGATGTGAGTTAGAGGAGAAGGAGAAGTTCTGGAATGAGCTAGATGAAGTGATGCAGAATATAACCAGAGAAGAGAGTGGTAATTAGTTTACACTTCAATGGACATGTGGGTGCAGGAAATAGAGGGGATTGGCAGGTTTGGTATCTAGGATAGGAACGCAGGTGGATAGATGGTGGTAGACTTTGCAAAAAGGATGGAAATGGCTGCAGTGAATACTTTTTTCCAGAAAAGGCAGGAACATGGGGTAACTTATAAGAGCGGAGTTTTAAAAACCCAGGTAGACTTCAGCTTGTATAGACAAGGTAATCTGAGGGAGATCATTGATTGCAAAGTAGTGGTAGGTGAGTGTAGCCAGACAGCATATGATGGTGGTTTTGTAGGATGACTCTGGTGACAAGGAAGATCAAGAGGATAACGGCAGAGCAGAGGAAAAAGTGGTGAAGAGACAAGTGTTGTATGGTTTTCAGGGAGGAGTTGAGAAAGACTGAGTGGTCAGGGAGAGCTTCCAGATTACTTAACAACTACAGCTATTGTGATCACAGAAAAAGGTAGGAGAATACTTTGTATGTCATCTAGAACAGGGGTGTCAAACATACGGCCCGCGGGCCGGAACCGGTCCGCAAGGGGATTCGACCAGGCCCGCAGGATAATTTGAAAGTGAAAAAATGCATAAAAGACAAGGATTTATTTTTTTTTAATTAGGTGCAATTCGAGAATTTTGCGCTAGGAGGCGCACTATTTTGGTCAGAGTAGACGACAATTCGCATCACTGAGATGGACCAATTAGCAGACGTTATCAATGCAGCATCTGTTGCTTGTTATGACGTTGTTTCTACTCTGTTCTCTACCTCCCCGCTACGCTCTCATAAGCCAAAATGTCGTTATCAAAATAGAGAAAAGTAGTTAAAGAGTATAGAATTTTCAAAGAAAAATTGACTACGTCCTATTTATTTACGGAGACGCACGGGAAACCTTTGTGCTTCTACTGTTCATGCAACTCCATACATTTTCAGTATGTATTGTATGTGTATGCATGTTTCATGTATGAAGTTTACACATTAACAGGACAGGTGAATACTCCAATCCTTACAGATTAATAGCACCCTTTTTAGTTTGGAGGGTGTAGGCAGGGATTCAATTTAGATTTTATATGCACATGTGTAAATGGTTTAAAAATCCCTTTCTTTATCAGTCTCATTTAATCTTAAAGTGCATTACTATATTTTTCAATACCAATTACTTGTTAAAGTTTTGTGCCTTTGTACGATCAGTGGGATTGCATGATCACATGATTGCAATGCATACATGTGAATGATAGAAGTAAATTGCACTTTTGTCTAAGGAAATATGAGGTGTTTCATGAAATGTTTTGTAAAAGGATTGGTCATAAAATTCCAAGATTTTCTAATGTCCTTGTTCTTCTTTACACCAAAACAGAGGAAAGACATGATATTTTGGTTATTTATTGTTGAGTCTGCTAATATTTTAATGGTCCGGCCCACTTGACATCCACCTAGGCCGTATGTGGCCCGCGATGAGAAATAAGTTTGACACCCCTGATCTAGAAGGAAAGTAGATAAGGAGACTTGGTAGTGGAGTGAGGAAGTACAGGAGTATATACAGAGAAAGTGGTTAGCAAAGAAGAAGTGGGACACTTAGGGGACTGAAGATAACAGACAGGAATACAGGGAGATACAGCGTAAGGTAAAGATAAAGGTAGCAAAGCCAAATCAAAGGACATACGATGACTTGCATGCTTGGTTAGACGGTGAGGAGGGAGAAATTGATTTATACAGATTGGCAAAACAGAGATAGAGATGAAAAGGATGTACAGCAGGTCCGGTTGATTAAGAATAGAGAAGTGTGGATGACAACCCCCATGTATACATATTTGTGTTTCTGTGTGTGATCGTGTACCCGAACATACTATTTCATTTATTTATAGCACTGTTCAGTAGTCTTAACAAAGAGAGACAGAGCTTAAGTTCCAAACCAATGTCCAATCTCCTCTCAAAGGAAGCAGACTTTCATGTCAAAGAGAGGACTGTTAACATCTGCATTAATATCAGCACACCATGCATTTAAAAAATAAATCCTTTGACTACGCACATCTGTGGACTGAGTCCTGCAGGTAGTCATAATGTAGAAAACCCCAGATGCCAAAGGTTTACATGAAATGTCTGCATTGAGCAAAACACGGATTGATCATTTTATTGGAAAAACAACTAAAAGCCTTTGTGTTACTTATGTATGGATTGTGTGCTTAAGCTATGATGCAAACTTACAGGGAATGTGAAAAACATTTTGACCCATTGACAAAACAAATTACTGTATAACAAATCATTCAATAATTGAGAAAAATGGTTCTGATAGCTCTCAATGAGAGTACTTTTATTTTTAGAGAACCTACAATTAATAGCTAAATTCATCAAAAATTTGACATAAAGAATTAAAGGAACAGTCTGCATTGATCAGTGTGATGAAGAGGGAGCAGAGCTTCAAAAATGAAGCTCTCAATTACAACAGTAACAATAACAGCCAAACCAAGCTTCTACCTTCACCTGTGGTAGTGAGCTGTGGGTAGTGACCAAATCAAGATCATTGATACAAACGGCCGAAATGGGTTTTCTCCTCAAGGTGTCCAGGTTTTCCCTTAGTGGTCCAGCCATCCATCAACAGCAGTAGTAGCAATAATTGAATTGATAGTAGTTTTCATAGTATTTGTAGTGATAGTCACAGCATTTCATAGTAGTAATCTGGTAATGTTACTGGAATTAGTATAGCCGTCGTAATAGGGGGGTTGCAAGAGTAGTAAATTTCTATTAGTAGTAGCAGTTGTAGTAGTGGTGGTAGTAGTACTGAGTAAACTTCTACTATTAATATCTTACTACTATTACTCAGAACATATAGTTAAGGAGTCAATTTGTAATTTGGTTTATAGTTTACACAAGTATGCAACAGTATACAGCCAAACTGAAGAGCAGTTTCCTGCTCTTCCTGCTCAGCGTGCACACACACCCAGGCAGGCATATACTGTATATGCATTTATGCCTATAGATGCGAATTACTATTTGCTGAGTTGGTGTGCATTTTCACCTATGCGCGCCCATAGCTTTGGTGAGAATGTCAACGGTGAGAAGAAAAAAACAAAATTAAAAATCTTGCAGAAACAAAGTTACGCCCAACCGGGTTCATATGCACAATCGATATAACGTTTCCAACTAATACGCTTTCTAATGTTGGGATCAACAGCCAGAGAAAACTTTAATTATATTGTCACGACTTGTCCACAACTTGGCATCGCCTTCAAATTGTCCCTCCTCGCCTCTATCGCCATCAACTGCAATGCAACTTGGGTAATACAGTCTTCTGCTCTTGAAATAAGCGACGGTAACGCCTAACGGAAGAGCCAATGTGTAGTGCCGTGGGCAAAGCTGACGGAAATAAGACAGATACGGACAACATTTCAAAGTAAAGGCATCCAAATTAGCACAAACTCGGATTTGAAATCAGCTCCTGCAGCTATTATTGGATTTATCACTAGTTTCCTCGATAAATCGGTTATTTGTTAGTGCTTATGAAATGTCAGGAAAAAATTAAAATTTCAACGATTGTCTCCTAATGATCTGACAATTGAATTGTTAGTTTTAATCTGCTCCTCTTCTGAAATCTATATCAACAATGGGAAATTAAATAGAACACATTAAATGATATTAAACTAAATATATTTTATTACCTCTACAAGGTAAAGTAAGAGGTAAAAAGATGATGATAAAAAGGTTGCCAATTTGACAGTGACATTCATTCACTTATTCCTCCAGACGCTCCAGAATCAAACCATAAAACATGCAATTTAGACAGCATAGTCTCAATTCAAATAGCAGTTAAATCCTAGATTCCCCATTATAGAACAAAAGCCCTAAAAACTGAGCAAATCAAAGTAAAAGGAAGAACATCTGTACTCCACTGAATCCAATATTTTTATTGTTTCTCAGAAGAGGGAGTAAGGTAAAATGACCTCCGTCCACAGTTTGACATGATAAGGCTGTTTTAACAGCTGCTTATCACAAAGTATAGTTTCCCTGTGGTCACTGATATATAATATGAAGATGTTAAACTGTAGGCAGCATTTAAACAATTTAAACCACACAAGAATTTGAAGCCAATACTGGTCAAATATCTCCATATACTAATGTATTATGTATCAGGTCACAACTCGTGGATAGTAAAGCTTGCTTTTAATGCAGAAGAAAGATAATGTTGCATTTTACAATTTTAATGTGGTTACTTACCGTTCTTTAAATGCATGTTAGACTTACATTATAGTCTTACTCAAATTATTTTCTATGACCTTGAAATAAGAACTTGCAAAAAATGGAAACAGTATACTTTCAAAAAGTTTCACCTCCACATATTGTAACAACCCCTGAAGGGGATTGTTTGATGAAACTGACAGGGGAGACAAACACACTCAGTTTTCATTTCACTTTTGAGATGGATATATGTACACCATATTTTCTTTTGGGGCAAATTTTGTGATTATAATGTTTGAAAGCTATCATACTGTATACTAATGTCTTTACTTTACCCATTTTATTTTATTTTATTTTATTTTATTTTATTTTATTTTATTTTATTTTATTCAGAATGTTCGGATAACCAGCTCGGCAAACCTCTAACTTTTATATTGAACTTTTATATTGAACTCAGTAACCGGATGTCACTTTGTATGTATACATATATATATATATTTCTGTTAGCTTAACCCTGGGCGGGATTCGTGGTGGATATTCAGTATTTGCAATAAAAAGGTTTGAAGTGCCTCAGTGCCGTGGACTTCCTTAGACAGAGAGTAAAACTGTCGACAAGGCCGGGTTTCTTTCCTCTGTTTCAGGTTGACGGTGGGTGTGTAGTCCTTTCTGGGATTTTACCGGTTCATTTTGGAGACGTTTCTTATTATGTTGACCGGTGATTCGCGTTCCCGGTGTGCACTGCAGTCCTGTGCGGCTTCGCCCGGTGAAACATCTGTTCGCCGGTCCTCTTCACCGGAACCTGTGACGGATGTTAAGTAGGTACAGGTACAAACCCCCTGGATATTCATTGCAACAAAACACGTGCAGAGATAAGGGAGTGGAGGTGGAACTATGAAGGAGACGCTCTTTGTTTACCGAAGCTCATCCAGTGGTTCGAGTCATCGGTGTGTTGGTCGCTTGGCGCGTCGGGAAATGTGAAAGAACAGAGTGTGTGTGGAATAGGCCAAGTGGTCAAAGCGCGCGCGCGCGTGTGTGTGTGTGTGCGTGTGTGTGTGTGCTCCGACAGGAGCAGAATTTCCCGTCCATGTTTGGAGAGAGAGCGCGGAGTTCTAATGACAGTTGACGCATTGCACTCCCTGCTTTTTGGCGGCTGGTCCAGTATCATTATTTAATATTTCCTCTGTTGTCATTTTTTAATTTAAGTCGTGTCCGATTACACAATTGTCCCCTCCTTTTTCATCTGCCCTTCCCCAAGGGTCATTTTAACAAACTCCTAGTGAGCTATGGACGCCAATCGTAACCGTGGGTGCGAATCAACACCGTTTATGTTTACATAATTAATTGTTCGGCGTGTGCGCGCGCGCGTGCTGGCACACCAAGGGAAGGATTTGTGTTAAATGCAGCAATGTGCCAGTGACTCATGTTTTTCATACAGTGCAGCGCAGTGGTGTGTGGAAAACAGAATTCCTCATTTACCTCTCTGTCTTTCTTTCTCCCTGTGTATGTGCCACTCCTTTTTAAAGTGTGCTTGTGTGTGTTGAAGAGGAGAGAGGGAGAGAGCTTGATCAGGTGTGTTGATCATGTCGAGGTGTATAATCTGTCAAAGTGATAATATAGGCATGTGTTTCACAGTTAGGGTAGCCTGTAAATGATGAGAGAATTCACTGTGCAAACCTTTTGACAGATTGGATCATCGTCAGTATCAACAGCAGCATTTCCCAGGTATAAGTTACATTGTCTCTCCTTCTGTCTTTGTTTTCCAGGGAACAGATAAGCCTGAGGCACGGTGTCTGTCTGCATTTGTCTGAGAGATCCAGTGAGGAAGCAGCACAAATGCTGCACAGCCAGACGTCATGCAAGGAGATACCTCCCCTCATTGCCAAGTGCTGAAATGTTAGGACTGAGGACTGAGAGTGTCAGATCAAATCAGCAGACTTTTTTATACGAAGGTGGGGAGGCAATAAGAGCTGTTTGGCACTTGACTCAGTAACAACCCACGTGAGTCAGGATCAGAAAAAGACGTATCACCTTGTCTTTCTTAAGCAGTCACCCCAATCCTCCATCAGATTCAGCAGTCAAGAGGGGAGCAAAGATGGAGTGGTCACTGGAGAATGTGAGGGAACTGGTGGCTGGAGGGATGCAGTCGATAAGGGACTGTGAGATTTGTGCATTTACATCAGCCATGTGTGTGCTGCTCCTCTTCATGTGGTATTGTTACCGGGTGGGCCGAGAGCATGGCTCCAGCCCCCTGCGTGCTAGGTATCTAAGCGGGCCCAGTCGGATTGGAGGGGTAGTTGGGGGATTCATTAGTTCAGACTGCCGTGGGAGAGGGAAAGGAAAACATGGGTCTTTGTTAGATCAGAATGGCTTTGCTTTCTGTCAGTCATCAGGTTGCTTTCGCTGCACAAGTGCTGGAGAGAACCTGAACCAAAGGCTCTATCACAGCCTGCAGGAATATGCCAAACGCTACACCTGGTCAGGGATGGGCCGGGTTCACAAGGGAGTCCGTGATCAAGGCAGATATCTTAACAGCCGACCGACTATCCAACGGCCAGAGGTCTTCTTCCTCCCTGACCTACCATCAGCACCTTTCTTCTCCAGGGAGGTGCAGAGACATGATGTGGAGCTGCTGGAGCAGAGCTTCCCTGCTCTCCTGGCGGAGTTTGAGAGCATCTACCACCAACCTCCAGCTCGCAGTGGATCTTCCCTGCCACCAGGTTGGAAAGCCAACAGCACTCCTCGCGGGCAGTGGTGGACGTATTATCTCGTCAACCAAGGTACCCCTCTGGTGCTGAATGTAAGGAGATGCCCCCGGGCCTGGTGGGTTCTGGGCCAACTACGCACTTTTATAGCCAACAACATATTTGGGAATGCCTGTTTCTCTGTGCTGACACCTGGAGCTCTCATCACTGAACACTACGGTCCAACAAATATTCGGCTACGCAGCCACCTAGGTAAGATTCAGTTGTGATGTAAAAGGCTAAGGCCTTTCTGAGCAAGAAGCATCTCAAACATGGGAGAGATACTGTTTTTGTTTTCAGACTGTATTTCAGACTGTGAATTGGATCATGAAAGCTGAAATTTATTTGCCTGGAATAGTACATTGATTACTTTGACTGCCCATGTCAAAGCTATATGGCATAGCCTCAAGGTAAATTGTAGGCCATACTTTCTACAAAATGCTACTGAATTTTTTTTTTTTACTTTTTGATGTTTGAGACCCTTGAGTTGCCATGTAACTGGTTAAGTCCCTTGAGTTTAGTAATTGGTTTTAAGAATTTCAAACTCTATGTAGACTACATTTGTAATCGTAGACATTTTCAATAAAAATAAATAGAAATAATAACTTCCACATGTTTAACATACAATAAACTCATCTTGCGGTGGATCTATAATGCTTTTAATAGAGCTTCTGCGTCATACAACTTCCTGTGAAATCACAGGACTGTCATATTGTGAACACATTGTGACACAAACTGCAGTTAAAACATTCAGTAATGACACACTAATGGAGGGATTTTGTGCTCGTAGGTCTCAGAGTTCCCCCCTCCTGTGAGCTGGTGGTTGGTGGAGAGCCACAGTGCTGGTCTGAGGGCAGCTGTCTGCTTTTTGATGATTCCTTCCTCCACAGGGCTTTCCATGAGGGTAAGGCTGAGTAAAAGTGAGATAAGTTTATTCAAGGAGTAGTGACGAAAATTAATAAAATCCCAGATTTTGAAAGTTATTCAAGCTGAAATTGACATTGGGTTCACTGTTCTTTACATTTTGTTATATTTTGTAAAGTGACATAATAGGACTTTAATGGGACTGTTTCTGTATGCAGGTGGTATAGAGGATGGCCCACGGGTGGTCTTTATGGTGGACCTCTGGCACCCCAATGTGGCTGCTGCTGAGAGACAAGCCTTGGATTACATTTTTACACCAGGTCGATTAGAGGACAAGGAAGGAAAATAGGTGTGAGCAAGAAACCATGCCCAAGAAAGAGACAGATGGTGTTTGGGAAGTGTTTATAGGACTGGGGGAGCAACTCTTTCTCTGCCTGCTAACCTGTTCTCACTCAATGTGTAAATATTTTCCATTAATTTCTTCATGCTGCAACCCATCTGACCAAAAACTGGGCCTCTTTTATCAAACATTATAATTCACACCAAAAAGAACAAACAGCATATTTTTGTATCTTGGTTGGTATTGTCAAAGCTGCCATTTTAATATGGATATTTATTTTAAAGTTTCAATTTAATGTTATCAGAAAGGCAAAAACAGTTTTTATTTGTAACTCTAATTGTATTTTCTATCACTGAGTGTTTAAGGAATGTGCACATTGATTATAATAAGAGTGGAATCTACAAAACTGAATTAAATTGCATGCATGAATGCAACATACTTGTGCATATTTATTGCATATTCTTCTTCTTTCCCTCTAACTACAGGCCAGTTCTCCAACAAATTCAGCTTAAATTTAGAAATTATGTTATAAATGCTACCTAAACTAGCCCTATAGCTGTGTGACAGAGAAGATTACTGCTTCTTGCAAGCCAAACTGTAATATCGTTCTTCATATGCAGATCATCTTCCAGCAGAGAAACCGATTCAGTTTATCATGAATGACCCATGAGTAAGTAGTCATAAGACCGTTTCCAAGCATTAGGGCAAAATTTCTACTGCTTAGTTTTAACTCTGTTTAAGAACTGTTGCTCAAATCACTAATAAACAGCCCAGGAAGGAAAATGAAAGCATGTGAGCAGAGCTCAAGTATATTTGGGGCTTTTTTGAATTGACGTCTCTTACAATGTATGAAACATTTCTAAAATTAATAAAGGCTTTGCATATTTTATCAACCTGTTTTAATTTAGAACTCATCCTTAAATAGATGTTGTAGCATCTTTCTGTAAAGCCAAATTTAAAGATTATAAAGTTATCAGATGCAGTATTGATAATTTCTTACATTTTGCCCAATTGTGATATTACTGCAAAATGAAATATCTTCAATGAAATATTTATCCATGTAGTTTTGATAACAGGGGTCCAATCTCAGATCGTGTCTTGAATGCTTGTGTTTATGAATGATTATGTCCCTGTAAGGCTGGTGTGGCAGTTTACAGTGCTCCCCGTTAAAACAGTCCTGCTTCCACAAGACTTGGTTAGAAAAGCACATTTTATGGTCAAATTGTGAGAGTCAGCCTGTGCAGTGATCAGGGAGATGACGTGTTTTTGGTAAATTTGCTAAACTCTTGTAATTTGGTTGTATTTGATATCAAGTTTGTATTTCTGTAAATAAGTTTGATGTTTAAACTGACTGGTCAGAGATCTTTTCAAACAACTGTCTTCAGTGCTATAATTATTGTGTTGTCTTGATTTACAGGTAATGTGATTGCATTTCAGTCTCCTACACAGTCACTTTGACAGATTACATTTATAGATTCTGAAAAGTGTCAATTGAGTACTATCTGTTGTTCTGTGATTTAATCAATTGTTCTTTTTTGCAGTGCCATATGTTAAGATTATCTGTCATTCAAACCACAATCCTCAATTATTTAAGTTAATGCCTAATCATGGACATGTGTTCTGATGAATAGGATTAGTTTTGTTGCACATACAAAGTTATCTCAAGCAGCTTGACCAGTTCAATGCATCAATTCCTCTATTCACTCTGATGTTTATATAGGTATGATAGTTTGTAATCTGTTTACAACATTAGACCACAATGATACAGTTCAAAATCAAGTTTGAGATCAACAGGCCTATCGTCCTCATAGTATATGCTTGATACAATCAGATATGTTTATGACAGAAATGCTTTGCTTATTTTGAGGTCATGGTTTTGTCCTTTAAAACTACATAGTGTGATATTTGCAGTGGTGACTGTAGAACTACAACTGTCTATATTACTATATACTACTGAGCACTACTGAGCCCACAGCCTGATTGCATAGGACTGGGACAGGAGAGGAGCCGTGTTTCAAGATAAGACAACATTTTCTTTTTTCAGTGACATGACACCCCACCCTACACTGCCACTTGACAGACAGGGTTTACCTATAGATGGAGTTGCTGCCTTATTAAATTCAATTGTAGATGTGAGTCATATATGCATGAGTGTAAACCAACTGGGCAGTGGCAGTGTAAAAACAATTACAATTTGCGGAGAAATTATTTGTAATGTGTCAGGGATTTTAGGCAAAGGGTACTTTGAGTCTTGCATAATTGCAGCACTTCACACAGGTAAAAATACCTGATAGGTGCAAATAATATCATGTATAATTTGGGGATAGGGTGAAAAAGAAAGTCTCCACTCCCTCTTGCAAATAATTAAACCATCAAAATGATTTTGAGCCTTTGATTTTAATGTGAAATAGTTACATAATGATGCTTTAACATTCTTATGTGGATTTTGAACAGCATTTCTGTACATTTAATAAATGGTTGATTATGTTATTTAACCAATTGGTGTCAGACATATTACTTTTAAACAAATATCATAGCTTGAATGAAGACAAAGAATAAGATACTGTATTGCATGAATTTACCTCTAGTGGTTGCAAGACTTTTTCTTATCAAGTACCATTGTCTATTTACTGCTAGCTTTACTGTTCAAAATAAGAATGCTTGTAAAATAAACAGGAGCTGAGTATGTTATTTGTTGACAAATTCAGTACATTAAACTAAAAATACATTTCAAAATATCTTTAATGTATTTTCAGCTCCAATCATGACTATATATGTCTCCACCACAAACCTGTTGGAAACCAAGTTTCTCTGCATTGAAGCAAATCTCAAACTCCTGCAGACTTCTGTGTTAAATTTGAATATCTATTTTGAGTTTTTAAATTACTAGTACTGCTGAATTTTATGATCATGCGCTTCAGTATTAACTCTAGGGTGTGTTTTTTAAGAGGATAACGCAGCCTCAGGGGGGTACAACCCAGTGTCTTTCCAATCTGGTCCCAAATGCAGAGGATTGCACCATGAAGGACATCCAGGATAAGAAGTAGCAGAGGTTAGTAAAGGTGAAGTGAGGAGGGCACTGAAGAGGATGAAGAGTGGAAAGGCAGTTGGTCCCGATGATATGAAATGTACCTTTAAAGTTATAGGAGAGGCAGCCATAGTTTCTGCTTAGATTATCCAACAGCATCTTAGGGAGTGAGAGGATGCCTGAGGAATGGAGAAGCGTGATGATGCCCAATTTTAAGAAAAGGAGAGACTTGCAGAATTGTGGTAACTATAGGGGAATAAAGTTAATGAGCCAGACAACAAAGTTATGGGAAAGAGTGGTTGAAACTAGACTGAGAAGAGAAGTCGGCATTTGTGTTGTTTCAGGCCCAGAAAGAGTACTACAGATGGAGTATTTGCTTTAAGAATGCTGGTATGGAAGTACAAAGAAAGATAGAGGGAATGCATTGTGCCTTTGTATATCTAGAAAAAGCATATGACAGGGCACTGAGGGAGGAACTATGGTACTGTATGAGGAAGTCTGAGGTGAAAGGGAAGTATGTTAGAGTGATGCGAGACCGTGGTGAGGTGTGCTGTAAGAATGACAGAGAAGTTCAAAATGGAGGTGTTACTACATCAGGGGTCAGGCCTGAGCCCCTTCTTGTTTGCTGTGCTGATGGACAGACAGACAGACGAGGTTAGACAGGAATCTCCATGGACCATGATGTTTACAGATGACATTGTGATCTGTCGTGAGAGCAGGGAACAGGTAGAGGAAAGTCTTGAGTGAATGAGAGGAACCCAAGTGGAACAGTGGGGATACTTGGAGTGGAGATAAAGAAAGTGGAGGATTTTGAGTACTTAGGTTCGAGAAGAATGGAGAGTTTGGAAAAGAGGTGAAGAAACATGTGCAAGCAGGTTGGAACAGCTGGAGAAAAGTGTCAGGGGTACTATGTGATAGAGGACTATCCGCCAGAATTAAAGGAACAATGTACAAGACAGTGGTGAGACCAGCAATGCCGTACGACCTAGAAACAGTGACAATGACAAAAAAAGAGAGGAGGCAGAGCTGTAGGAAAAGTGTGTGTGTGTGTGTGTGTGTGTGTGTGCGCGCGCGCGCGCGCGCGTGTGTATACATACATACATACATACATACATATTAGTATTTATTTTGCCAGATGCTTGAGATACTATTTTCAGGAGAAAAAAATCCTGTCTACAAATCAAACACTGAACTCCTGCTTTGTATGACTTGTGTATATGAGAGTTGTTACAAAAGAAAAAATAAATATTTTCAGTAAAGAGGCACTGCGTTATAAAAATAATAATTATTATTATGACAAATGAATGAAATACACAGTTTGATAAATGAATAGACAAAGGACTGTCATTAAAACATTATCACAACTAGTAGGTTGAGAGGAAATTGCTAAAAGTAGACCACACGGAGAAAATAATGGTTGCAGTGATAGTTGCTATTACTGCACCCACCCATAAGACTCACAACTCTTATGGATGGTGTGTCCACGTCCATGTCTGTCCGTAAAACAGCCTTTTTTCTTTCTGACGTGTGGTTTGAAATGGCAGTGTCAGGCGTTACATGCACGCACACCGACGTCACCGCCGTTTTGCCCAACACATCAGTGAACAAGTGACGCGCCTGACACCGACATATGTACGCGCTTCAGCCGCACAGCCGCTGTACCGCGACCAAGTGCCGACATGTCTTATCGCTGTGGTGGTCTGCCAGATAATATGGATCAGTTGTGGAAAGAAAACTCAGTGCAATGTCGATGATCAAATCGCCGCGACGGACCAAACGACATCTGCAGCGATGAGCTCATCTTTCCCTAAGTCTGAATCCAGAACATCCTTGCTGAAATCATCCTCGGCAGCGAGAAGACCCACACACGTCCCTGAACGCAGCGCAGAAAGCCGGAGAAGTCAGCATCAGCAGCATCGCCGACCCGTCGCGACACAGAGCTTTGGCCGCACCAAAGAGTCCTTTTGGCCTTCCGAATGTGACGTTAGTGCCCGTAGACCCCTGTGTCACCCTTTGCTTTTTGAAAGCCCTGACGATGATCATGCTGCCAATCGGGGCAAGTCACACGCTCCCAACAGGGAAGTAGTCGACCCGAATGAACCGAATGGTGAGCCGGGCCGAGGGGTGAGGGAGCGCTGCAGGTCCTCAAAGCCCACCCACCGGCACCACCGCAGAAAGCACAACCGAGAGGAGCATCCATCTACGGCGGGACCTCCACGGCACTGTCATGCGCACGTCGACCCGGTAGCGAGGCTCCCTTCTTTATCGGACAACAACGACGACCAGAAGCGGGCCAGTTTGCCCGAGAGCGGTGGTCAGGCCAGCTGCCCCTCTCCGTCCGCCTGCTCCCTGGTCCCGATGTCCAGCAGGTCGTCTCGTCGCTCGCGGAAGTCCAGCTCCGCCTCGTCTGTGTCTGATATCAATTTACGCACCATCCTCAGCTCACTGTTCGGGCAGGTAAGTGCCTTAAACATATACTTTTAAGTTTCTTTTGGCCTGAATTGGATCTTTTACTGGTCTTTGTTTATGTTAGCAAGGAACGGAGGTGCTCTTACCACATGTCATGGACCCTGATAGGAGAGCATCACCCTCTCCCAGGCTCTCCCACTGATGATTTCATAAAAAGTAGCTATTAATTAATCGTTAGAACCAATGCTTTGTTGCTAGCCTACAAACACGAGGTTATTTTGGGGTTCTGTTCCCATTTACAGTATATTGCTGGTCAGTAGTCAGTGTTGTCTATGCTGTGTGATGCAATTTAAACAGTATTATTTTTGGAAAACTGGGAAAGGCTTCTTCCAAACATTCACTGCTTATGTAATTTGTAAATACAGCACTGCCCCCGACAGACCCCCTCAATCAGGCAGTGAAAAGTCCTGGGGTACAGTGTTCAAGGAGAGGTGTAAAGCTCTGATCTGCAAATGCATTTTACGCCAAATTCAAATTCATGCTTGTCTAATCAGTAACACTGTGGCGTGGAACACCTTGATGTTTTATGCTGATAATCGAGGCTCTATTTTGAGAAACATTTATATTAACTTTGTCTTAGTGTGTCTGTGATCTTGTCAACCAATCCTCACCAAAGTTCCCCCTATGTCAGTCTTCATTATTTTGCCTTGTTGTCATAGTAATTATGACGTGATAAATCAGCAGTTTTTTTTTTTTTGTATGTTGCAGGTTTACAAAAATATTAGCCATTAAAATGTCTTTGTGGAGGAACACAGAGATCCTCTTGGGACTTCAAGTGAAAAATCTTGTGTATAATGTATGAAAGCCAATTCTACAGTGATTCACTTTGACATCAGCTTTATGAAAACAAAAGTGTGACCTGAACACAGTCTCTGACGAGAAATACGAAGAGGTTCAGAAATGAAACATGTGTTTTTTTTTAACCTGATAAATCTTCATGGAAAAAACTGGGCAGCCATCTGTATTGTGAGCTCATTCCAGGCTTTCCATATACATATACATACTGCATACATATACATATATGTATATGAATACATATAATTTATTTAAACTTATGTGGCAATTATATACATACTATATGTAAATACTGTATATATGTAAACTGCAGCTGTGCCAATTGGTTGCTCGAGGTCAAAATGACCTTGTCTTTTCCTGCGGAGGGCTCTTGCTTGCTACTGGCTTGTCTACGCATTCCTACTGACTTCAACTGTGTAGTTCGTGTGACCAATGGATGAAATACACTGTAAACAGTTGTTAACCCACCACCCCCCTTTAAAACATTCTCTGTGTTCCTCCCCAAATCATTACCTTTCATTACCACCTTCCTCTTTTGCATCTTAGCCTTATTAGGTATATTCATGGACATTATTGCATTGTGCTGTTTGCTGTTCTTCCTGTCAACCAGAAATAGATTTACATCACAGTCTTAATAGGTCTTGCCGAAACCAGAGATTGCACTGGTTTCAAAACTGGGACTGCAGATTTAACAAAGAAAAAGTTGTCATGGAGCTCTTTACAGCCTCTTTTTTCCTTTGATGAAGAGAACTGCTAAGACTCACCTCTCAAAAGAGTCAGATGGTTTTCACTGTCTTAACTTTTCATAAACCATCACTATTTTCTCTATTACTGGTGAATTTGAATTGGCTGATACTCGGAAATGAAACCTCACAGCAGTACCATTTTTTTACAGCATGTATAAAAAGCATTGCACATGATTTACATTCAAAGTTTCGGTTCTGTGTGTTCATAAAAATTGAGCAAAGTCTCTTGTATTGTTCCCTATAGGAGTTTTACTATTGTAAATCGCAGCTTGCCTGATTCACTATAGATTGTGGAGTTTTAAACATTTTACTTTAAATTACTGTGTTATTTACATTGAAGTGAATTTTACAGTTTGTTCAGTAAATGCTGTTTAACAACATGTTTTATATACTAAACTTTGTTTCAAAGAAAAAAACAATTCTGCTATTTTAGACACATAAATAACTATCTCATGATAAGCAGAGTAGCTTGTTTTCCCCATGTTAACTTTTCCAAGTTCCACAATCTTGAGTGGGTTTACTTTTTCTGTGACATCATAAAGATGTGAGGTAACAGTCTGCACAATGTGGGATGTGAACTGTTCTGAACAATGGGTGGAAAGTTGGCAATATGCTGTTTCAAAAGTATGTCTCTTTTTCTACGGTATGTTTTCATACTATAGACATTCTCCTTTACAATCTTACACGATGTACATGTGCACAGACACTCACACGCGCGGCCACACAGACACACAGATAGACAAATAGCACCCGCATTTACAAATTTACAACTTGCTACAACTTGGTCTCTCCACAGAATTTGAAGCTTGACCCATCTTTCTAAAGTTGTTCAGGTAATTAATTAACCGTGTGACAAAGATTCACAACTTGTAACTTTTTGCCATCCCTGGAAAGACGCTCCAAGATGCTGAGAAGAGCTCAGATGGATGCTGTACCGACATAGAAGTGCAAATGACCACTTTCACAAGTTAAACCTAGTAGTGTAATTTGCAAGAAAAAAAAGGCAGACATTTTTCTCTGCTTCTTCTGTTATTCACTTTCCAGATTCTACATATTTCTCGCAAGATATTGAAAAAAACAACCTATTTCCAAATTGCTTTCTTATTAACAATATGCCTGCTCATAAAATATGATGCAATGTTGCAGGGAGGATTTCAAACCGTTCTACCGTTCTAACCCAAGTATTCCTAGTGGCTGAAGTATACAAATGAGATTATTTTTTGTGATTTAATATAACTTCACTCATTTAACATCACACATCAAATTCTCTTTAAATCATACTAATCATTCCTCAGGGGCCTCCAAAACCCCTTTTCCTCATTAAATTAATTATAATTCCTTGCTTTACTGTTCTGTTCAGTTCTTGCAAAAACTCAATTATACTATTTGTAATAGTTTTCACATTTTATTTAATTTCTAAAAATGATTCACCTTGTTTTCATGACTCTTCTATGTGAACACATGTATTTGGATACTATGGATCACACACCAGACACTAGTCAGATTTTGAAGCCTGTGACATATTTTTATGTGCCAATGACTACTTCAAAAATACATTTAAATATTACAATACATTTTCTGTTAGCCAGTTGTATAGCACCTGCCATGTAACACCATGCTTTCATCATTCATTACTGCTTTCATGCCATCCATAAACAATGTGCTGACAAATGAATTGCCGTTGTTTTGACCATCTTATCAGAAAATTCCCATTAAAGCCCTTCCTTGTTCAAGCAAGAGTGAATGAACAAGATCATTTAATGTCATTGACAGTAATGTTGTCTAACTGTGTTATATTTATTGTATAAATGCAGAGTGCATTGTCCAATTCAGTGTTCTTCTGCCCTACATACATGTACAGTAAATTTACAGATGATCGAGTCACTTCACTATATTTCATTTATTTAAACTTTTTTTTTTATCTTGTTTTTATTTTTATTTTATTGTACCTTTATTTTTAGATATTTAGAGGATCTGCTCTAGGATGCTATGTTACTCCCTTGTGCCCTTCAATTGGCCCTTGGGGACAAATAAAGTTTCTCTGACTCTGCTTCTGATGACTTGACTGATGGTTTGTCAGAGGAGGAGCTAATTTTACATTTAGGATTTGTGCTTGTCAGGGTCCACATGCGTTTTGTTTATTCTATGTCAGCAGTTCCGGTCAGAGAATTGTACAGGACTGACGTCAGCCAATGATTTTGTGTTTACTCTTCTAAATGTTCCTGCTGTTAACCCCTGAGTGTTCTGGGTTATGTGTGCTCTGCCTCTGCCCTTTAAAGGTTGCCTATATTGTAAACCAGCCATGAAAAAAAGCAAACGTAATACTGAAATTCTTTTGTACACTTTTAGGTTGTGTTTCCAGAAATGCCCATTTACTATATATGGAGATGCTGTGTCATCATTAGGATACTTTTTACTGGATCTTCTTTACCTCTCAAAACATTGTTGAATTGAGATTCACCAGAAGGCTCATTATATTCTTGGAGAAGGTTGGTAAGACTGGTTTGGATATGAAATCAAAGCATTGTCAGTGATACATTTATGTGTCGATTTTATGCAGAGCAGTGTATTTTCAAACATGTAAGAATAATGACAGCTCCTTTAATTGTTTGCCAGTTTGTCTTCATACTGATTGGCGATTAAATGTGCTTTTTTAACAGGACAGAGAGCTCCGGCCAGAAGAAATGGATGGTAAATCTTCAATTATTAAGATACTCTCTTTCTTCCAAAACATCAAGAGTCAACAAAGTTTGTAGTACAGGAGCACAAGTTAGTCCAATTGTCAGGAAAAACTATATGGTTATAAAATGCTGAAAAAAATAGAATAAAAAGAGAATTATGTTATATTGTCTGCAGTGTAGACAGTATTTATGTACTAAACAATGGGTAATTAAAACAAAAGTAGTGAAATAATATCAATGGGTTAAAATAATGTTTTTTTTTGTTGCCCAACAGAGTTGCGAGATGCATTTAAAGAGTTTGACAAGGACAAGGATGGTTTCATCAGCTGTAAAGACCTTGGAAATTGCATGAGAACCATGGGATACATGCCTACCGAAATGGAGCTAATTGAACTGAGCCAGCAGATTAACATGAACTGTAGGGACATGTAATATTGTGCTTTATCTAAAGTGCATATAATGACACACTGAATTATGCATAGGTATCATTATAGTGATATCTGTGGTAAATTTGTGGTGATTTATGTGTCTTTTTTTAAGTGGGAGGTCATGTAGATTTTGACGATTTTGTAGAGTTAATGGGCCCTAAACTTCTCGCTGAAACTGCAGACATGATTGGAATAAAAGAATTAAAAGACGCTTTTAGAGAGGTAAGAATGTTTTACCTTTATCCCCCTTTATACCTTTTACCCCCTTTATCATTATTTTATTTTTCCATTTCCTTTTTTCAGCCCTTTGCTTTTTGCTCATTACTCTAGTTTGATACAAATGGAGATGGTGCCATAAGTACATCAGAGCTCCGAGATGCAATGAAGAAGCTGTTGGGCCAGCAGGTGAGATTTGACTCCAGTGTAAAGGGATGTAATAGTTCACCTTGACATTGCAATTACTGTATGCATGATGATCTGCCTCATGAACCAGAAAAATGTATTGCCATGCCAAGTCAATAAAGTTTCTTCCTTACATCTTGTGTGATATGCTCTTTTGAGCATATCAAATCATAAGCCCTTTATCATATATGGATAATAGTGACAGTACTGAACTCACTTGATTGTCAAGCCTCTACCAGCCACTCCCTCTGTGTGTAATGCTTCATTTATCACTGAAACCTTTATTGTAAAGGTGGGTCTTAACGAAGTGGAAGATATCCTAAGAGATGTTGACTTGAATGGAGATGGGCTGGTTGACTTTGAAGGTAAAAGAATGTGGTCACACGATTTGATGAAGTGCCTCAGAGCTAAGGGTAACTGCTGCATTTCATCTTTCCCTTCCTCTCTTTTCAGAGTTTGTACGCATGATGTCTCGTTAGGGTCTTGAAATGGCCATTCCTGAATATGAAGCTGTGTCTTTGACTATACTTGAGCAAGTGCACCAGAGGACATGCAGACATCTCTGAGCCATTCATATCTGATTGACACTGGAATTTAAACATCTTGAATGTTCTGAGGCAAGGAATCACCTCAAATTTTCAGCCAACAAGTGTTCTTCCTGAAAAGCCTCCTGCTCTACTTAGGCAGAATTTGCTGTAGCCAAACTGAAGAATCTGAAAACTTGTTTTTTTGCACTTGAATTCTGAGTAATTTCCTGCATGGATAGTTGTCTAGCGTTGTCTCATCCCATACATGGTAAATTAAATCTATTGCTAAATGTTGCCTTTGGTGCACAGATATGTCTGAATGAGCAAGTGAATTCATCTAAAATATAAAGTATATAAGGCAAACATATTTCCATGTCTCTATATTGCCACACAGTGCATCAACCATTTATGCATTTCAAATTGTTTTCAGACTGTCCTTTTTGTGACAACAGTGCACCATCACTGAGTTCATGGTTCAATGTTACCCTTGTTTAAGAAATGTGTGACCATATGTGTTTTTTCACTGTGCTGACCCAGTCTTGTAAAGCATTACTTTGGATATCAACAAGTACTTAGGAAGCAGATCTCTCGTTTCAAAATGAAACAAATCTGATGTTACTGTCATACTCTATTCACTGAGGTTCAAGATTAAGAGCAGTTAAAAGAATCCAAAGTGCTCACTGACACTAGTCTACTGTCATTTGCAGCATATGCTCTCAAAAGTATCAGTGGTATTAGGCTATCTCTGTTGACAAGTCTGTTTTAAAAAGCCTACACTGCCCTGCCTGAGGAATTCGGTACATGAGCTGTATTAACAATGATTGTAATTAGACTGTATCTGTACTGTATGTCAATGTCAACATGATTGTAGCTACTGTGAGATCCCACAGATGTTTGTCGTTGAAGCAATTTTCATGCATGCCAAAGAAAGACATAATTTCTAGTTAGTATGCATGTATACTTTTCATTGAACCAAGTAATCAGAATATTTTGCCAAGCAAGTGAAGGAAAATAAAAGTGTTTACATTTCAGTCCCTTTGTGGTGATATTTTTTTAAGAAATAGTAAATATTAATGGCAATCGTAAGTTTGTAATTGATATATAATGAAATGAAATTTCACACACAAAACATATTTTTAAGAAAAAAAAAAGACTAAATTTGATCATTTTATTACTATTTTTATCTTTAATATGACTCTATAATTCCAATATTTCATCACAAGTATATCAATTCCCGATGCCCCTCACCATTCATTTAACTGTTTTTTCCATGTGACCTTTGACTTACTGGTAATGGGTAGAAAATTAGATCTGTGATTTTTCTGTTTATTATCATTGTCATTCTCATTCTCATTGTACACACATAATTGTAATATTATAATATTTCAATTGTAAGATTTGTTTCTTCTGATCCACAGTCAACTTAATAGCTGTGTTCACTAATTCTAAGAGAAATACATTTGTTTCTCAATTAATGTTGTATACTCCCATATAATACAGTTGATTAAATGCAAATTGATGTAAATCCTAGATTTTCCTTCATGAAGGAAAAGGTTTACATTCTAAGTACTAGGATTGTTATATTCTGGTGTAAGATGCATCTCTATCAGCTAAATTTAATCAGACATTAATAGGGTAGCACTGATAATGGCTGTATAATCTGGTCAACACAAAAAACATGCTTGGTCCTTTTAATATGTCCCTATTAAATTGCCCGAGACTTCTGGTGTAAATCACCATCACTATTTTAGCTGTTGTTCTAACACTTCAAATGCAGTGAACATCCTAAAATCAGTACTCTGAAGCCCACTGAGGATGTCATCTTGATGTACAGTACATATCTTCGCCAAAATGCTGTCATAGTAGAAACAATCTTAGCTGCAAACCTCCAGATGATCTGAGAATGAAACACCATGACTTCCAATTGGTCCTTATGGGAATTGATTTTCATACAGTATAATCTGGCTAGTCATTTTCCAGAACTGTATCATAGCAAATTGGCCTCTGAAAGTGCAGAACAAACTTCATCATACTATTCTGATTGAAAAACTCTAAAACAATTCCTGTCCCTGCATAGATTTCAAACACATCAAGCCCATTTAGGCCATGATATTGAGTTACTTTATATTGAGTTGTTTAATTTAAATTGTAAATATTAACAAACTTACAAAACTATTCTTTAATTACCATCGTACACATTTCTGGAAATTAGCAGCAGAATAACCTGATGCTGTAACTAGAATGTGAAGCTCTCTATGATAGAGTTGGGCATTTGTCAAAATCTCTAGTGATGTGTGGTGAAAATGGAAAAATTTGAGGGTTCAGTTATCTCAGTTTATATGACAAAGAAGTTTAGGATGCAATGTTGATAGATCTCTGAAGAAAGCATTATTTTTTAGATGCAAACACATTTTGTTTGACTGTACAATTAAAGCACAAAAGTAACGCCATCCACATTGTGAAACATTTATTACACAGTACTTTGATGGAAAAGTGCTCATTTAATATTATTATTATTATTATTATTAGTAGTAGTAGTAGTAGTGGTAGTAGTAGTAGTAGCAGTAGTAGTAGTAGTAGTAGTTGTTGTAGTAGTAGTAGTAGTAGGAGATGCTGTGTGGCCTAGAAGCAGTTCCAATGACAAAAAGACAGGAGGCAAAGCTAGAGGTCACAGAGATGAAAATGCTAAGGTTCTCTTTGGGAGTAACCAGGATGGATAGGATCAGGAATGAGTCTAACAGAGGGTAACAGAAGGGACGGCTCATGTTAAATGTTTTGGAGAAAAGGTCAGAGAAGCCAGACTGAGATGGTTCGGCCATGTGCAGAGGAGAGAGAGTGAATATATTGGTAGACGGATGCTGGAATTGGAGCTGCCGGGCAGAAGGTCTTGAGGAAGACCAAGGAGAAGATTTATAGACGTAGTGATAGAGAATATGAAGGTAGTTGGAGTGAGAAAGGAGGATACAGAGAATAGGGTTAGATGGAGAAGGATGATTCACTGTGGCGACTCCTGAAGGGAAAAGCCGAAAAAGAAGTAGTAGTAGTAGAAGTATTAATGATAATATTAGAAATAGTAGTATCATTAATATTATTATTATTGATCCGACAACCACAGCTACTATTATTATTATCTATAACTTCAGTAATCATAAATAAACATAAAAAGATATAATCTATACACTAACAGGGCAAATTCCAACACATTCCAACTGCATATGTTTAGTAGGATTTTCTTTTAAGGTATGGATAAGCTGCCGAGTCATTTCACCCTCATAGAAGTGAAATAGTATCTATTTTATCTCTTACTTTTTAGTTAAAATGATCACTGTGCAAGCATGCTTTTTGCCAACTATCAGACAAGTTTTAATGAAGTTGTTGTACCCCATTTTTAGGTGTCATTTTATCAGTGTTACAGTGATTAAAACTTATGTGTTGGTGTTGGCACCAACTTGAAAAGAAATTTGAACGAAAAATGTAAATGAAAGAGGATGCATGAATTATATTTCTTTTTGGAAGAAAAATGTTTTTTTTCAATAGAATGAGGAATACCGTGTTTATGTGTTTAAATATTCTTATATATAGAGATTGTACACAACGTATTTTTCAGTTTGCCTGTAACCTAGATTTCAAGTGTTCAAAAAGAAGAAGCTGGTGAGACTGAGCTTCTTTTTTCACCCGCAACAACCCAGAGAATAACTGTAAGCCCAGATATGATTTGATATGCATGTGAATGGAAAAGACATGACACATTGACTCATTGAATCAGTCTATTGGTGAGAATAAATTAATGATATTGCTTGGCTTTTTTTTTCTTCAAAATATGACAAGTAAATGTCAAGAAGTCACTCGGTAATTAGGCCAAATGCTGTCAGCTAAGTAAAAATTGGCTCCTTGCCTCCTCTATTTAGACTGTTATTTATTAATATCATGGCGTGTTGGGAGAATAGATGGGCAGAATTTTGTTACCAAGTGATAGCACCATGAGCGAAACTGGCTCCTGAAACAGTCTGTTTAAGTTTGTTGTACCTATTTCAATTAAACTTATAATTTTGACAAGTGCGTATATTCCTAAATATATGTCTCTACAATAGAATGTCTTCTTCTTCTTTCGGCTTATCACGTCAGGGGTCGCCGCAGCGAGTCAACTTTCTCCATCTTACCCTATTCTCTGTATCCTCCGCGACCGATCCGGTATGGTATAGTTTTGATTGACTCGCATGTTTGGTTTTGGCAAAAGTTTTACGCCGGATGCCCTTCCTGACGCAACCCTCTGCATTTATCCGGGCGTGGGCTCCGTGTCCCCCCAAGGCAGGCTTGGAGAGACACGGGCCAGTGCCGCCCTGAGACTGCATTATCTCCCCACAGCAGAACAATCTTGCTATAATAGAGATATTGATAATAATGATTATTGATATTTCATTATCTATATCATTAATAGTTTCTTTAGTAGGACTGCATACATTTTAATGCAAGGTTTAGAAAAATCCTCTATATCATTTATTGAAAACGCATCATCTCTCCTTTATCTTCTCCATTTTATGATGTCATATGATGTATTTTTGATGAGAGTATCACCTATTTGAAAGTATCTGTGACTATGTTATTTTATTTATGAACTTGCGGGACACGTAAAACCGAGTTAGTACCGTTTCACAGCTGTGTCGATTCGATTTTGCAGGGAAAGAGGTCATTCCCACGCGAGTTCACCAAAATCGGTATAAATTTCTTCCGTGGTGCGATTCATGTTGCCATAGTAACTTTCATTCATTCCTCCCTGGCCAACCCCCGAGTGCTCTGTATGCGCGCTGCGTTGGACTCTTTTGATTGGACAAGACCTCCTCCAAACAGAAAGCCATACCATTCTGGAAAAGGGGCAGGGCAAGTTCTTAAAGATCCACGCAGGTAATGGCTGTTACTATGTGATTTGAGGTATATCTGTTCTTCTTGTAATAATAATAATAATAATAATAATAATAATAATAATATTCATCATCATCATCATCATTAATTATAAGACAATGAAACAGTGAGATTGACATCCTTTTGAGCTTCGAATTTTCAAATGAATACAACGAATAATAATTTCTGTGAAGGAATAACCACGTTTTGACGGGGGTAAAAAAGGTCATTATAAGTGAAGCATTGCTTAGATATAGTTTATGTAGGGGGAAATCACTTCTATTTTGTCTAATTTATGACTGAAGTGCCTTTATTGTCACTCGGGAGTAGGTAGGTCTAGTTGACACCTCCGCTCACCCTTATTTATATCCCCAGCACACCTGACTCGGTATTGGTCATCCATTCTTGCTGTACATAATCTGATTTATAAACTGTAGCCCCAAAACTTTAATTTGGGCCATAAAATATCCGGACAGCTTTGTTCGCCACGAAAAATAAACTGGCCACTGCTGTCAGTAAATTTTGTTCTGAGGATAAAATAACACCCCATCCCATCCCAATATTATGATTTTTGATTAAAATTACTCCGCGTCATTAATTTCCTCCATTAATTTTACTGAGGCATAATGGAAACGGTGTCCAGTCTGATTTGAATTTACGTTGGGATGTAGTAATTTAGAAAACGAGTGGGAGAATATGATACGACGAGATATCTGTCAGTCAAGGGAAATATAAGTTAGGTAGTGCTGCTTTACAGAGCTAGCAGTCTGTGTAGACGCACATTGAATGAAAGTCGTCAGTGTACCAGCCTGTGGCCACCATCGGGCAATAACTGCACAGTCAAGTGAAGTTATAGTGTTGAATGCATGCACCTTGTAATTTTGTATCAGCTGCGATAAACCTGCACGTTGGCAGAATATAGGTTAAAGTTGTTCGTGGAAGGGCAAGGTAAGAGGCATTTGTTTTAACGTTAGCCTGACAGACCACGTATTTCTAGTTAGACAGGTAGGTTAGCTAGCTACCCTAAATTACCTACAATATCTTTTGCTGCAGTATTTTTTGTCGTCGAGGGGATAAAATGCTTCTGATATGCTCATGCATTTTAATATTTGCTAATTATTTTACTGTTACCAAAATAGGTCGTGGCGCTAATGTGCTACCGGTATTGGTACTGTTAACGTTAGCATCCTGGCTAAGATACTGGTAAATTGCATGTCTCCGAGATTCTTTGCTAGCTGTTTTCGGGTGCTGATCTTATGTGATTTGTATGGAGAGTTACTTTCATGCAGCAACTCAAACTCTACTCTTCTCGGTCGGCCACTGACGCTTTGTAGGTCTTCGTAAGGGATAGGGCTGTGTGGCAATGCGGCGGGTCACAGCGCAGCTCGTCGTCCGGCTAGTCGCAGCGTTGCTGTCGCTGCTGGTGGAGCAGTGTTGGGCTGACGGCGGCGGCCCGAACCTCGCCGAACGGGTCATCTGGGCTGTGAACGCGGGGGGTGAAGCCCATGTAGATGTGCACGGTATTAACTTCAAAAAGGACCCACTGGAAGGGAAAATCGGGAAAGGTGAGTGACCATTGTTAATCTGTATGATCGTGTGGTTTCATCTTCAAGGTTTTGGTGTAGACTGAAACTATGAGAGTAAAACTGTCTTATAGCACGATTAAGATCTGCTTGGCCTGGCTTCCGCAAACCATAAACTAACGAAGACTCAGCATAGAAGGCCACAGCTCCTCCCCCTCTCATCGCGAAGGGGAAGCAGGTGATGTGATCAGATTAGCTAGAGAGAGTGAGAAGCAGTTTTGAGTATAGAAAATTATACTGTTAATACAAGTCAATAGTGTGTGGATGCTTGCAGTTAGAGCCAGAAGATGTATTTTCCTCAGTGCATGAAAAGGTCGTACTTGTGCAAGTGGAATGTAATGCTTACATTTGATTTATTTATTTTAAAGCATTTTTCATAAACATATTATTACAGAATCTAGAGCAATATTCACACTACGTTTGATACCTCCTCCTGCAGCTTCTAACTACGGGGTGCGTCTACCAATTCTGCGCTCCAGTCAGGAGGACCAGATTCTATACCAAACAGAGCGCTACAATGAGGACACCTTTGGATATGATATCCCCATCCGCGAGGAAGGAGACTATATACTAGTAATGAAGTATGCAGAAGTTTATTTTGCTCAATCACAGCAAAAGGTATGGTCACTGATGTGCAAGAGATGGGTGTCTGTTGGGGAAAAAAATTGTTTTCATCACCACAGTCTGATTGGCCTGTTTTTGTTTGCGATTCATTTTAGGCATACTTTAGTCACACCCTTTGTATATTTTTTCCTGTCAACACTTTACAGGTGTTTGATGTCCGCCTGAATGGCCATGTTGTGGTGAAAGACCTTGATATCTTTGATCGAGTGGGTCACAGTACTGCACATGATGAAATAGTGCCCTTCTCAATTCGACGTGGCAAGCTCAGTGTACAAGGGGAGGTGTCCACTTTCAATGGCAAGCTCTCTGTTGAGTTTGTTAAGGTGAGTTATTTCATTTAAATTGGAGAATAACTTATTGGAATTCATATACTTTTGTGTTCATTAGGAGGGGGTTGCTTCCATTAAAACAAAATATTCTTTATCTGCTTTCTGTGGCTGTGTGAATAAAGTAAGTTTATTCTTAATTTATTTTTTTTGTCAATGAGGTTAACGGGGATTAACCTTAGACAATTGTATTTACTGTGGTTAGTTAATGATGCAACTATAAACAATAATTTGGAAAAAAAACAACAGTGCAGTGATCACTGACTGACATAAGCCTCTTGCTTCCCCTTTGTTGTTCCTTAGAAGGGTGGTTCCAATGCAGCAACCCCTTGTGACATCAAAGTTATCTCCTTTCACAATACAGATGATTATTAGTGATATCACATGATCTATGTTTATTAATATAGTTTTAAGACCATATGTCTTGTGAAATGAATAATAAACTGAAGTTGCCCCAAAGCTGTGTAAAACATGATTAGGTGGGAGGGCATCAGTCAACTTGAAAGTTTACATTAAATCACACAGTTACATAATGTTCTCCAACGTTTTTCTTATGCCCCTTCATTTAACCAAATCAAGGAGTTAATGCCTCATGTTTTGTGGGTAGTGAATGTTCCATCCTGGTCAGCCAATGAGACAACCTTGATGAAAGATGTGACAACCTTGATGATCACCATGTAGATGCTATTCTGCACTTGCTGTGCTGACCTGTTCAACACTTCAGTATAGTTCAATGAAAGTGCTTTATTCTGTTTCTAGTTCATCCAGAGAATTACAAGAAAAACTTAATAACCTCTTAAAGTTCTGTATCATTTGAATTGCTCTTAATTTCATCTTTTGCAGTTGAAATATGTTTTTTTATGCATCAGATGAGCTTTCAATTGTAATAAAATGGCGCTTAAACTCTGACCTCCTCACAATCAGTGTATTGTAGACTCTTTGGTCACCATTTTAGTTAAGTCTTTCATGTGTTATCCTAATTACCTTCATGAACGTCAACAAGCTTAGGATTGGATTTTCTTGATTATTTGATAATATATTACTGGATCTCAGCAACTAATGGAAATTTCGTTTAATCAATCAAAAACAGACAAGAATATTCCAGTAAAAATGTCTGTCTTGCCTATTTTTTTTTTTTTTTTTGCCATGTCTGCTCATTATGATATTTTATGATAGTTGGGTTGTGCCATATTCAATGCAGGCTCTACCGGGGGACATGCTCTGCATTTCAAGAGTAGCATACTATCAGGAAAGTGATAACGTGCCGCTCCGCACTTATAGTGTTTACGTTAAAATTTCACATCAATAGAATAAGTTATATGCACTCAAATATTGGTTTAATCTCTAATATAACATTAAATGCCTATTTTATGGATCATGAGAAGTTACATATTAATGAAATCATTGAGCACATTCAAACTTCCTTCCAAGTTGCAAGAGAGATTTTTCATAATATTATTTATAATCTTTTTCAGGGTTATTATGACAACCCCAAGGTCTGTGCTCTTTATGTCATGAAGGGAACACTAGAGGGTAAGTATCTTGAAACTGCAGATTTAATCTATGTTGTCAACATTGTCAATATTGTTTGATTATTGCTAGTGGGTTTTACTTATTTACCTCATGGAAATGTACAAGGTACATTTTGACATTTTGAGTGTGGCACCTTGAGATAAAGACATTAAGTAAATCACTTGCATCTTCTTTGGCCAGATATGAAACAAATTGAAAAAATAGAAAAGTGAAAACCGCAAAACAAAGCTAAGACTTCAGAATCTATGGCTAATAAAATAGAATGCCACTTCTTTTTCTGATATAATGGAATCAAAAACAACTTTTTTGAACACATTAGTGTTATAGTGAAATCGGCTTACAAACATCATAGTACAGATGAAAGCTACGTGAAAGTGTACTTCACCTCTCTTCCCTGCTGTTACTTTACATAAAAGATGTCCCAAAACTTCAGCCTCACCCTGGTTTGGAGAAGCATGAGGAAGAAGAGGAAGAAGAGGAAGATAGTGAAGGAGGGGAGGAAGGTGGGAAGAAAAAGCACATAACAGGTTCCAAGAACAGGGTCCAGTCAGGACCCCGAACACCAAACCCTTACGCAGCTGACAACAGCAGCCTAATGTTCCCTATCCTTGTGGCGTTCGGGGTTTTCATCCCCACATTGTTCTGTCTCTGTCGACTGTGAGAGAACACAAGTTAGGAGGACAAGGAGGGAGGAGGCACACAACAGCAGCACAGGTAAGGCATTGTCAAAAGAGAGAGTTTAAGGCTTGGACAAAATTACATGGATGGAGGACAAAAAGACTTTTTCAGAGTGCCACGTAGGCCTAAGCAAAAGCTGCTGCCACTGTCAAATATTGTTGGTTGGAAAAGAGGAGATGTTGAAAGTGAATTCCCTGTGCTTCTCTGAATGTGTCACATCCACCTCCGCTGATCCTTGTGAACAACAGTAGTCATTTCACTTGAGATATCTGGAAGGATTGACTAATGGTCAAGGTCCAAAACCACCTGTCATCGGCTCAGAGATGCTCGGCAGTCTTGGGTCTGGGTTATTTTATAGACTAAAGCATTGTTTTATACACTCCTGCTCACCATCTAATCAGACATGATACAGTGAAATTTGAAATGGTGCTGCTTCAAAATTTAGATAGAAATTAAATAGAATAAAGTCAGCTAAAACACAGCTGACAACGGAGCTATTGTTTTTGTGTCTTTGGACTGCAGTCTTAGTTCTGTGTCAATGTGCCATTATTTACTTTGCCATGTTGAGAGAAATCGTTTGTGACCTGGCTTGAAGCTGGTGAGCTGATTTACTTGTCTGACTTGTCTCCCATTTACTTACAGAATGACTCTCACAATGAGGGAGTCATGTAAGCAAGGAATAATGCTTTTGTGGCATCTATCCACCAAATAGTGATTCAAGGCCATAAAAGTGTCCTCACTAGTGACTACAGCTTATTTCCCCCATATTTTTCTTTCTGGGGATGGATTGGTTTTAAAAAATACAAAGTTTTCAGTGACAGAATGTTGACTCTTCCACACACCAGAATTGCATTTTAATGGCAAACATGAGTCATGACCCCGGTGTGTTAAATGTAATCTTTGCCTTTTATTACTCATTTGTAAATTATGCGTGTCTGCCTTTTGTTTCACCAAAGAATGTCTGTTTATTTTGTACAGAAGAAGATGGTGTAGCTTGATTTTTGAGGGGGAAGAAATGTGGCTGAACCAGGAAGATGTTGTGCTACTGTCTCCTACCACCCTGACAAATTTTTGAGTTCCACGTTTAAAGTTTGTATCAGGCCTTGTCATCTGAATCAGAGGACGTGCAGGTGCAGCTCTACTTGAAATAAATTTACACAACCTGTCAGCACCTGTTTCATGCATTTCTAAAGCTGCTGTTTGTGTTCCACAAAGTACTTTACCTGAAGTAAATAATGAGAAAGCACAACATCACTAATGTTTACTTGATCTTAAAGGTCAACAGGTCCTCACAAAGATAAGGGACATATGTGGGTAATATTATTCTGAATAAAATATATATAATTCTGAAAGAAAAAGAAAAAAAGCTTAAAACTTCATGAACTTGAGGGTGGCAGTGATAAACTTCATGGATTTCTATTTAAGGTACCTCAACTTCTGACTTATTCATAACCATAAAAAACAAAACACTCAAACACTGATATTTCACACACGGCCCTAATCTTTTGAGTTCATGAATTTTCTAATTTCTTACTCTCTTAGCTCAGCATTTTAATCCATTACTAATTATTATCACATTTGCTGGTCTCTGAATCTTGAATGATCAAACAAGGGCATTTTTGAAGTTCATTTTTGATTCTGGAATTCTTTTTCTTAGGCTAAATAGACATATTATCCACATTTTTTTTTTGTTTGTTTTTTACCTCCTGCATCCTTTTTGCGCTAAAAAACAGCTTTGTCCTGAATTTCTAGTGAAGCTGAGTTGTGAACTCTCCTAATTATGTATCCTTTTACCTCCCTCAAGTGCTATGCTCTACTCTAAGAATTATTTTGGTGTTTCACTAATGCATCTTAAATGCTACCCCCTCTCCTTTCTTCACAACAGTTGCTGTTGCCATATGCAGTACTTGAAAAATGGTTACTATTTCAGGTGGTGTGGGTCCCTTTCCATCCCTTGATTTTCCTTCTATTGTGGTCAATGGTACCAGAAGTAAATTGGACAGTAAGTGGCAGTTTTTGAGGTTTTTCTTTTTTTTTTTCCTCAATCACATTTAGTCAACTCATATTCAAGACATGTAACCACCTTTTTCGCCTCTGAAAAGATATTATGAGTTAATGTAATTCAACACCAAAGTCAGTGTGTCCTGTTCCTCTGCAAATCTACACAGGTTTGTGTGTATACAAGGTACAAGATCCATGTTGGACAACCATTGTTTTCATCACATTTGCTTCAGAGATGAGTTGTTGATTTTCTTTTGTCTTGTTTTGTTTTGTTTTCTTTCAATTTAAGCATTCTTTAGGAAGACAGTGGCCTTTCTTCTGGGTGAAATGGTTGTTGGTACAGCATTTAGCTAAAGGAAAAAGAATAAAAGGCAGTCTAATGATAAAACTGTCAAAGTTTTAACACAGTGTCTGATCTTCCATATATATAAATAGATATAAAACTTATTTAATTTCAAGTGGGGCTGATCTGAATATATTTTATGTGTGGGATTGTGTTTTTTTTTTCCCTCAGGATCTGTTTTGGAGTTAAAACATTTTATTGGTATGACATGTTTTGCACTGCCTCGTGTATTTTAAAGTTGTCATTTTCTGGTAATTTTTCTCTGTCAATGGTCTGAATTATATACATTATGCTTTTGCCATCATTCATCTATTTTCCATCTCCTGAGTCACCATCTTGACCTAGATATGTTGACTACTGTCTTGGTCAGCTGTTAGTAGAAATTTATGTATCTGGATAATCACATGGGAATACTTGTGACAGCTGTGTTTCCCAGTCTTGTTCTATTTCTCAACATCAGCATATTTCAAATATCTGTCCTAACATTGTTTTTATTATCTCATACTTATAGGAGCGAAATGAAGATCTGCTGTTTCTGTTTCTTTTCACATAAGAACCAAAGAATTTCCAACATCCCTTCCAAATTCTTAGTGTCTCAAACATGACACAAAGGGTTAGTTTTAGTTATTTTTCCTTGCCTGGTAAATGAGGTGAATAAATCAGGGAAGAAAATGTCATATCCTGTCATCTGTTTTGTCACCACTTATTATCCTCCCTACTGTAAAACACAATAGGATAGTGATATTTTTACAATCATCCCCTAAGTTAATGTAATTGCTGTGTGATTAAATTTATTTTGTTTTGTTTTTACAAGTATTGATCACTTTCACCTGAATGCTGTCTCCTCTATTTTTAACATGTGAGATGAATTTAAAGAGAAAAAGTTGGAACAGCAAAACCTCAGCTAATTCCTCCATTGTCCAGGCAGCACAAACAGCTGTATCTGCCGCTGCTCTGTGTGTGTGTGTGTGTGTGTGTGTGTGTGTGTGTGTGTGTGTGTGTGTGTGTGTGTGTGTGTGTGTGTGTGTGTGTGTGTGTGTGTGTGTGTGTGTGTGTGTGTGTGTGTGTGTGTGCGCGCACGCGCGCACTTAAACATGAATAAGGAATCCCACTGTATAGGTACACATGTGCTGGATAGAAGAAAATTCTTTGCTATCGGCAGCAACAGGTGGACTAGGATGTTGATGAATGCTGATGAATGCTGTCTCTTTTTAATAAATGTGCTATTTTATCAGAATGTGTCAGTACAGTTAATTACCTCCAGCTTCCCCTTCAGATTAAATTTGTTGAGTCAAACTTGGACAGATTTACGAGTTAATCTCTAAATAAAAGGTAAGTATATAACAACTGTGCTTGTTTAAACATCTATTTGGAATCTTCAGAATACTGGTCTTACTTCCTCATGGACAACCTGTCAGCCATCCCTGAATTCCACAAGGCTATGAGCTGTGTTGGGCTGGCTGGGTGCCCTTGTTTTGTTTCTTCTTTTTTTTGCCCCCTCCCATGGCTATCAACAATGAAAACCTAAGATCTTGACCAGAAAAGCTGCTGAAAAAAGAAAAGCTTGTCAGTGTACGATGACTTTCAGATTTCATTTTAATAACAAGGATGACTGGCATAGTATACTCAAAAGTTTTCATATTAATATATACATTTTACAAAACATTTATAAATTAATAGATTGAAGTGCATCATTAATTTCCACACTTTGAGGCAGTTGTCAGTTTAACAAAACTGATCGGTGATATTAAACTGGACTGCCTCAGGAGCGTTCAGTCCAGGATCCATTCCAGCATCATCTGTAGTATAAAGCAATGAATGGTGTGTGCAGGAGATGAACACTGCTAGTCACACAGACACCTCTTTCTTCCCTCTGACTGCAGCCCAAAGCCAGGCCCAACTCCCCCCAGATATCATCAGCCATCTGCTTTTCCTGTGGTAGATTCCATTCAGGAGAATCCATATCCCACATGTTGACCATGCTGTGGCCTCCTCTGTTTCCCCCTGCTGCCAACTGCAGGCTCTGGAAGAGGAAGAGCAGGTCGACCCTCAGCTCAACCATGTCACCTCGCAATCTTGAGTTGTACCTAATGAAAGGGGGGAAGGGGGGGGGGGGGTAACACGAAGAAAGCCAACTGTCACTAACTGACAATTTTTCTTTTAAAAGGAGACTGTTAGGCAACTATTTGGACTGTGCTCCTCCAATCACTTTGAAACTCCTCATACCACCTTTTTGACACGAAAATATCAACTGTCTTCTAATGACATCTAACAAACTTTCCCATGAATAAGCTAAAATTCATAAAATAATTCAGGAAGTTGGATATATTACCAATGTGATGTAATCTCTAATTTTGGGGGGTAATTCATCACACATTTTTTATCTTTGCCAGCTAACTACTAAAGTGACAAGGAGCACCAGAGAACCCATATGACAGAAATGTCAGATGCTACCTTGTAGGAAGGTTGTGCTTCAACATAGTAGGAAGGACCGGGTGGATGTCCAGGTGCTGTGGGTTTGACAGGTGGATATGAAGCTCTGCTCTCACAACCATAAGCGATAGAATCTCCTTGGTGAGGAGGAACTCCACAGCTGTACCTGAGGAAAAGGAATGGCCATCACAACAAGCTATTCATGTCAGAGCAACACTTTCCTCCACAAAGTCAATGTTTTCACTTCTAATACACTGGAGGTGTCCTTGGATCTCTTGGGAGGGAAATTGAACCCACTGAGACTAATTTGTATGCATATCAAAGGGTGTCTTCTGTATAACTGAATCAATCCACCTGTAAAGCTCTCCCACACTGCATTTCATATAACATTAAGTCTTTAACTGGTCTAATGCACGGTAAAAAATGTTGTAAAACACAGAAGTTTATATCCTTTGTTGTCACTATTACAAATGCAGTCTGATGCTGTTATTTGAAAGGGGCTTCCTGGAGTACTTCATCCTCTTTTATAAGAGGTTCAACAATAACTGGAAAGTAAGGTGGCTCTGAACATTTAAACGATTCAATGTTAGTCCAGTAAGCTGTCTGCTCTATGGCCTTCGTGTTACAGAATCGTACACCTCAGACGTCCCCCTGTTGTTTAGGTCCCATGTGACTTATGCACGTTTCATCAACGCCAGAGAACCACATCAAAACATCGTTGGATTACAAAGACAGACGATAAATTGTCATTAAAAGGTTAATTTTCCCTGACTTTGCCTTCTCATACCTTGCCTCAAGCGACCCTGAATTCCTTTGACGCTTCTGCAGTGGAATCCATCTCGGCAGCAACGGTAAACCTGACGCACGAAGCTGAAGAGCGCTTTCTCTGGAAAGATCGAACCTCGAGACACTCCGGGTGAAAAAGGTCGAACGCGTAGCTGAAGCAAGGTCGCCACGTCCACAGACGGTCGTGTGTTTTCCAGCCACGGCGCCGCAAACTGCGCGCACCGCTCCCGGTCCGCTTCCGTGACCCCCCAACTCCATCGCCTCAGCGTGTCTTCGCGTAAACTATGTTTGTGTGAGTCATTTGACACATTTGACAGAGCTTGCTTGGTGTCAACTGCGCCTCCAAAGACACCGGGTGTCATCGCGGGGATGAAAAATAGAGCAATCCAGGTCCAGTGCGTGGAAATCATCGTGTAATTTCCGAGTAGTAACCCGTGCTTCACCTCTGTGGGGTCGACAGCTGCGTCTTTGTGATGCCAAGTCTTTAAAATCTCCATCCGTTGAGGTTGGTTCGCTCGCTATATATCCCTCATACAATGGGAACATTTTACCTCTTAGAATTTGAATCCTACGCCTCCTCATCGTCCCTGCCCCTCTTTTTGTTCGCGCCCCCGAGTACCAATTTGCCCCCCCACGAATTTCTTTCAACGCGCTTGCATAATGAGGCGCCCCAACGCGCCACTGCCCAGTCTATTCAAATTCAGCTGCTTGGCTAATGACTCTATTTATTCTATATCGGTAGCCTGGGATATTTACCGCTGCACAGCAAAAAATTTGGACCGAATGACGATCCCTTTTATTTGTTCACTTATTTATGACATAAAAGTGTGTTTGTGTTTTGGGTTCAAACAGTGCAGGGCCACAGGTCGTACACTAATCCCCCAGCCCCCAGCAGAACAACACCAACATGCTGCTCAGTGGAGACTCGCTGACGGTCAAATTTTCAGGAATGAAGAGCAACCGTAGAAGTCGGGTTTAAGTTACTCAATCACGAATGTGGAGCGCATTTCGAAGCTCTGTAATAGACATTATTTTTACAAAAACAAAGCTTCTTAAGAAAAGAACAAGAGGCAGTTGTGACTGGAAGTAGTCAAAAACATGAACATTATACAAAAGGTGTCTATGTTTGAACGACAAAAGTTGACTTACATCAATAAGCTGACTGCAAATATAACAACTGTGACAGGAAATGAAAAGCAGATAGTGAAACTCTTGACAAATATTTGATGTTGACTCTATTTAATTTTAAGTTAAATCCAATAAGGCATTAATATCAACAGTGGGACACCAAACATTGCATTTTGCTTTTATATTTCCAATACTTTAACCATGTCAGTTAAAACAGGAATATCCTGGATATATTTCTAATGGATATTATGTTGTAATAACACACCCTTAACAAAGTAAACCATGGGATCTACACAAAAGAGTATTCTTAAAATCCTTTTTCTCAATCTTTGTTTTCTCAGGATCCTACTGTTGAAGCAGTTGAAGCATGCTGTTGTGTCACAGGAGGTTGATGCCATGTTTCAGGAGTCTGTGTCGAAATTTGATAGGCAGGGAGTAAGCAGTGTCCTGGGACACCCAAATTCCTCGGTGATGCACCTTGCTGTATGAAGTACGTCTCCTTGGCAATGCTGCAGTTCCATAGGAATGTGCTGTGTGCTGGCAGTCTTGCACCACAAACCTCAGACCCATTTAAATATCCCACAGTGACTAAGAGCATAGTGATACAAGGTTGGCTTGACATCTGCAGAAGTGGAGGAAGAACATCTATTTGAAAAATCCCTTCCCCACCCCCAGCCTTTCTCCTCAAGGACCTTTGCAGAGACACCCCCCCCCCCCCCCCCGCGGCATCACTGGCATACTGACCTGATAATAGCCTCCTGCAGAGTTTCAGTGTTACAGAAATGTGAGTGAAGGAGTGATGTGAATCACACAAAAGAACGTTTAGGGGCACCCCCGGTCAACCAGACAAGTTGGCTACAGGGTCACAATATCAAAAGACTACAGTGAGACTGCAATACTGCATTTACCTGGACAGACAAGTTTGCCACACAGAAGAATGCAGATCACAGCCTTGCCAATTGACCTGAATAGGATAAGATGTGGACAGACTAACAATTTCACTTAAATGGAAAAGTGAAAACTGACGGACAGAAAAAGAGAGAAATGTAAGAAATGAGCATGATTCATACAGAAACTAAATATCAGGAGACTCCTGTTTCACATGTAGATTACCAGCAGAGAGTTTTGTGTTTTTTGTATGGTTGTTTCAACCAGTGTGTGAATTAAAGAGTATTGTCCTTGAAGAGATGATTCTCAACCCTATTTGTCTGCTACAACCCTGGCTTGCCACATTAGTGTCAGAAGTTAAATGCAAATCGCAACAACGCTTTCAGAAATGGAGGACCTCACCACATGGCCTAGAACAGGGGTGCCCATTACGTCGATCGCGATCGACTGGTCGATCGCAAAGGCATTGTGGGTCAATCGCATGGCATTGAAAAAAAAAGTTGGCGCCAGCCTATCATCAGTTCTCACAATGAGCCTATCATCAGTTCTCACAATGACATCTGACCTGACCTTTCCCTGACACACGCGTCACTGCGCATGTGCATACAATTGCACAAAGTGCAGCAAAACTCTTAACAAGTTAGCGAGTAAGAAAGGGGATAAAATGGGTGGAAAAGCTGGACCAAGTAAAAAGCCGAAGATCTACCACTACCATACAGAGTGGGAGGAGGACCTCTTTTTCACAATGTCATTTTTGAAGTGCGTTTGCCTCATCTATCAGTCTACAAGTGCTGTACCGAAGAAGGGAAATGTGGAGCGCCACTTTCGGACTGTTCATAAAAACTATGACACAGAGTTCCCTCCGAAAAGCGTGCTGAGAAGGAGAAAGGTGAGGGAACTAAAATCAAAGCTGTCCGGACAGCAGTCATTTTTCACACAGCTAACTTCAAAGGAAAGGGCAGCCACTGAAGCACCGTTCCAGGTGAGTCACTTCATTGTTAAAAACAAGAAATCCTCCCAGGATGGAGACATGGTAAAAGAAGCATTTGTTGAAGCAGCCGACTTGTTATTCAGAGACTTTAAAAACAAACCAGAAATGCTAGCTTCGATCAAAGCTCTCCAGCTATCAAGAAGTACAGTAACACGGCGCAGTGAAGTCATGGCTGTGGATTTGACCCAGCAACTTTGGAAGGACATCGCAGATTGTGAGTGTTTCTCACTGCAGATGGACGAGTCTACGGACGTGAGTGACACAGTACAATTGCGCATTTTTATTCGGATGGTGTTTACTGACATGACTGCAAAAGAGGAGCTGTTAACAGTACTGCCCATGAAAGAACACACGCGAGGAGAGGACATATTTCAGTCTTTCAAAAACTTTATTGAGAAAATCCAGCTCCCAGTCTGCAATTGTTGTCCATCACCACGGATGGCGCACCCGCCATGGTTGGCTGCTCGAATGGATTTATTGCCAAGTGCGGGGAGGATGATGATTTTCTGGACTTCCTCAATTACCACTGTATTATACACCAACAAGCATTATGTGCAAAAATGCTCAACATGAAAGGGATAATGGATGTGGCAACAAAGGTTGCCTGTTCTATTCGGGCCAGATCTCTTCAAAGACAGCTGTTTGGGTGCACATCTGGAGAGGGCTGAGTGCGACCACTCAGAGTTGTTGTTGCACACCGATGTGAGATGGCTAAGTCGGGGGAAAGATTTCGAGGGCTGTTGCCAACGAGTTTTTCCGTGAAGGTAAACATGCAGTTTATAGCCAACTAAATGACCATCAGTGGCTGCTGGACTTGGCATTTTTAACCGATCTGACCAACATGCTGAATGATCTTAATCTAGAGCTGCAAGGAAAGGACAAAACTGTGATGAATATGATCAGCTCAGTTAATGCTTTCAAACGCAAAATGCAACATCTCTCCTCAAAGCTCCATGATTTGGCAAACTTCCGGAACCTCGCGGCAGAGCTGGAGACACAAGAGCAGTCATGTGCGCAGCTTGACAGTGCACGCTACATAAAGCAAATTGACAGTTGTCTGTCAGAGTTTGATAGACGCTTTCAAGACTTTGCTGTACTCGAGCCAGTCGCTACATTCATGTGCTACTCTTTCCAGGAAGATGCTGAGGTTGTTTCACTGGCATCAAAAGTTCCAACACTGTTTCACCTGAACTCTTCTGGAGTGGAGGATGAGATTCTGACACTTCAAGTCGACATTCAGCTGAAGGCCAGAGCTCATGGACAATTCTGGAACTTACTCACAGAGGACAAGTACCCCAACATCAGAAAATGTGCTACCTTCTTGACTGCATTATTTGGCTCCACTTATTTATGTGAGTCAGCTTTTTCCCACATGAAGATCATTAAGTCAAAGTACCATTCCACCATGACTGATGAACATCTGTAAGTCTGCTTGAGGCTGGCTATCAGCTGTTACTGTCCGGACTATGCATCCCTGGCTAATTCCATTCAGTGCAAGTCATCAGAGTAAGGTAATGACAAAAAAAATGTAGAGAGTTGTATTCTGCAATATAGGTTGATGCAGTAATGCAAGGTACACCAGCATATACTGTACATATAAAAATGATTCTCAATATATTTATAAATAATGTGTTTTGCATTTTTAGTGGATGGTAGATCATTTTGACTCGGTCATGTCATAAGTAGCTCTCAGGTTGAAAAAGTGTGGGCACCCCTAGCCCAGAAGATGCCATAGTGAAGAGTAGTTCCAGCAGCTGGAGAACAGTGGGCAGCTTAAAGTATATCAGCTGCAGCCTAGAGTGTGTCAGCAGCCTAAAGTGCAGCAATCCCTTTGTTTAGGATTGAAGGAACAGTCATCCCCTGTCAAAGGTTGGATCAGCACACCTGAAGGAGCCAGCGATCCCAGATAACAAATGGCTTCTATCAAGTGTACCGAGATGAAACAGCCAGTCAGCTTACCTACAACGCTAGTGGTAGCAAACACGACCCTGCCTGCAGGATGATCTTCAACTCCAGATGCCTGGACTTTGATTGCTGGTGTCATGTTGCTGGCCCCACAGATGTAAGATGTCCATTAGCAGGGCTTGACAAAGCCCCCAGAGACTTACCTCACCCAGTAAAGATGACGGCACGGCTCTGTAACTGGTCGCCAGAGGAAACAGTGACCCATGTTGCCCTAGCCTTTGAAGACAAAGCTTGACAGATTCTCACCATCCTTCAACCACTGGAGTGGCTCAGCTTTGAATGAAAAAGCACTTCAGCAGCACTTTGGTCACCACATCATATAAGAGGATTCTTTGGACCAGCTATCTAACCCATCAGAGAAGAAGAGGAGAGAATCTGGGGACATACATGCCAACCCTCCAGGTTCATGGACGGCTAGGATACCCCACCCCTGGCACCATCAGGAAAGATGAGGTAGCCCTCCAAGCTGTCAGAATCAGTATCAGAAAAACATTCTTTTTCCTCAAAGGTGAATTATCATCCTCAATCTGCACATCCCTAAGAACAACTCTGCCTGCATGCTCCAAATACCTCAGCAGAAGCCTATAGCGAAGCTGAATGGGTGGAATATGTTCCCTAAACAAGAGACAACATTCCCTGTAAGAGCAGCCCAAGACAACCACTCTGTCAAGTCGACTATGACATGAGTGACGATGAGGACATAATCTACAAAGCCTTGAGTGCACCCCTGCAACCATAAGGACCGAGAACAAGGAAGGATGTTATTCTGCTGGGAGCCAGGTCAAGGTTTTCCTGTTTACTATATGATTGTTACTGTCATGATTCCTTCAGTGTTTCTCCGTTGAACCCTCAGTCTTCCAGGCTCATCCACCTCATCAGCTCATTCAACCCACCTTGATACACAGTTGCAACTCATTAGTGGCAATTGACTCTCCTTCAGAAGTAACAGCTCCACGCTTACACCTCAGATTGCTCTTTACGATGTAAGACTGCATTCTTCTTCCTGTTACTGGGCCTAACTATCTCCGAGAACTCTGTCTGTATTCCTGTTACCGACCCATCCTGTCTCAGAGAAATCCTGTTTTTCTTCCTGTCACTGACCCAGCCTGTTTCCGATAATCCTGCCAGGATTTCCAGAGTCTCTGCGAAGTCTCCAAATTCTTTCTCTCTGGTTTCTCTCTGGTTATCATTGCTGTGTTTGGGTACTACCTGTTACAGTAAAATCTAGCCAGACATTGATCCAGCATCACAGCACCAGCTCAAGAGGCTCCAGCATACTTAGACAGTATGAGCTGAGAGTGGAGGGGATTACTGCACATGCCAGACAAGCTGTGGAGACTTGAGCCCTCGCAGCCCTCTCTGCCCTCTCTGCCCAGGTGGAGCAACTTATTCTGCAGAACTCTTTCTGACTACCTGCTCCTTACACTTCAGCCTACACCCTTACACATTCAACATCAAGGAAGCTAGGGTGGCTTATTTAATCAGAAACTTGACAGGCAGAACTCTCCTCTGGGTACCACTAAGTGGAATGGGCAAACTCCAGCATGTGCATTATTCTAAGGCAAGGAGCTACACAAGGTTTTTGGAATAGGAGCTTCTAGTCCTGACGTCGCCTGTGATCTACTCTCTGCAATAGGGGAGTCAGTCAGTGGTCTATTTTTCAATCGACGTAAGGGAAAGGGCTCACTGGAGTGGCTGTAACACAGCTCCTCTGTGCGTCACTTTCCTGCACAACCTGGCTGATTATATCAAGGATGGACTTGTCTCCAATCCCCTTCTGCTAACACTTGATGAGCTCATAGAGCTTTCCATCTGGCTGGACCTCTGCACCTAACTCACAGAAGAGAAAAGAAGACCGGACATCCCCAGTTACACTGACTCCGCTCATTGGCCAAATTCCCAGCTTGTTCCACCTCTTCTTCTCTGACTTCAGGGAATAGTATGGAGCCTGTATTAATGCAGCTGGGTTGTACTAATCCCACTTCATTAGAACAAGAGAATTACATCAACCCTTGGCCAGTCAGCCAGAACTGGTCCTCCATCATGTCTTTCGCCCTCATGGCCTTCCTGTTGACGTGGTGTCTGTCCCACTTCTCTTCAGTGTTCTGGAAGGAATTTTGCAGCCTCATTGAGGTGTCTGCCAGCCTGTCTTCGGGGTTCCATCCCCAATCCAACAGCCAGACTTAGAGAAAGAATCAGGAGATAAGGGTGGCACTTGGGTGCATGGCCTCTAGTCACCCTTCATCCTGGTTGCGACAGCTGTTATGGGTAGAATATGTTCACAACACTATCCAGGTCCTCCACTGGCCCTTCGGCCTTGTATTGGTACAAGCCCCCTCTATTTGCTGCCCATGAGAGCCAGTGTCAGGACATCAGAAGGGGAGTTGTGTGGGAGAATTTGGGCCGGTTGAACGCCAAGCGGGCTGCCACTTTCTGAACGAGCTACAGGGGCCTGATGGTCACCGCTGGGTCAGCAGCAAGGAAGGAGTTGCAGTAGTCCAAATGAGAGATGGCTAGAGCCTGGATGAGTAGCTGCGCTGTACCCTCCGTGAGGAATCTGCTGATCTTGCTGATGTTGTAGAGGAGGAACCTGCAGGAACGTGCGACTGCTGTGACATTCGCTGAGAATGACAGTTTGTTGTCTAGGACCAAACCCATGTTTCCTGCAGTTGGGGTTGGCCTTACCGCGGCGATGTCGTTGGTGATGGCCAGGTCTCTGTGCAGACAACCTTCCCACGGGAGAAAGAGCAGCTCAGTATTGTCTAGGTTGAGCTTCAGGTGGTTAGTTGCCATCCAGTCTGAGATGTTGGACAGGCAAGCTGCAATTTGTGTTTCCACCTGTGTGTCTGATGGAGGGAAGGACAGGATCAGCTCTGTGTCGTCGGCATAGCAGTGGTAAGAGAAGCCATGTGAGCGAATGAGAGAACCAGGCAATGTTGTGTACAGGGAGAAGAGGAGAGGGCCTAGAACCGAACCTTGTGGAACACCGGTAGACAGTCTGTGTGGCTCAGACACAGCCCCCCGCCATGTCACCTGGTATGAGCGACTCATCAGGCAGGATGCCAACAGGGAGAGTGCAGAGCCTGTGACACCCAGACCCTTGAGGGTGGAGACAAGGATCTGGTGGTTGACTGTGTCGAATGCGACTGACAGGCCAAGAAGTATGAGCACAGACAAGAGAGAGGCTGCTCTCACTTTCTGCAGTGATTGTGACACAGCAAGGAGAGCCCTCTCTGTTGAGTGACCTACTTTGAACCCTGACTGAAGAGGGTCCAGGAGGTTGTTTTTGCTGAAGGAAGAGAGAGCTGGTTAAAGGCTGCACGCTCAAGTATTTTTTGAGAGAAGGGGTAGCAGGGAGACGGGTCTATGGTTTTTGATGTCAGATGTGCTGGTTTCTTGAGCACAGGGGTGACCCTCGCAGACTTAAAGGCAGATGGAAAGCAGCCTGTATGGAGAGATGTGTTGATGAGGTGAGATAGGAAGGGGAGAAGGTCTGTGCTATGGATTGTAAGAGGGGAAAGGGGACCGGGTCGGGGGAGGAGGTGGTCAGGTGGCTGGATGTTAGGAGTTTGAGGACATTGGGGGGAAGAGAGGGGTGAAGTGAGGTAGGGTAGGTTGAGGTGGTTTAGGAGGGGATGAAGAGGACGGGTTGGGGGGGGATAGTGAGTGGTGCAGTAGGTGCGGAGGGAGAAGAGGGGAGGGTGGCTGTTGAGCTGGTTGGATTGTGAGAGAAAGAGGATCTAATGTAATTTACTTCTTTTCGAAGAAGTTTGCGGAGTTGTCGGGAAGAAGGGAAGAGGTGGGAGGGGGAGGAGGGGGAGGAGGGGGTCGGATAAGTGTAGTGAAGGTTTTGAAGAGTTTCTTGGGATTAGATGCAGAGGAATTGAATTTTGGAGCGGCAGAAGGTGGCTTTCGCCGTTGAGAGAATGGAGGAGAAGGTGGATAGGAGCGATTGGAAATTCTGAGGGTCATCAGGAGTAGTGACTTCTTCCATTTGCGTTTGGCTGCTCTGAGGGTCCATCTGTCACTATGCACAGTGACAGATAGCCATGTACCTGGTGGGGTTGACCGAACAGGTCTGGAGGTGAGGGGGCAGAGTTTTCCACTACACCCTCACCACCAACCGCTGACACACCAGGGCCCCTGCTTACCAGTTTTGCAAAGGGGTGTGGCTGTGTACCCAGGACCTTCCACTGAGGGTCAACTCGAAGAAGCTGGCTCCCAGGTCTATCGGCCCCCTCGAGATCCAGATGGTCATCAACCTGGCAGGGGTTCAACTAGAGCTCACTAAGGGTCCACCCAACCTTCCATGTATTGAAGGGCAAACGTGTTTGCAAAGGTTCACTGGTGCCTGCTGCCCCGCCCCCATCTCCTCTTTGCCTAATTGACGAGGGACTCACCTATAAGGTGCGTTGCATCATCCACTACTGCCAACATAGTAGATACTGCAAGTATCTCATCAATTGGGCCATTACCTTACTCTGACGAAATCTTACACTGAATGGTTGCATAGTTTGGACAGTAGTTGCTGATAGTCAGCCTTAAACAGACTTTCAAATGATCATCAGTCATGGTGGGACAGTATTTTGATAGAGATCCTTGATTGGTTGAAAATTCATAATAATAGCACCAATGATTATAATAGTTTGTAGTTAAGAAACGGCTTAAGGTGTGATAAAGTGCGTGGTAATGTGTGATAAAACATAAAACATAATGTATAATAAAACCAGTAACAATGATAGACAAGACAGTGGTGAGACTAGCGATGCTGTATGTTTTACAGACAGTTGCAGTAAGGAAAAGATAGGAAGTAGAGCTGAAGGTAGCAGATATGAACTTATGAGGATGGACAGCATCAGGGATGAGTCCATCAGAGGGACAGCACATGTTTTGGAGATAAGATCAGAGAGACCAGACTGAGATGGTATGGTAATGTACCGAGGAGGGATCGTGATCATATTGATAGAAATTATGCTGCCAGCCAGGTGGCTGAGAGGAAGAAGTAAAGGGAAGATTCATGGATGGCGTGAAAAAAAAACAACAAGTTAGTTGGTGTGAGTGAATAAGGTTAAATTGAGGAGGCTGAATTCCTGAGGTGACCCTGAAGGGAAAAGCAATAAGAAAAAAAAGATGTTAAAAATATTATGAAATCAGCCAATTACATTAGTGGGCCTACATTTGGATTTGGCTGTAGAGTCAAGTGGTGAATGTTAAGGTGGTACACCAGTTTAGATAAGCCTATGCTGATCTGTTTCATGTGTATGTTAATGAGATCAAGGTGACAGAAGTATGTACCACTTCCTTCACTGAGATGGGGTTACATAAGAAGTGAGGTGAAGCCACTGTGCACCCCCAACTTCTGTCTGTCTCAGCAATTGTTGCTTTCTGTCTTGCATCCATCTTCCCATCCGGAGTTGCGTTGCGGGGGCAGCAGCCAGTGCATCCATCTTCCCCTGCTTATCCGGAGTTGCGTTGCGGGGGCAGCAGCCAGTGTAGTGAGGCCTAGACCTCCCTCTCCCCTGTCCCCCTGCCACATGTTCCAGCTCCTCTGTGGGGACCCCAAGGTGTTCCCAGGTCAGCCTGGAGACAAACTCCCTTCAGCGTGTCCTGGGTCTTCCCCGTGTTCTCCTCCCAAATGGACATCCCTGGAATACCTCCCCCGGGAGGCGCCCAGGAGGCATCCTGACCAGATGCCTGAGCCACCTCATCTGACTCCTCTCTACGTGGAAGAGCAGTGGCTCTACTCTGAGCTCCTCCTGGATGACTGAACTTCTCACCCTATTTCAAGGGAGAGTCCAGCCACCCTGCAAAGTAAACTAATTTCGGCCACTTGTATCTCGTTCTTTCGGTCACTACCCATAGCGTGTGACCATAGGTCAGGGTGGGAATGTAGATCAACCAGTAAATTGAGAGCTTCGCCTTTTGGCTCAGTTACCTCCCTCATTGTTTGTCGTGGTGAGCCACAACAGACAGTGTCCACATCACTACAGATGCCACACCAATCTGCCTGTTGATCTCCCGCTCCATCCTTCCCTCATTTCTCAACAAGATCCTGAGATACTTCAACTCCTCCTCTTTGGACATAAAAGTTATGAACAGAATAGATGACTAAGGGCAGCCCTGGTGGAGTCCAACACCAAAAATGGGTCCAACTTACAACCAACAATACGGACCAAGCTCCGACACTGATCATACAGGGACAAAACAGCCTGTATGGCGGGGTTTGGTACCTCATACTCCCGGAGCACCCCCCCGCAGGATTGCCCGCGGGACACGGTTGAATGTCTTCTCCAGATCCACAAAACACATGTAATCTAGTTGGGCAAACTCCCATGCCCCCTTGAGGACTCTGCCGAGGGTATAGAGCTGGTTCACTGTTCCACGACCAGGACGAAAACCTCACAGCTCCTTCTAGATCCGAGGTTCACTGACCCGGCGGACCCTCTTCTCCAGCCCCACTGAATAGACCTTACCAGGGAGGCTAAGGAGTGTGTTCCCCTGTAGTTGAAGCACACCCTCTGATCCCCCCTTTTTAAAAGGGGGCTCACTTACCCAGTCTGCCAGGCCAGTGGCACTGTCCCTGACATCCACACAATGCAGCAGAGGCGTGCCAGCCAGGACAGCTCTACAGCATCCAGGGCCTTGATAAACCCCGGGTGGACTTCATCCTCCCCCCCGGCCCCACTACTGAAAAGCTTTTTTAATGGCTTCAGCAAGTTCAGCCCCGGAAATAGGTGTGTCCGCTCCAGAGACCCCCTGACTCTGCTTCCACATTGGGAGGCGTTTCAACAGGGTTGGGGAGGTCTGTGAACTATTACTGCCACTGCTCCACAATGTCTTGGGTTGAGGTCAGCAGCGCCCCGCTCCCACAGCACACAGTGTTGACAGAGCAATGCTTCCCCCTCCTTACCCACCGGATGGTGGACCAGAATCTCCTTGATGCCCACTTGAAGTCGTTCTTCATGGACTCTCCAAACTCGGACCACGTCTTAGTTTTTTGCCTCGGCAACCACTGCTGGAGTCGACCAGTGGGTTTTAGAGTTGCCGCTTGACAAGCATTGACCACCTTATGGCCGCAGCTCCAGTCTGCCACCTTGAGAATGGAAGCACAGAACATGGCCCATTCGGACTCAATCTCCCCCTCTTCCCTCGGGAGGTGGTTGTAGGAGTTGAAACTTCTTCTGACAGGCTACTCTGCTAGACGTTCCCAGCGGACATTGATCTTATGTTTGGGTCAGCCAGGTCTGACCAGCATCCTCCCCCACCATCGGAGCCAGCTCACCACCAGCACATGTGGCCGCAAGTCCAATGACACGACCACAAGGTCAATCAAAGAACTGTGGCCTAAAGTGTGTTGGTGCCAAGTGCACATATGTCCATATGTGCACTTGGCACTTGGTGCACTTGGCACCAACACACCATAGACCTTTATGCCTGAAAATGGTGTTTGTTATGGACAATCCATGATGAGCACAGTAGTCTAATAACAAAACATGGCTCGGGCTCAGATCGGGGGGGGCATTCCTCCATATTACACCCTTCCAAGCTGCACTCTCGTTGCTGACGTGAGCCTCCCAGTAGAACAAAGGAGTCCCCGGTAGGAGCGCTCACTAGCAGCCCCTTTAGGGACCTCAAGAGGGGTGGGTAAACTTAACTGTTACTGGGTGCATAGCCACAAACGACAGTCAGAATCTGTCCCCCCCGAGGGTGGAGGGAGGCCACTCTCTCATCCACTGGGTTGAACCCCAACATGCAGGCACCAAGACAGGGGGCGATCAATATGCTCACACCTGCCCGGTGCCTCTCACTGGGGGCAACTCCAAAATAAAAAATTTGTCCAGCCTCTCTCAAGAGGCCTGGTTCCAGACCCTACGCAGTGCGTCAAAGTTAGTCCAACTATATCTTGTCAGAATCGGTCAGCCTCGCGCAACAGCTTGGGGTCCTTCCCCCTCAGAGAGGTGGCAAGGCCCTCTGCTCCTGCTACCGCCCAGCTGAGTGATGAATGGAGAGCACATATGTGGAAAAGAGGAAAAGAATATAATTTCAAAACCTTGTGGTGAAATTTGTTCTCTGCAATTGACCCATCATGGATGAACCATGAGCAGTCGGCTGCCATCCATTAGCACCAGGGATACAGTTAGGGGTTCAACAACTCTTAAACATGTAAGGAGGACCTGGGAATCAAACCAGGAATGTTTGGCTCCAAAGATGGTTGCTCTACCTCCTACACAATGCCACCTCTGAAGCAGGTTCAAGCAAGTTGGAATGGGCGGACAAACGTCTCAGGGGTACTATGGGATAGAAGACTATCGGCCAGAATAAAAGGAAAGGTGAGAACAGCAATGCTGTATGTTTCAGAAACAGTGACACTGACGAAGAGACAGGATGCAGAGCTGGAGATGGCAGAGAAGAAGATGTTGAGGTTCTCTCTGGGAGTGACCAGGATGGATAGCACCAGGAATTAGTCCATCAGAGGCACATGTTAGATGTTTTGGAGAGAAGGTCAGAGAACCCGGACTGAGATGGTTTGGTCATGTACAGAGGAGGGATATTGAATATATTGGTGGACAAATGCCGGAATTGGAACTGCCAATCAGGAGGTCTACAGGTAGACCAAAGAGAAGATTTATGGACGTAGTGAGAGAGGATATGATGGTTGATTCGTTGGGACAACCACTGGAGGGAAAAGCCGAAGACCAGGAGACCAAGTAGTAAGGCTAGAAGCTTAGGAACAGGCTTTAAGTTGTACTATTATGGTAGGAGGAGCTGAATGAGGAGTTTGTTAGGAATGTCTTAGGGGTGAAAAGAATGTCTGATAGACTTATGAGTCTGAAACTGGAAATTGAAGGTGTGATGCCCAATGCCCTGCAGGTGGGGTGTGAATTTGAAGAGAAGGAGAAGTTCTGGATAGAGTTAGATGAAGTGATGCAGAATATTCCTAGAAATGAGAGAGTGGTAATTGGTGCAGACTTCAATGGACATGAAGGTGAAGGTAATAGAGGGGATTAAGAACTGATGGGCAGATTTGGTATAGAGGATAGGAATGCAGAGGGACAGATGGTGGTAGATTTTGCAAAAAGGATGGAAATGGCTGTAGTGAACGCTTTTTTCCAGAAAAAACAGGAACATAGGGTAACATAGGGTAAGAGGTAGGAGCACGCAGGTAGACTACAGCTTGTATAGACGAGGTAACCAGAAAGAGATCAGTGACTGCAAAGTAGTTGTAGGTGAAAGTGTAGCCAGACAGCATAGGATGATGGTTTGTAGGATGACTCTGATGACAAAGAAGATGAAGAGGACAAAGGCAGAGCAGAGGACAAAGTGGTGGAAGCTGAAAAGGGAGGAGTGTTGTATGGTTTTCAGGGAGAAGTTGAGAAAGGATCTGGGTGGTCAGGGTGAGCTTCCAGATGATTGGACAACAACAGCTAGTGTTATCAGGGAGACAAGTAGAAGAGTACTTGGTGTGTCATCTGGAAGGAAAGTAGATAAGGAGATCTGGGGATCTGGAGAGAATGAGGAAGTGCAGGACTATATACAGAGAAAGCGGTCAACAAAGAAGAAGTGGGATACTGAGAGGACTGAAGAGAACAGACAGGAGTTCAGGGAGATACAACGTAAGGTAGAGATAGAGATAGCAAAGCCAAAACAATGGGTTTATGATGACTTGTATGCTCGGTTGGATAGTAAGGAGGGTGAGAATGATCTATACAGGTTGGCGAAACAGAGAGATAATGATGGAAAGGATGTACAACAGGTCCGGGTGATTAAGGATAGTATGTATTGACAGATACTAGAAGAGTGATGGGAAGATGGAAAGAGTACTTTGAAGAGATGATGAATGGGGAAAATGAAAGAGAGGCAAGGGTAGAAGAGGTGACTATTGTAGACAACAAAGTAGTAGAGATTAGTAAAAGGGAAGTGAGGAAAGCATTGAAGGGGATGAAGAGTGGAAAAGCAGTTGGTCCTGATGATATACCCGTGGAGGTGTGGAAGTGTCTAGTAGAGGCAGCGTTAGATTTTCTGACTTGATTATTCAACAGGATCTGAGAGAGTGAGAAGATGCCTGAAGAATGGAGACGAAGTGTGATGGTGCCGTTTTTTAAGAATAAAGGCGATGTGCAGAATTGCGGCAACTATAGAGGGATAATGTTGATGAGCCATACAATGAAGTTATGGGAAAGAGTAGTGGAAACTAGACTGAGAGCAGAAGTCAGCATTTGTCAACAGCAGCATGGCTTCATGTCTAGAAAGAGTACTACAGATGCAGTATTTGCTTTGAGAATGCTAATAGAGAAGTACAGAGAGGGCCAGAGGGAGCTGCATTGTGTTTTTGTAGACCTAGATATTAACATATGACAGGGTGCCGAGAGAGGAGCTCTGGTATTGTATGAGGAAGTCTGGAGTGGCAGAGAAGTATGTTAAACCGGTGCAGGACATGTATGCTAGCTGTGAGACATTGGTACGGTGTGCTGTAGGGGTAACAGAGAAGTTCAAGGTGGAAGTGGGACTCCATCAGGGATCAGCTCTGAGCTCCATCTTGTTCGCAATGGTGATGGACAGGCTGACAGATGAGCTTAGACAGGAGTCCCCATGGACCATAATGTTTGTGGATGACACTGTAATCTGTAGTGAGACCAGAGAACAGGTGGAGGAAAATCTAGAGAGGTGGAGGTATGCCCTGGAAAGGAGAGGAATGAAAGTTGGTCGCAGCAAGACAGAATATATGTGTGTGAATGAGAGGAACTCGGCTACAGGGAGTGGAGATCAAGGAGCTGGAGGATTTCAGGTACTTGGGGTCAACAGTCCAGAGCAATGGAGAGTGGAAAAGTGGTGAAGAGAGGGGTCCAAGCAGGTTGGAATGTCTGGAGAAAAGTGTCAGGGGTACTATGTGAAGGAGCTAGTGGTGGATTTCAGGAAACAAAGGACCCACCTCAATCCGGTCACCATCAGGGGTACAGAAGTGGACATTGTGGACACCTACAAGTACCTGGGTGTCCACTTGGACAATAAACTGGACTGGACTTTGAACACTAATGCCATCTTTAGGAAGGGTCAGAGCCGCCTGTTCTTCCTCAGGAGGCTCAGATCTTTCAATGTCTGCAGAACCATGCTGCAGATGTTTTACCACTCGGTGGTGTCCAGCGTCATCTTCTACACTGCTGTGTGCTGGGGCAGCAAGCTCAAGACAACTGACACCAACAGACTCAACAAGCTCATCAGGAGAGCTGGATCTGTACTGGGAGTGGAGCTGGAGTCTGTTGTGCAGGTGTCAGAGAGGAGGATGTTGAGGAAGCTCCTCAGCATCATGGCCAACGTCCATCACCCCCAGCATGCCACACTGTCAGAGCTCTTTCAGTCGTAGATTGATACCACCAAGGAGCTCCACTGAACGCCACAGGTGGTCTTTCCTACCTGAGGGTATCAGACTTTTTAATTCCTCTTCCTTCAGCCGAAGGGAATATTCAAATCTTTGTACTTTTTAAGACCTTAAAACACTTGATAGCCTAACTTTGACACTTTATATTTCATTATATTTCTTATTCTCCCTCCTTCCTACTATTATCTATTATTGTTATGTTTTACTTGAAACTCTGGCACAACAATTTCCTTCGGGATACATAAAGTTGTTCTTATTCTTATTCTTATTCTTAAAGTCTTTATATTTATCAACATGTATATACAAACTATTGTAGCACTCTTGCCTTTGAATAAATAATTATTACAGCACTCTTGCTTTTTGACTGTAGCCTCAATTAAAAAAAAATCTATTATTTAATTTTATTTTAGAGATTTTTTTCAAATTGTTATGCATATACATTTCAAAACATCCCCTTCAATATCCATTGAATTTTTTTTCTTGTCTTGAGGATCTCCTAACAGTATGTCCTGACAGTTGCTTCAGATGATGGATTGGAGGTATCTCAGCAGGTAGTTCCACATTATCTGTTCCTTTACCTGTTATGGTTTGTCCTTTGAGAAGATTTGGATTGTCCCATTACAGCACAGCTCCATTATCTCTCTGAATTGTGTATGACTTGGGCTGACCTTAGCTTTGGACTGTCCCTTTTTAGTCCAGTTGTTGTTGTTGCTGTTGTTGATGATGTTGTCTTTGGGCCTCAACTATGTACACGTACCCGTATCAATGTACAGTACAGATGTAGTTTATCATGCAGCTGAACAGTTTATAGATGTTGAATCTTCAGATATTTATGGTTCCAATGTGCCAGCCAATTACCCCTCAGAGACAAAAGGTGATTCTGATTCTGATTTTTCAACTAATCCGTCGGTCTGGGGAACATGTGGGCTTCATGTTGTGTGTTTAAAATTTCACTCTGGCAAACAATTCAAACTTTTCTTTTGAGAATTGAAGGCCATTATCAGTGGAAAAAGTCACTGGCAGAGAATACAAAGAATAATAGTCTTTTTCTCCAAGAGAATCTCTCCCCTGACATCAGGTCAGCAACTACTTTCTGGTTTAGTCTGTCTGGTAGCTTGATATTTATAAAGACGCAAAGTGGATTTTGACACTTCCTTAGTTACAAAATAATAAATTGCTGGCCAGAAGATCATTTCACATTCTATTTTCTTGTATTTCTCAAGTCTAAGATGTCTTTCTTGAATCCTCCCTGCCTTTTTCAGAAGAAAGTACTCCTTAGAGCCATTTCCATCCTTTTTGCCAGGTCTATCGGCATCTGTCCCTTCAAAACTGCTCATTACGTCTTCATCATCTGTTTCCTTCACCGACATGTCCCTATAAGTCTCCACCAATAAGGAACCAATAGAACAGGGCTACTATAGGTCAAAGAAGGAGAGGAGGAAGGCATGTTTTTTTTTCTTCAAATCATGGTGCGTTTTATTTGATTATAAGTTTTTTTTGTTTTTTTTTATTGAACATAAATAGTACACACAAATATACATATGTACAAATAAACATGGCAAGGTAGAACTGAATGTCAATGAAACAACCAGGGATGAGGAAGCAAAGGACATAAGGACATTTGGTCTGTATGTAATCAGAAGTTGATAGAGTTAACAGTTTGTGAGAAATGTATAATGCCAGACAAAAAAAAAGAAATTAAAAGGAAATAATTAAATAAATAGATAGACAAATAAAATTAAAATGAAAGGGGAAGAAAGAAAAAAAAAAAAAAAAACTTGCAAGGGGAATATAACATGTAATTAAGTTGGCGGTTCACAGGGAATCTCAGACATCAAACTGTATATTTTTTGGTTTTTGGATTTTTCCATAAGTTTTAAGGATTTTTCATATAATTCAAAATCGTTTATGAAGAATTAAAATTTGGGGAACATTTTTGCATTCTGTTTTTGTGAATTAAGAACTTGGCCAGGCCTAAAATAACATTGACACAGAGTTCATCTCTTTTGTTGCTTAAAAGTAAACCAAATGTTATGTCATCTCTTGAGAAGGAAACTGGTGACGATGGAAAATTATCTTTAACCCATTTTTGAGTTTTAGCCCAAAAGCCCTGTACTTTTTCGCATGAGAAAAATATATGGTCAGTGTTTTCAATGTTGTCTTCACAAAATGTACAAATATTATCTTCAAAATTAAAGCGTACCCTCAATAATTCCTTAGATGGGTAGATGTCATTCATAATTTTGAAGTGGGTCTCTTTTGCCTTGGGGGGTATGGGTAGAGTCAGATACATAGTTTGCAGCGTGGCAATCGATTCCTTATCAAATTTATTTAAAATATAATTTTTGTTTTGACGTCTGGGGAATAAGTTTTCTGTGAAACATTTCGTAAAGGAGTTGCTGCACTTTCTGTCCAGAATTGAGATTCCCTGGAGTGATAGTTGGGGTAACTGTGGTTGTGTGTTTTGGTGCGTCATTATATTTTTGGTGAGGAATACAAATTGTCGCGGCAGTGCGTTACGTAACTTTATGAACTCTAATATGGGAGGGTTAAAGCTGTGTTTAGTACAGAATTGTTCATAGTCCAGGAGACTGCCATTGTCATCCATCAAGTCAATTATTGACCATATACCTTTCTCAAACTATTCCTTGGAAAACAGAGATTTGTTGCGATGCAGTACATATCTATTGTTCCAAATTATTGTACCGTGTGGTGAGAAATTGTGTACATATATCATTTTCCAGTATAACAATATTTGTTTATGGAACTCTGAGAATTTGACAGGAATCTTGTTGATATCAAAGCAGAAGCAGAAGACTTAGGCCACCGACTTTGTTGAATAAGTAGTTTGGAATAAAATACCAGAAAGAATGATGATGCTTGATCCAGGATTTCAACCAGTTCACCTTCAATGTCCCATTCAGGCAGTCCAACTCTATCACTTTCAGCCCTCATTCTCTTGTTTCTTTCACCATATGTGATTTTTTTAGATAGTGAGGTCTAGCTTAGGTTCCTCCAGCTTAAGTTGAAATTTATTTGGTAATTAGATTTTAGGAGGAAGGCATGCTAGGAAGCAGAGCGAGAAGAGGAAAGGCAAGAGTCTGGGACTGAGAGTAGGGACTTTGATTCCCTGCTCTCAGTCCCAGACTCTTGCCTTTCCTCAAAATTAAAATGAAAAATAAGTAAAACAAAGTGCATTTTCATTTTCATGTCCCGCCACGCAAAAAAGTATCAAAATACAATTTGGATTTGCAGTCCAGCGGCGCAGGGGAGTGACGTCAGTGGCCGACCTTTCGGCTTGTTTGGGCACTAGAATACAACACTTTGCTGTTGAACTGCCAGCTGATCGCCTAGACTTGTTTGCATGGCACTCCCTAACGTTGTTACGCAAATCATACAATTACGGGACCAAGTAGAGTTGCAGAAAACCAATGAATCGGATGCCCATGACAGACTTGAGCAGACTATAGAGAGCTTGGTTGAATACTCTGCCCTAACAGACACCATTATCAACGACGTTGCCAGAGGTAGCCTCTTGTCTGTCCTTCAACAACTCGATGCGGTAGTGCCTGGAATCAGCAAAGTAACGGACACAGCAGAGCTGTCGGCAAGAAGCGGGGGTTAGCTAAAGGAAACGTCGTTGATCACTGTATCACGCACATTTTTCAATTACGGAACCAGATAGAATTGCAGACAATTCCTGAATCGGATTCCGTGACAGACCTGAGGAGATTATAGAGAGACAGAGTTACCTTTATCTACCTTAATCACGGTACGTTTTGATCACATCAACAGGGAAGCTGATGGCCGGGCATCCCCTTCCCGGATCCACCGCATCGAGTTGAAGGACTGAGAAGATGCTTGTTGGGGAAGAGTATTTAGCAAGCTCTCTATAATATGCCCAGGTCTGTCACGGGCATCCAATTCACAAATTGTCTGGGAGGGGGAGAGTGCCAAGGGAGTGGATTCTTATCAGCGGTCAGCTTGCGGCTAAACAGCCGGGTGTGCGCCGTCTTTTAGTTGCCAAACTAACAGCGAAGAAGTAGAGTGTGCTCTGACGTCATCCATATGCGCCTTTCGGGATTGCGAACCTAAATTTAATTTTGATACCTTTTTTGCGCGGCGATACATGGAAATAAGAAAGAAGTGTGTTTTGTTTTCTTTTTATCTCTTTTATTGTGTCAAAGAATGTGCGATCTGAGGAAGAAAATGCAGTTTGGATTACTTATTGCTCATTTTATTTATGTGTCACAGTCTGAAAATGAAAAAACAACATGTATCACATGCATTCGCATTTTAGTCTGAATTATGATACATATATGCTTCCATACTTTCTGTCATAGAATTAGTTACTCCTCAACAAACCGGGGCATTTTTTTAGACCTCGGTGGTGAGATTAGGCGTCCTCGCTTCTAGCCGCGCCTCTGTACCACTGTCACCAAGGAAACGGGGCGTGTTCAATACGCCGTGAAGCAGGTGGCGAGCGTGATTGGCTGATGGGTCGTATGATGTAGTACCGTGCCATCGTTCCATCGGACCTCACGAAGCCTCACAATCCGCTCGATGGGATTCTAGATCCAATCAGACAGGGCCATCCCATACCTTGAGACTGGAGTTACTCGTTCGGCACGGCCATCCCACTCAGAGACCAGCAAAAGGTAAGTCTAGCAAAAAGCCAGCTTGTGCCCCGATTTACTGTATAATCTATTGAAAATGGTTGTTCTCTTGCAGTTTACATTTACTGTCACTGCGGAGGAAAGTAGTCAGACTAGCGGATGCATCACAGGATTGTAGACGAAGTGAGACTGAATAGATTGTCGCGAGAAATACGACGGAAAAAGTCCCACTCCAATAGATGACTGAACAAGAAATAAATTGTATTAATTTTTTTCAGAAAAAATGCAAGTGAATCTTGGAAGCCATATGCATACGCAGGCTGTACTTTAATATTTTTCCTAAGATAACCTTATGCAAGTCATAGCTTTTTTTAATGAAAGTAGTAGACGCATCAAAATTTGTCCCTAATCGTTAATCCAACAGTCGCTCATGTTCCAAAACAAATACAATATTAATTATGAATAGATTTAAAAATTGTAAAATTTTTATGAAACCCAAGATGGTTCTATAATCCATAATCCACAACCAAAAGATTACTTCAAAAAATAAGAAAACGAAAAATAATGAATTTCGATGTGCAGGAATTTGAAATATTCGCCTTTTTTTCTTTAAATATAATGGGGATTATTAAAGTGCAACGTTTACATGTATAGGTATTATTTAATGATACTGGATTTTTTTTATTAGAAACTATAAATCAAAGGCTTTTTTTTTAACATTTTTATATAGCAAATTGAAAAATGTCATAAACCAAGATATTCGGATTCTTTCTGATTATGTTAATTCAGTGTTAGTTACCTTTTTTCCCTTGGCATGATTAAAAAAAAATCCACAGAAAAAAAAAACGTTTTCTGCGTAATTTAAAAGAACATCTGAACATATAATTTAATACAGAATGTTGAAAGTCAAATTTTTGTTTTATCTAAACAAAGTTGAACGTTAGGAAAATCACTCAAGTAAGCAATTCTTTTTATTGTTTTAAAAAAATGTTTTTCCGTCTTGATTTTTCTTCTAGATATTTAATTAATAACCCAAATGTCAAACTAAATCATAGAAACTATGTAGTAGATGAATATCTATTTCCCTTATTGTTTGAAGAGTTTTGGTAGCTGCTTTTTTCGGTTCTATTGTTTTTCATTGACATAGGTCTCTTACTTGATTCAAGTTAGTCGAAACTAGTTATAACATATTATCTTGCAGATATATAAGCTTTTTTTTTATAAGACATTACTTCTTTAATTTACTATAATTTCTAAATATTGGTTTTGGGAATATTTTGAGTGGACGGTAACTTGTCACAATTTTGAGAATGTTCATTGGGAATATATAAACAGTAATTAGCTAGCTTTTAAAATAATTTCACATTTACAAGTATTAAGAAAAGATGACAAAAAACAATTTATATTAAGTAATGTTAATGTCTGTGCCTTTTATTTTTGTCACTTTCAATATAATATTGCTGATTATTTCTTTGTAGATTTTTGCTTTTTTTTTTTTACCAGAACGCTTACATTTAAAATAATTTATGCTTAAATTCCAATTTTTGACTTTCTGATAATCCTCTCATCCCCTTCTACCTGTATGTAGCCACCCTCTGAACACTGTTTGGGAAACATTGCTTTTAAAAAAAAAACAAAAACAGGACAATAGTAACTTTAACACATTGTGTGCCCTTCCTTGTGTTACCCACTAGCACCACGATGCTGACCCGTCTGTTCCGGATGCACGGCCTTCTGGTGGCCTCCCACCCCTGGGAATTCATTGTCAGTACTGTCACACTCACCATCTGCATGATGTCCATGAATATGTTCACTGGTAATGACCAGATCTGCGGTTGGAATTTTGACTGTCCAAAAACTGAGGAGGTGAGCTTATTCATTATTTGCCAGAGGTCTTTCGATTGATTTAAAGTTTCACAAAAATGGTACCTGTGTATACTTAAATGCAGTGGTGGGCCACCAGGGCCTGCTAGGCCTTCTCTTCTGGCCTAAAAAAATATCAGAATCACAGATGTAAATTATATTTTGTCCAGGAATACTTATTAAATAATTCGAATTGTCTGTTCACTTCCTTTCATAGCTTTTCTCCGGGTTGTCCAGACATGCATTTTCATATTAAAGCAATCAACCAATCATATTTCAGCCATCATCTGTTGCCAGGCAGGGTCAAATTCAAAGAAATCTGCCTGGGGGTGTGGGGTGGGGTGGGGGGCTGCAAGCCCTTTATGCAAAAAACTAAGCGTTGATGATGCTGTTGCTTCCACCAATCAGATTTTGAGTTGGCTGCATCTAAGCCCTCTAGCAGGCTACAGCAACTTCAGCATATTCACACCCTCTGATTGGACAGTCAGAGAGTGGACCAGTGCATTAGCAAAGAGAAGTGTACTAGCCAGCTGCAAACAGAAATATAGTTGTGTTTCTTTAATATCAGTTTTGTCAACCCGCAATGGCTGCAGGAGGAGAAGAAACGGACTTAGTTGCTAATGTATTGTTAAAGCAATTTTCTAGATGGGAGTTTTGAAGAAAAGCTGGGCATAGTAAAGAAAGGTCGGGCAACACCTAAGCTAGTGAACCTGTCACAACCAGGAAAAGGATTTGTCTGACATTTTCAAGCCACAAACTATGACCAGGGCCCTGGCTCACAGGATCCGAGGTACACTGCAAATAATTGACAGGATAATTGAACTCTTTTTGAGGAAAGAAAGGAGGATGGATTTTGTCTACAAATGGTCAAAATTTTTGGTGAGTAAAATGCTGCTTGTTTCCTAAATAATACTGAAAGTTTATAAGGTTATTATTGGCATTTTTTATGTAACACAGCTGTTTGATATAAAGTCATTTATTGTGGCTACTGTCTGTTTTTGTGGCTCCCCCACCGGGACTGGACTTTGTTGTCCTAGTGTGTTCTGATTTCATTCAGGGAAAAACGTCACAATGGTCAGGAACTGATCAAGCAAGAATGGTTTATTCAAAGTCAGGAAATACACTAACGAGATATCCTGGGCCAGAATGAATGTCACCTCGAGAGGATCGTTCACCCCCTCTGCACACCCGCTGAGAGCGTCCAGCGGATGTGCAGGTGAGGAGGTTCTGGCCCAAGGGGCGTGGTCATTTTATACCATTTTATACCTAATAAGGACCTGTTTTACACACTCTTGGAATTTGGGCAGTTGGGGTGCCGGGCGCGCCCCGGGTGCGATTAGGCGCGAGGTTGTACGTGGAAGAGTGCAGAGCTGGGCATCCCTTTGTTGTCACGTGATGCATTACCGCGGACGAATTTTAACACCACACGAGTTATCTATCTGCGATGCACCTCTCTTTATACTTCATTTCTGCATAATAAGATGTTTTTTTTATAACCATAAACCAATTATTTGGGGGTGGATGGATTCAGAGCATTATTGAAGGCCTAGGTGTGAAATGCATGGCCTGCCACTTCTTAAATGTAGTCCTATATACACCTAAACTGTATCTCTTCTCAACTGACCAGGTAGCTCAGTGACTTTATCCATTGGTGCAGAGATCAGAAGGGTGAGGATTCAAAAGAGAGCTGGTACTCAGTAGGTAAATGATAGTGAGATGTGGAAGGGAGTGATTGGGAGGACTGGCACCCCAATCTGCACCCGAGTCTTGGCTCCAGCACTCCAATGACCAGTTTGTTAATAAATTCTTGTTAAAATCCTTTTATTGTTGTAACTGAACTTGATTTTCTTCCCTTAAAAATGTTTCCCCTCTTATGGAATTGACCACAACCTCGATGACTGAAGCTGAAACTCCATGGACATCATGATGTTGAACTTTGTGATTCTGTCATCTGACTTGCAGCTGCATGATCTGGACACTCACTCAGGTTAACAGAGGTGTTGTAACTTGGTGTTGAGTTGGCTGCGATGGTAGAGGAGGATACTGGTCAGGCCTTGCAGACCAGACTTATTGTGAGGGTCTGTTAAGAATGTCTGTCAAAGTCCCTGTTGAGGAGTTTCAAATCCCACCTCTGGTTGAACTTCTGCTATGTCCCGGGACAGTAGGGTACATAAAGTCCAAGTGGGCCATGTTCCATGCCTCCATTGGTGAGGCAGCAGACTGGAGCTATAGTTGTAAGGTGGTTGGTGCCTGTTGGGGCAGTGAGCCCTGAACTACTTGGTTGACATCGACAGTGAGGGATACCGTCAAACTGAAAGAGTCCAATCAAGCCTTTTTGGCCTGTGGGGCTCCAGAGGCAGTTAACAGGTACTGGCAGGCCATGTGGCTTTGGTAGGTCACCAAGGGAAATACGATGGAGGAGTTAAGTGAGGCCATGGAGAACTCTGGATTGGTGAACCAGGCTCATGATCTCCCTCTTTAGAAAAGGGGGATTGCAAGGTGTGCTCTTAACTACAGTGGAATCCCTCTCCCTGGTCTTCCTGGAAAGGACTATTCCGGGATGCTGGAGAGGAGGGTCCAGCAGATGGCTTCAGGAGGAGCAGTGTGGTTTTCCTCCTGATCATGGAACAGCATACCAGCTCTACATCCATTACATGGTCCTTGAGAGGGCATGGGAGTTTGCCTAACCAGTCTACATGTATTTTGTGGATTTGGAAAAGGTATTCTGTAGTGTCCCTCGGGGAGTCCTCTCTGGGGTGCTCTGGGAGACTGGGGTAATACAAGGTATTTGGATCCTGTATGACTGTTGTCAGAGCCTGGTCCGCATTGCTGACAATTAGTCAGATTTGTTTCCAGTGAGGATTGGAATCCGTCAGGACTGCCCTTTGTTTTTGATTCTGTTGATAATCTTTATGGACAGAGTTTCCAGACACAACCAAGGTGTCAAGGGAATCTGGCTGGGTGACCTCAGGATTGGGTCTCTTCTTTTTGCAGATGATGTGATCCTGTTGGCCTTATCAAACCATAGTCTTGCTACTGAAGCGGTTAGCAGCTGAATGTGAGGCAGCTTGGATGAAAATCAGAACACTGAAATCTGATGCCATAGGCCTCAGCTAGGAGAAGGTGGCGTGCCCCTTACAGGTTGAGGATTAGCCAACCCCAAATGGAGGAGTTCAAGTATCTCAGGGTCTCTTGGAGATTGAGGGAAGAATGGAACGGGAGACTGACAGGTGGATCGGCACAGTGTGCAATAATACAGATTGTGCATTGGTTTGTCATGATAAAGAAAGAAATGAGCTGTAAGACCCAGCTCTCGATACTGGTTGATCGACATTCCTGCCCTTACTTATGGCCTTGAGCTGTGGGTAGTGAACTGCCAAAAATAAGTTTCCTCCACAGGTTGGCTCTCCTTTAGAGAGAGGGTGAGGAGCCTGGATATCTGGGAGGGCCACAGAGTAGAGCCTCTGCTCCTCTTCATGGGGAGGTGCCAGATGAGGGGGGCTCAGGCATCTGGTCAGGAGGCCTCCGAGACACCTCCTTGGTGGGTGTTCCAAGTATGACCAATAGGGAGGAGGCCCTGGGGAAGACCCAGGACATGCTGGAGGGAGTGTTTCTCAGCTGGCCTGGGAAGGCCTTGGGATTCCCCCATAAGAGCTCGACAAAATGGATGAGAGGGAAATCTGGACCTTTCTGTTTTGTAAGCTGCCCGCTGTGACCTGGCCCCAAATTAGGGGTAGAAAATTGAGTAATGGAAGGAAAACCAAAAGGGATTTGTTTTTAGTGCTTGTGGGCCACACTGTGAATTCTAATGCAAAAAGTTAGATTCCTGTGATGACACAGGAATAGTGGGCCAAGGGATGATTTTCAGAAATCCCATACAATTTTAAACTGACCAAAGTAGTCGTAATTAGCCACCTATTTTACAATAGATAAATTCATATTATAAATACACACCTTTTTTTAATCAGAATTTCTCTAAATAGCTTGTCAATATTGAATTGTTCATGAAAGATTTTAATCACATTTTTCCATCAGCACAACAGGTTAATGATTTTAAAATTAACATTAGATGTCCACTACGAAATGGACGTTCATGAAATAGACATTCAGATCGGAAATTCCTGAAAAACAACCTCAAAATTCTTTCATATGTGCTGAGCGAATCTGATTTAATTACTTAAAAGAGGAGATCTTTGACACACCGTAAGTCACCTCTTAAAACACAGATTAGATATCACATCTACTGTGGTAAATTCATTGAAGGTTCGGTGTCTTGTGAATATCCAGTAAGACCCTTGACCCCAGAAGCAGTTTTTTGATCTTGACTGTTTTTAATTTGTACCAGACGTGATCATGTTCAGTTGATGTTGTGTGAAATATTGAAAATATCAGCTTGATTAAACATTTATTTTTAGTAATGGAACAAAAATATACAGAAGTAACATAATCATGATAAACATTCTTTTGTTGTCACATCTATTTTCCAGTAAAATGTCACATTAATAGGGTCCAGTCTTCATCACCTTGTTCAGAGGACAACAGTTGTATATTTAAGAACATAATCATATTTTAGAGCATTGACTTGAAAATTCAGCAATTTTGATGATGGTTGGCTAACACTTATCATAGAATATCTTTTGCAGAACAGGTGCCTCAGTTAGTTACAGATCAAACAAGATATGTGTTCTCATCTGACTGGAGAGCTGTCAAAAAGACTGTTAGTTCCAAAAAGAGGGGTTTAAAAACTCTGGGCAGGGATTTACTTCTTGTGACCCTTGTTCTAGTATGTGAATGGAGGACATTTTCCCTTCTCCTTTTATTCTGATTTTGTGTTTTTCTTCTTACTTCTCAATCTTTCACAGCAAATTCTGAGCAGTGACATCATCATTCTGACCATCACACGCTGCATTGCCATTGTGTATATTTACTTCCAGTTCCAGAACTTGAGACAACTGGGGTCAAAATATATTCTAGGTAAAATTTTATTATCTTACCAGCTAAGAAAAAAAAACAAATAACTGACCCAATTTAACTAAATTGCACCTGAACTTTCATCTTACAGGTATCGCTGGACTTTTCACCATCTTTTCCAGCTTCGTCTTCAGCACAGTGGTCATTCATTTTCTTGATAAAGAACTAACTGGTCTCAAGTAGGTACATCTTCATATTAGTTACTCCAATAGAAAGACCTGCCGATAACTCCAGGCACTTTGGAGCTTGTTCTCCAATTAAGTCTCTAGAATAAGGCTTTAACAAGAGTTTAAAATAGCCCTTATGTGTCTTGTTAACAATGGTTATGTCACACTCCCTTTATCATTTTATATTAGTTCCAGCACTTGACTTCCCTTCAGACTTCTGTGTCGTTTTAAGGTTACAGAAAAGGGGCAATAAGGGCATTTTGGCCTAAGCAGTTGTTTATTGCTTTGTTTCCAGTGAAGCTCTGCCATTCTTCCTCCTGCTTATTGACCTCTCCAAAGCCTGCGCCCTTGCCAAATTTGCCCTCAGTTCCAGTTCTCAGGTAAAAAAGAATATGCCAGTTATATCATTTATAACACAGGGTATAAAATAACAACAAATATTGCAGAATGATTTTTAACTCTTCAGGATGAAGTCAGGAACAACATTGCTCGTGGTATGGCTGTGCTCGGCCCAACTTTCACCTTAGATGCCTCGGTGGAGTGTTTAGTCATTGGAGTGGGAACCATGTCAGGTAATTGGATACATTGATTATATGATCTGCAGTTGTATTTTTTTTATTGGTCCCAATGAAGAATTGTTGATAACGGTCTCATTTGAATTAAACAAAAGTAAGGAAAACCTACTGTAAGGTGAAATGTGTATTTTCTACCAATCATAGTTTTGGTCCTTTTGTTAATCATGACAAAGAAAAAGCAACATTCCATTTGTAGGTAATTGTAAATCACAAGTCTATTGAGAAAACCAATCACTGTTGTCTCTACACATTTTCATTAGGTATACAGCATATATTAATGATAATCATTTTTCTAGTGTTCTAGTGTCCTTCCTGGGGGTCTGCTTACTTCATACTATAATAATATTACTATTGAAAGCCAATGTTGTTGACTATTGATGCATAGATGATGCCCTCAGATTAACAGTGCAGCATAAGTAATAGATAAATGTTAACTAATTTTTTTTTTTACACTGAAGAAAAAAGTGAAAAACAAGAATATTTATTGTGTCGTGCTGTAACCCTGTGGTGGAATTTGAGCTGCATGTATGATCTGCCTTGCGCTCTTTCGTCAGGGCCAGTTCTGTTTTTGATTTTGTCTCATAATATGTATTATATAGGTGCCATAAATTTAAAAGAAGGTGTAAACTATAAACATATCCCAAGACACTCAATTCCCCACCATGTAACGAAGAACTTGCAATGATTAGTGACGTCAGCATTGTTCTGTAGTTGTCAGGTCTTGACTGTCCTCCAATGTCTATTAGGTGTCCGTCAGCTGGAAATTATGTGCGTCTTTGGCTGCATGTCTGTCCTGGCAAACTACTTTGTCTTCATGACCTTTTTCCCTGCCTGTGTATCACTAGTACTGGAGGTAAGGCTTCATGTATCCCTGTGTGCTGATTTGTATGATATGATTCTCATTTTCATCAATGATTATGTGTGGTTACTGCGTGTTTGTAGTTGTCCCGTGAAAGTCAGGAGGGCCATCCCATCTGGCAGCTGAGCCATTTCTCTAGAGTGATGGAGGAGGAGGAGGACAACAAGCCCAATCCTGTCACCCAAAGGGTCAAAATGATCATGGTAGCATCTCACGCCTCTTTATTTATTTTTCCTTCTTCCGTTTCTTTTTCAATGAATCTAAGATGCTGTCAATACTCTCTGCTCAGTCTCTGGGTTTGGTCATGGTTCATGCACATAGCCGGTGGATTTCTGAGCCTCTGACAATCAACACTACAATGGGCATCACACAGGAGGACATGGAGCTTGACCAGGTGTCCCCCCGGAGGATTGAGCCAGAGAAACCCCTCTGGCACTTCTACTTAACCAGGTTAACAGTCTCTTGTCCCAGTTTAGTCTGGACCTTGTGACAGATTATCTGTCAAGCAGCAGGCATCACATTGCTGCACATATATGGAATATATTACTCCAAGGCCATGGATGAAATAATATATTGGTATTGAGTATTTTTCTTCACTCTAGCCTCTTTAAGTGAGTTTTGAATTTCATTGATTTTGAAGAGGAGTCTGTGCTGCTAAAGGTGCATTCAGCAATTCACAAATCATATCAAAAATCTGAAGTGGTGAAGAAATAGAGGAAAATTATGTTTTGTACATTTTTTGTAAAAAATCGTCCCTTTTAAATGGTGACAGTGTAAAAGATGTCAGGGACATGGACTCAAGTCAGAGGTCATGACAATGGTCAGGACTACAAAAGTGTAAAAGACATTTCACTTTGACAAATCTACATTCCTATACATTTTTATAAATAAACGAGTCAGTTGATGACCAATGAGCACGATTGCAAATACCGAATTTTCTGCAGTGTAAGGTGCAGCTAAAAGCCTTTAATTTTCTCAAAAACAGACAGTGCACCTTATAATCTGATGCGCCTTATATATGGATCAATATTGGTTAATTATGGCTACCAATGTCAGGGGGCGTCACTGCATTAGCAGCGGTAAAAACGGTCAAGGGGAATTCCAGTCCCACATCACTTCTGTGTGTATAAAGACCCCAAAATGGCCCCTTTATAGAGACACGCTTATGACGCAGAGTTCAAATTTAAGCTGATCAATCACACGGTAGAACACGGGAATAGAGCAGCAGTCCTTTTGGTGATCTGAAATCCATGGTTTTAGACTTATCTATTGTCAAAATGTTCCTCTTATGAGATGACCTTTTTGATAAATATCTTGACCCAGTGTTGAAAGTGAAATGAAAGTATAATGTTTAATGTTTGTCATCATTATATGAAAATATAGCAAAGTTTTGTATGGGGTATTTCAGGATGGTCACCATGGATATTGAGCAGGTGATCTGTCTTGCCTTGGCGCTGCTGCTCGCCATCAAGTACATCTTCTTTGAGAAGGTAGAGATGGAGTCCACGCTGTCACTGAAGAACCCCATCACTATCTCCACCCCCAGCCTGACCCAATGTCGGCCTGCCAACACCTGCTGCAGGAAGGAGCCTTTTCCTCCCCACCACCTCACCCCTGCCACCAGAGCAGATGGAGGTATAACCCCCTTTTTCTCTGGTATTTTAAGTACATATGTGTAACGGACTAGTTTCACATATGTTCTTTATAAGGTCATTGTTAGAACTGCATTTTATATTCTGACCAGGTGTTTTCATATTATTAAGATAAAGAAGGCTATCACATTGAAATGTACAAGGGACACCAAGTAATTTTTTTGGTTCCGTCCCAAGTCAATTCAGACAAGGCTGAAACAAGTTATATTCTGATAGGTGTCAGTTACGGTTCTTACTTATCCAGGCCTCTTGGATGAGTTTAAACGTTTTCAAGGAGAACAACTAAATTGAGTTGCTACAATAAGATTTGATAGTGATTCACAATCTAATACTACAGATTTTTGTGTGTTTTGCAAATGTAATGTCATGGCAATGTTTGGCCACTGTGTCATAAATCAGAGATGAGATATAAAAGGTAAACTTATTATCTTTGTTTTTAAATGTTTAATTCCCATTTCTGTTGGCATTGTTAATATCTTATGATTTGCTGTTGAGGGAGTCTTAACATTTTCAAGAGGGCTCTAATAACAAGGAACCTCACAGGTGCTGATAAATAGATCAATCTAATGGCCATTTAAGAAGGTGGTTAAGGTGGTTATTTGGACGCTATAAATTAAAGTTGTGTCACATCAGCTAACAATGATTAAAACCCCTGTTGTTTTTTTGTGAACAAGTGCTTGGAATTCACTTTCACTATTTGTTTGATGCTTTCCAACTAAAGTTATGCTGTATTTGATGCTTTCCTTTTAATTGCCTTACAAAGGTTTTTATATTTTCACAAATACTCAGACTATGACTTTACTGCCTTGCCGTTTTTCTTCAGACAAGGTTATTCGACCACTGCCTGTTCCATCCATTCATCTCCAGCCAAAAGGCATTTTTGTTGTTGGAGAGAAGGAGGAAGATGTCAAACCTGAGGTCACCCAGACTAAACTCCCTTTTCAACCTAGAGACCTAGGTGCATGTGTGGCTATCCTCAATAACCCTGAGGTAACACATATACACGCAAACACACATACAAAGCTAGGTACAACGTCTGTCACAAACGTTACATAATCTCGGCCCACTTCCAAGCTTCTCGAGGAAGGGGTAGCAAATCCCACCAATAGAATTGGTAGGTAGAGGGCGTTTGTGCCATTTTACAGGGCTGTAATGAGCTTACTCCCGCCACTTATTTTCTCTGAGCATCAACCAGTTAGAGGTTAACACGAGCGAAAGGATATGTCCAATGATTCTTCACTCTCCTTGTGGTCTTACATCCTGCCCGTCTGTCCAGATCAATGTAAAAGTTATCAATGCCAGTTGTGCATTCCACAAAAATGTTTCTCAAGACCTTAAATTTTCTATTCCATTCATTTGTTTGTTTGTTCATTTGTTTATTAATTAATTAATTAATTAAGTCATTCATTTATTCATTCACCATCTTTGTCACATGGCCTCACGAAGAGACATACAACCATTTGCTCTTTCTTGCCAACTTCAAACTTCTTCAAACTATCAATTATAATGAGTGGAATATGTTTTCCTCGTTACTCTGTATCATCTTTATGTATACCCCTAAATTTTAATTTTCTAAAAGATCTGTTGTTGCTATTTAAAAGTAATGAATATATTTAACGATGGATAGTGTTTTGGCCTCACAGCAAGGACCAAGGATCCTGGTTTGTTTCTGACATGGGACCTTTCTGTGTGGCGATTTCATGTTCTCCCGTGTCTGCGTATCTCCCGTGTCTGTTGGTTGGAATCAGGCTGTTTCATAAACAGCTTGTCTTCTTTGGGTTGCTCACTGTTGCCAGGTTTTTTTCCAATTTGCTTTATATGTGAAATCATGGTGTTTAAATGGACATAGTTAAGGAGAGATGTTGATGGCTCCCGCTCCCCCCCAGCACTCTCTCCACCAATCACCGTGATCCAGTGATCAGCAAAGGGCTGGAGAGTGGCAGGTCAATAGCCTATATCTTCTATTCCAGCTTCACTACAATATATTGGGAGTAAGATACTGAGGTGGAAACCGCCAGGCAGGAGGCCTAGAGGAAGACCAAAGAGAAGATTTACAGATAAATTCAAAGAGGAAATAGAGTTGGTTGATATGAGAGCATAGGATGGAGAAGATAGGGTGAGATGGAGGCAAGTGATTTACTATGGTGACTCCTGAAGGGAATAGCCAAGCTGAAAGGAGACACTGACATAGTTACGCATCAGCAAGGAGATTAAGTGACATTCAGGCCTCAAGTGATTTGTTTGAGAAAATAAATCCTGTTCTCTTGCTAAAAACGTATACAGTGGAAGCGAGTGAGTGCATAATCCTGTATGAATGATGACAACGCTTGATCATATTTATCAAAACGCTTTTTAACCCACAAAATCTCATAAATCCAAGTGTTCGTTTACTTTGAGGTTTACTCTATTTCAACCCAAGCAAATTTTGAAAAAATGGTCATGTACTGAAATTCATACCAGAGCAGATAGTTATAGCAACCAAAAGAATCACCACTGGAGAAATAAAATCAGTCATGTCAGCTTTGTAACAGTTTTTTTTCTTTCTTTAATGTGATGTGAAAACCCACCATGCAGAATTTTGTGATTTACTTTGTACAAAAAAAAGCAGTATTTTGTACATTTACACTCCTTAGTCACTCTAAAATTTGAAAATTGACTACCGTATTTTCCGGACTATAAGTCGTGTTTTTTTCATAGTTTGGCGGGGGGGTGCGACTTATACTCTTGAGCGACCTATGTGTGAAACTTATTGACTTATTGAGCTCTCTCGCTCTGATTTGTGTGTGTGTCTGTGACCGCGTGTGTGTCCTTAATATAACAGCGATCGTCACACACACATGCCAACCAATCAAAATTCAGCGGGGGCGGGTCATGGCAGAAGTGTGTTGTGAAAAAAGCTACCAGCAACCTCTACCTATGAAAATGAATCATTTTAACATTCGCGGTTACTTATAAAATCAACTGAGAAGGGCTGATCAAAAATGGCACAGAAAAGAAAATCATATTTTGCAGGTTACAAGCCGGAAGTAGTGAAATATGCAGCCGAAACCGGCAATCGAGCGGCAGAAAGAAAGGTTGAAGTTAGTGAGAAACTTGAAAGGGACTGACGAAAAGCGGAGGTTACTCTTACTGAAATGAAGAAAACTAAAAAAGCCAATCGCGGGCTAAAAGCTAGCTGGCCATGGCTAGAGGAACAAGTTTGCACTTGGGTGCCTGAACAACGTGCTGCCGGGAGAGGCTTGTCAACAGTGCAGTTGCGTCTGCCAAGGAGATGAATATAAGTGACTTTGCGGGAGGACCTTCCTGGTGTTACCGCTTCATGCAACACAATCGCCTCTATCAGAGCAAGGGCGCCATCCTGTCGGGATCCAAAAAGGCTGGAATAATTGGAACTGCTAGTGACGATGACTCTGACGTAAGCGACGTACCGGTAGATGAGAAAGCGGCGCACTGTCTACTCGGAGTTGGCGGAGTTGTTCGGAAGTGACACAGAAGAAGAAGATTTCAATGGATTCAGTGGTTAAGATTGACACTGATTGGTTGTAGCATGTGCTATATACTATCGTTATTTGAATAACTCTTATCGTAATATGTTACGTTAACATAGCCTACCAGGCACGTTCTCAGTTCGTTGTTTATGCGTCATATAGAATTTACTTGTTCAGCTTGTTGTTCTCTAATCTATTTACATTTCAAACTGCCTTTCAAGATGAAATGTCTATTCTTGTTGTTGGATTTCATAAATAAATTTCCCCCCAAAAAATGCGACTTATACTCCAGTGCGACTTATATATGTTTTTTTTCGTTCTTTATTATGCATTTATGGCTGGTGCGACTTGTACTCCGGAACGACGTATGGTCCATTAAATACGGTAATCTGACTGCTGGATTTAAGACCTAGGGTTACAACTTGTATCATGTTGATGCAGTGATGGCATATATGATGCAACATCTTTCTCCTGTGTTATTTTTGAAGTCCAACTTGTTTTGCGGCTGACTACCCCATTGTTTTCTGTATGCACAGTTTTTCTGTCAAAAAGTATGTATGCAAAGTGGAACGTTATTTTAATTTTGGAAAGCTGCTGAAATGTAGTGCATTCCTTCAAGTAAAATCACAAACATAAACAAGACTGGTCAACATCCAGTATTGGAGGTATTTAGGAATTTGTACGCTCTGCCAAGAGTTCAAATGAAGCTGAAGCACTTTACAGTTAAAGCTGGAACTTATGATCTGTTAAATATAAATCCCCATTAAACCATGACCATGGCTATGTTATGGCATTATTATGGGATGGTAGCAGTGCCCAGTATGATGACCTGTGCCACCAGCACTCTGATCTGAAAAGACATCAGCACTAACAGCATGATGATGTTTCCTGCAGCAAGGGCCCCGGTTCTTGAGTGATGTTGAGGTGATGTTGCTGGTCAAATCAAAACACATCCCATCCTACAAGTTGGAAGCCATGATGGAGAGACCAGAGAGAGGAGTGGCCATTCGGCGACAGATGATATCAGACAAGCTTCCCTCCCCCACTGCACTCTCCTCTCTGCCGTTCACCGACTATGACTACTCCAAGGTTAGCGCACACAAACAACATATATGATTAATCCAATAACACTTCTTTATGCCTGAGTTATTGTCATGTTTGTCCTCCAGGTCCTGGGTACTTGCTGTGAGAATGTAATTGGCTATATACCTGTCCCTGTGGGTGTGGCTGGGCCACTGCAGCTGGATGGGAAGCAATTTCAAGTTCCCTTGGCAACCACAGAAGGATGTTTGGTTGCTAGCACCAACCGTGGCTGTCGAGCAATTGCTGTGAGTTCTATTATTCAATATACAATTAATTGAACTATGGCACTGATATCAGATGGATCATCTTACATCTCTAACTTTGCCTTACTAAGATGATGGAATGGTATAGAATACATCAAGGAATTGTACCATATTTTCTGCACTATAAGGTGCAACGGATTATAAGGCGCACCTTCAATGAATGGCCTCTTTAAAAAACGTTTTAATATATAAGGTGCACCGCATCATAAGGCGCACAGAATAGAAGCTACAGTTGTGGCAGGGGTTGGGTTATACATCCACTAAATGGAGCTGCGCTAAAGGGAATTTCAGCAAAACATTAAGATAGGTCATTCAAACTATTAATAGAATACAAACCAACGTTCTGACAACTCCATCCGTCCTGACAACAAAGTAAAGAACTTGGTGCAGGTCATCTTGTTGTTTCCTCCACTTCCGCACCATTGATTCATTAATGTTGAACTGTCTTGCTGCTTCTCTATTCCCGTATTATACTGGATGACTGATAGCCTGGAGTTTAAACTGCGTCGTAAGCTTGTCTTTTGAAAAGAGACGTTTTGGGGGCTTTACACACACACAAATGGAAATGAAAATGCAAGCTTCACGCAGTCATATATGCCAGCATGCACCGCATGCTGCTTCTTCTACAGGAGAAAATGGAGTCGGCGGCTGCTTCCTGTAGTTGCGGGACCTCCTGCGGCTCAGTATTGATCTATATATAAGGTGCACCGGATTATAAGGCGCACTGTCGGCTTTTGAGAACATCAAAGGCTTTTGGGTGCGCCTTATAGTGTGGAAAATACAGTATTTTATGGTCGGAGTCAGGTCCAGTATATGTATTCTTGTTGAAATCTTTTTGTCTTGGCACCTGAACTTGAATTTCTTCATTTGAAGATGTTTCACAACTCATCTGAGAGACATTTTCAATTCTAATGACTTATGAGGAGTTTCAGAATATAACTGCCAGGTTTTAGGCGGGTCTAGGCTATCGTGGCTTGTATTGTAAATAAAGGAGTTGCTAGGTATAAGGCGGGATGTTATGCGAATGGGAGTCTAATTGGTAGGAACAAAAGAGCAATGTAATGGGATGACCTGGATTGGAATATGAACAGGTTATGTTAAACAAAGGAGTGAAAACTGTTGGATCAATAGGGTGAGGCTCATGTGGACGTTACTGGGGGCTGGTTGTGGTGGTGCGTCTTTTCTGGTTGTTTGGAGGGTGCAGATGGGCCTGGTCCGTGCAAATCCGCCTTCGTATTGATCCCAGTACAACTTTGTATGTTTTTTGACAGGCTGTGTCTGAGGCCCCCTCCATTGTTCAGAGATGTTTTTTTCTGTTTTGACAAAGATGGTTTCTTTTACTCATCTCTTGAATCATCTGTCTTCTCTGGCCAGATTACGGACATTGTAGCGTCATACAATATGACAATGTTCATCGTCACACCATATGTTGCTGGTGTTTCAGTGAAACTCCGAAGGGTGTTCAACATACACCATATACTGGTACATTTCAAACCCCACAACAATCTTAGACAAAAACTCATTCTCAATGCAAGATTGTGGTGTATGCCAACTTGACATGCACAGGGCAAGACATTGCTCGATAACATGGAAAGCCTTTTCTGTGGGATGACCAAATTATATGTAGAAATGAAAGTGCGGGTGACTTGATATATTGTTTTAAAACTGGCGTTCCCCTTGACCTTGCTTGCTAGCTTTTGGTGTATACTGTCATTTTTGTCAATTGTAATGACGTCTTCATAGGAAAGACTAAACAACATCTGCACAAATGGATGGCCCAACACAGGAGAGCCACCACTTCAGGACAGGAGTCTGTGGTCCACCTACCCCTGATGGACTAGAATCATTTGTTTCAAGACAGCAATGCCTGTATTCTTGCCAGAGAAGACAGAATGTTCAAGATAGGAGTCAAAGAAGCCATATTTGCCAAAACAGAAAAAAACATCTCTGACCAGTTGAGACACAACCTGTCACAAACATACAAGGGCACACCCGGATCAATTCCAAGAAAGATTTTAACAGACGGACCAGGCCCATTTGCACCTACCAAACAACCAGGAAAGACCCACCACCACAACCGGCCCACGATAACATCCACATGACTCTCAATTCATGTGATCCAACAGGTTTCACTCCTTTGTTTAGCTTTACCTATTAATAATTCAATCCAGGTCATCCCACTACATTGCTCTTTTGCTCCTATGGATTACACCCCCATCACATCTAGCAACTCCTCTATTTACTGTATTTTCCAGACTATAAGTCGCACCGGAGTATAAGTTGCACCAGCCAAAAAATGCATAATGAAGAAGTCAAAAACATATAGTAGTCGCACTGGTATCTGGTATGTTAATGTAACATATCAACAGCTATTCAGATAACTATAGCATAAACAACAAATCACAAAAGTTTACCAAACTCTCGTTCTCACTCCAAATCACAAAATCTGTTGAATTTTTCACCTTCGGAGTCACTTCTAAGCAACTCGGCCAACTCCGGTGCGCCACTTCTTCTGCTTGGCTGTTTTTGGGACATGGTTGTCTATGCTCTGATAGAGAAGTGGTTTTGTAGCATGAAGCGGTAACACCAACAAGGTCCTCCCGCAAAGTCATTTACATTCGTCGCCTTGACGACTATCCGAGTGTGGAGACGTAACTGCACCATTGACAAGTGTCTCCCGGCAGCACGTTGTTCAAGCACCCTTTGGGAACTTGTTCCTCTAGCTTTTAGCTCAGGATTATCTTTTTGTTTGCTTTCTTCATTGCAGTTAAAGTATTCTCTCCTTTTGGCCAGTCCCTTACTTGTTTCTCGCTCACTCCAAATTTTCTTTCTGCTGCTCAATTAGTCTTTTCGGCAGCATATTTCTCTACTTGCAGCTTGTAATTTACAGAATAGCATTTTCCTTTTGTGGGCATTTGTGCTCAGTCTTTCTCAGTTGTCTTTATATGTTGATGTTTCAATTTAAAATAGCCGTGGTACAGGAGTCATAGGAGTAGCAGATACTTGCACTCAAGCCAAGAGCGTACTCTCGTGGTTGTTAGTATGAAAATAACGAACATTTGAAATTACTGTAGATATTTTAATATATAAGTCGTACTTGATTATAAGTCGCAGGACCAGCCCAAACCATGAAAAAAAGTGCGACTTATAGTCCAAAAAATACGATACATTACAAGCCACGATAACCGAGACCCGCTTAAAAACCTGGCATTTATATTCTGAAACTCCCCATAAGTTTTTAGAATTTAAGAAGCCCCTCAGATGAGTTGTGAAACGTTTTCAAGTGAAGAAATGCAAGTCCAGTTGCCAAGACAAGAAGATTTCGACAATAATGCAGTATGACCTGGATGCATTATGTATTATGTATGATATGTATTTGGTTTATCAGGTAACTTTTGGTTTTATTCCAGCAATATCTGTGGGAAAGACAGTTTGCTGATTCATTGGAGCTATGGCATAGGGCTGCAACTAGTTTCCTTTGTTCGTGCAATCTTCTGCTTAAGTGTCATGTTTTCTTTAAATCTAATTTAACCAAGGCCTGCTTGCGGAGGCACCTGATCAAAAATACAGATATTTAGTTTTTTTAAATGGACTTGAGACACTAATTTGGGCTTTTGACAAAGATAAAGGTTTATTGGTGTTGAATTGTATTGGCTATATGTGTTATTGTTATCATGTGTAAAACCAAGAGTAAGTGGAGATGCAATACGCAATGACTAATGACTTTTTGGAAAACTGTAGAATAGTTTGGGAAAAAATAGTCCAGATAACTTTTGGCTATTCAATATAGCATCTTTTATCAAGCCTTTGGAATATTTTCATACCAACTGAATCAAATTTGTATTGTAAAACAACAATATGTGTGGGGGGATCCTGCATATTCGTTGAAGAAGCAATAGGAGAAGATATTTAGGCTTCAATCAGTATTTAATTCAGCAGTCAAAATTAAGTATACAGAGCTCGGGGTCCGATCTTCTATTTCCTGACAAGCAACAAAGTGTGTCAGTCTGCAAAGTCTGACTGGCTGTTTCCCTGATGCAGTTATTTTATAATACAAAGAATCAAGTGTGCAGTTGTAGGTGTCTTCTTCTCATTGGTCGTTGACAGTTGTGTTTTTTTTCCCAGGATGTAGCTCCTGCAGATTGACCTGTTGTTTTCTGACTCCTGATGTCTTTTGGGTTCCTCAGAGCAGGGGCTGCAACTCAAAAGTCATCATGTTCATAGCACACACACCTCCTCTATCTAAAGAACTCTTTTAGTACCTACATATTTTTGTTTATCATCTGTGGCATTGTTATCCATTTCTCTACAATCATGTTCTTTATATGAGGCCCTCTAATGTGGTCAAGTATGATAGTATCTGATGTGCAGTGCACGCTCTGTTAACTGTATTTCTCCATCCTGAGCTGCCTGTGCACATAGTATTATTTTGGTTGAGGACACATTTCTCTGCTGACACACTCCTATTCTCATGACCTCTTAATGGACTTAATACGGCTTTAGTGATATGGCTTACTGAATATTTGCATTGTAATTTGTTAATAGTGAGTTGATAATTATTGAGCATGAATGTAAAGCTGTACAGAACAAAGGGAAACTTTGGACCTTTATCCCTTTCTGTATCCTGAATTTTTTTTTATAAACCTATTCTCTTCTCCCTGGTGCTATAGCTTGGAGGTGGAGCCAGCAGTCGTATCCTTGCTGATGGCATGACTCGTGGACCTGTGGTGAGACTACCCTCTGCCTGTCAGGCTGCTGAGGTCAAAGTTTGGCTTGAGAGCACGGATGGTTTCAAGGTTATCAAAGAAGCGTTTGACAACACTAGCAGGTAATCCCATATGTTTTATAACATATACTGCATATTTGTGTGTCTAATGCAGTGCTTCTCAATTATTTTCTGTTACGCCCACCCCTAGCAAGAAGAAAACAATTTGCGCCCCCCCCCCACTATCCGCCGTGACTATAAATAATATAATTTGTCTATAAAATTGTTATAAGTACACCTCTGCATAACATTATATCATAATATGTTATATTATATAACATTAAAGAAAAAAAAAAGAAAGAAATATAGTTCAACTTACAACAAAGAATAACTTTATCAAAATTGTTTTTAGTCCCTATCAGACACAGTAAACACACTGGTCTCTCCTCTTCTCCCTCTGTAGTCACAGTGAAGCCAAGCGCTACATATGCTTCGTCATATTTCCTCGTCTTAGCTTTCGGGTGACTTTCTTTTGTCTCATTATCTTCGTCTCTCTCCGCTTTTCTTTCATCCCTGTCAAAAGTGTTTTCAAGTTGTCTCTTGAGGGTTTGTTTACTGCACTTCATATCGCCTGCTAGGTGCAAAAAAAACCCTACACCATAGAGCTAATACTCCCTGCGCACTCTGACAATGAGAGCGCTACTGTTAATTACTGTTGTGGATGTGCAATTACACTTTATTGTGCAATTACATCCCCCCGGCATCGCCCCACTATTCGAGAAGGACTGGTCTAATGTGATGGAGTCATATTTTGGCTTATGTTGGTAGGTTCGCTCGGCTCCAGAAGCTGCTGGTTGGCCAGGCTGGAAGGATCCTCTACATACGCTTTCAGTCAACGACAGGAGATGCCATGGGGATGAATATGATCTCTAAGGTAATGCTGCTATAATGTCTTTGAGGATTAGATGATCATAGGTACTTTTAGCGAGTTCTCATATCTTGAATTAAATTGTTTAAGTTGTCAAGTGCTTGAATATTTACATGATCTCATCAACATTCACAGCCGAATTTGCCTCAAGCAAAGTGCCTAACTGCTGCCTGTTCTCAAACCAACACAGGGTAGACTCCCACTGCTCTGTTGAGTTTAGTGTTGTTAGAAGCGATGAGTTGAATTCATTAAATCTAGTGTTATATTCCATTCAATCTTTTTCATCTACTTTCTGTGTTCTGCATACCTGAACAATTAAAGGCCGTCCTGGTAAATATCTAGTTTGGATTAATAATAGTTTATTAATTCCTGTGGGGAAATTTTTTCGCTGCAATTAACCTTTCATTGATAAACCATGAGCAGTAGGATGGTAGCGCTAGGGGAGCAGTTTGGGGTTCAGTGTCTTGCTCAACAACACTTCAACACACTAGAAGTAGCTGTGAATTGCACCAGGAATGTTCGGTTTCCAAAGACGATTGCTCTACCTCCTGCGCTGCCCCCATTTTTGGGGGTGGCGTTGCGCAGTAATATTACATTACCTTACATTAACTTCTGTATGTAAGGTCATTTCATTTGATTTACGGACAATTAAATCAATTGTTAATTCAACTACATGCTTCAGTCTTGTTTGGCCCATTTTAGAATACATCATTATGTCAACTACAAACCTGTTTCCATAGGCAATGGAGCATGACATAAAAGTGGGAAATGTGTGTGTCCTGCATTTTGTGATTATTGTCTGCAGGGGACAGAACAGGCTCTTAGAAAACTGCAGCAAAAATTCCCAGAAGTAGTGTTGGTAGCTGTTAGTGGAAACTACTGCACTGACAAGAAACCTGCTGCCATCAACTGGATTGAGGGCCGTGGCAAGTCAGCTGTATGTGAGGCCACCATCCCTGCTAAAGTTGTCAGAGAGGTAGGCAGACCTTGGACTGACTAACTTTAAGGTTGTATTTGTCTTGGATTAGCCACTTGGGAGGCTACATAAAGCATCTCAAACAGGAAACCCTATTCATTATTTTCCTTTCAAAATCAGATTCCTCCACTTTTTTGAATCTGATATTTAAAGAGTATGTATTATTATTATTGTTATTATTATTATTATTATTATTATTATTATTATTATTATTATTATTATATCAGTTATGATTTAAAATAACTTGGAAATGATCAAAAAACATCAGTCCAGCCGAGCTATGATTTTTAAAATTTTTTTCATTTCTCTATTTTTTTCTTATCTCCTACTGTTGACAACTGTAAATGACGAAACAGTGCTGTGGACACAATTTTGAAACATTCAGACATACATCCCTGCTGCTAATAAACATGTTCATGAGTTCACCAAACACATTTATATAATTAGTCATCTTTCGTTTCCAAAAATAACTCCAGTGTTGGTCAGTGCTTTGTCAGACATTTCTTGATTGATTGATTGTTGTTTGGTAGTTCTGGAGCACTGCTTAAACACAACCTGAACATATGAGATAAGTGATTAGAATTGACTTAGTAAGGTGGAGCCATCAGAAATCAGACAAAATGGAACAGGGGCCAATTTCAAATGAATCTCACATTGGCAGGTTGGCTGATTCCATTCTGTGCAAGATGTCATCAGAGCATGATGATGGCCAAAAGTGAACAGTATTACTGTATATTGTGCCATACGGCCTGTTGGTGGTGGTCATGTGCTGTAACATAAGGTGAACAATATATATAATATATATTATTATTATTGTTATTGTATAATATATATTTATATATAAAGCCTACTTGGTGTCTACTTGGTGTGTGTGTGTGTGTGTGTGTGTGTGTGTGTGTGTATATAAGTGTATATAAGTATATATAGTTTGCATTTTTATTGTTGTAGATAATTTTGACTTGGTCATTTTAGAAGTAGCTAGCAAGCCAAAAAAATGCAGATACCTCTGCCATAAAGCATTACAAATCAACCAAAAAACAAGAATTACGTGTATTAATATTTTAATGCTAATCTTAAATATACAGTACCTTAAATCAACCTTAATATGGTATCGGTCTCACAGGAAGTACATTTAAAAACCTCCTGTGAAGGTTCTCAGTCATCTAGGTCATGGGGAATGGGGCTGTCATTCATTGGGGACAAAGGAGCAACTTTTTTGGGATTACCTGGACTTGAATGCCTAAAGGGAAAGCTAGACAAAGGAGTGAAACCTGGTGGATCGCATGATGAGATGCTCATGTGGAAGTTACTGGGGACTGGTTCTGGTGGTGAATCTTTCCTTGTCTGTAGGGTGCAGATGGGCTGGTCCATGTGTGCAAATCTGTTTTGGTATTGATCCCAGTATGGCGTTATTTGTTTGTAAAAGCTTGTGTCTGAGGCCCTCCTCTTATATTCAGAGATATTTTTTCTGTTTTGACAAATATGGCTTCTTTGACTCCTCTCTTGAACCGCCTGTCTTTTCTGGCCAGAATATGGACAATGCTGTCTTCAAAAGTATGGCCCTTGTCTTTCAGGTGTAGGTGGGCAATGGAGTCTTGTCCTAAAGTGAGGTGGCTCTCCTGTGTTGGGCCATCCATTTGTACAGAGGTTGTTTGATCTTTCCAATGTAGTTATCATCACAATCCTCAGTGCAAATGACTGCATACACCAAAAGCTTGCAAAGCAAGGTCAAGGGGAACGCCAGTTTTAAAACAATATATCAAGTCACCCTCATATTCATTTCTACATATGATTTGGTCCTCCCACAAAAACAGCTTTCTACGTTGTTTTGTTTTTAAATGATCACGATCCATGTAATGCCATCGTAACTTGGTAGTGTATACTGTGGTCAAGTTTGGCGTGTAGTAAACAATGAGCCAGGGACCACGTTTTTTAGAATCAATGTGGTGTTTCATCAAGGAAACGATGGCGGAAACATGGAGGAGTTCAAGACTTTAATACAGAAACACCAACAAACAAAAATAACCTTGAACATCCAGAATTGCCCATATGTACCCATCAAAACCATGCCCCCCAGCCCTTAGCAGGTGTGTAAAGCCCTGGAAAGGTGGTAGGGGGCTCCACCAGGTCGACATGGACGTGGTCGAAACATGACGGTGAACCTTGGCGCACTTGCATGCCCCACAAGTGGCTGCCCTATCCTTGACCTCCCTACAAATGCCAGGCCAAACAAACTTGGCACACACTGAAGTTTCACTGATGCCTGGACCCAATGGGTGTAATAGCAAGTGCATAGTCGAAAACCAATGGGCGGGGCCGGCCGGTGGAGAGTCACAGAGAAGGACGGGGCCACTGTCCCGCACATCCTCATCCTCCAGCTCAAGGCCAGTGTGTGACGACTTCAGGGTAGGAACGTCCGCGTCACCAAGCTAGTCGGCGGCCATAGCCACTAAATCAATCCCAACATGCACAGAAACCACAAGAACGCACAGGCAATCTGCTACTGGGTTGGCCTTCCTAGCTACATGCCTAATGTCTGTGGTGAACTCAGAAACGTTCGCAAGGTGTCACTGCTGGCAGACAGACCAGAGCTCATCCACTTTTGATATGTTGAAAGTCAACGGCTTGTGGTCCACATACCCCGTGAAGGAGCGGCCCTCCAGAGGATAGCAGAAGTGGCATGTCGCCAGATGCAGGGCCAACAGCTCCCCGTTGAACATGCTGTATTTGCAATCAGTGTCCTACAATTTATGGCTGAAGGCTCAGAGGGGCTGCCAGGCATTCGCCACCTGCTGTTCAACCACAGTCCCCACGGCAACGTCAGATTCATCAGTTGTCAATGCTATGGGAGCTGTGGGCGTGGGGTGTATAAGGAGGGCCGCATTAGCTGGGCCTGCTTCGCCCCATATCCTCGGGGTGGACACCATGAGAGGTACCAATTACAGCTCGACGAGCCTCATGTGGCCCCAAAGCTATGCAATGAATATTCCTGCACTCCAGCTCCAGATTTACAAGCTAATAAGCTTGAGATATTTTTGTATCAGTTAAATTCATTGATCAGCCATGACCCATCAATAGGAAACTTACAGTTGACATCTGGCAGGTTTTGAAGACCTCAGCAGCAGCTTTGGTGGAAGTGAACATCAATAAGAACCTTGTGGGCTCAGCAATGGCAGGGAGCATTGGGGGATTTAATGCACATGCTGCTAACCTGGTTGCAGCCATCTACATTGCCTGTGGACAGGTAATAACTCATGGAGGCAGTATATACACCTGTTAGTTTTATATGTCTGTTAGTCACAAGTGTGTTTCTTTTCTACAGGATCCTGCCCAGTCAGTGGGTAGCAGCAACTGCATCACCCTAATGGAGTCATCTGGGCCAACGGGGGAAGACCTATATATCAGCTGCACAATGCCTTCCATAGAGCTGGGCACAGTAGGAGGGGGAACCCACCTGCCCCCTCAGCAAGCCTGTCTTCAGGTATATTTTTTTTGCAAATGTAAATCAGAAGACATTTTAATGGCCAAGTATGTTTCTGCATACTAGGAATACAACTCAAGTTTTAGTTATACCTTATCCTGTCATGGAAGAACATTTAGGTATGATAATGTTGCAATGCAGAAATAAAACCAAGGCAAGATAAAATTAAACATTAAAAGGGAATAGATACTGAATTGAAATTATAAGAAATTGAAGGTAAAAAAGTTGTAATGTAAAAGGATAAATAAAGTTAAAATTATAAAAGTGTGTTTTAAGGGTCTGTTTATAACAATAATTTCATAGAGGGGTTTGTTTTGCAGGGAAAAATATGAATAAAATGCCATTGAAGTATTACCGTATTTTTGGGATTATACTTTGCTCCAGATTAATAGTCTCACCAGACAAAATTGCATTATAAAGAAGGAAAAAAAAAATATACATGTCGCACTGGGGTATAAGTTGCATTTTTGGGGGAAATTTATTAGATTAAGTCCAACACAAAGAATAGACATTCATCTTGAAAGGCAATTTAAAATAAAAATAGAATAGAGAACAACAGGTTGAATAAGTATAGCCTAGTATAGCCTATATGACGCATAAACAACGAACTGAGAACGTGCCTGGTAGGTTATTTTAACGTAACATATTACAGTAAGAGTCATTCAAATAACTACAGCATATAGCACATGCTACAACCAAATAATCAGTTAATTAATCACTTAATCACTAAATCCAACAAAATCTTCTTCTTTGGTGTCACTTCTGAACAACTTCGCCAACTCTGTAGGTAAACAATGCGCTGCTTCCTCTACTGCCGGTACAATTCTTAAATCAGTCACCGTCAGTTGCAGTTCCAATTATTCCAGCCTGAATCCCGACGGGACGGTGTCCTTGATCTGATGCAGTGGCAATTGCGTTGCATGAAGCGGTAACACATGGAAGGTCCTCCTGCAAAGTCATTTATATTCATGTCCTTGGCAACTACATGGGTGTGAACATGCAACTTTGTGTTTGTGTGTGTGTGTGTGTGTATGTGTGTGGGTGGGTGGGTGTGGGTGTGTGGTGTGTGTGTGGGTGGGTGTAGGTGTGTGGTGTGTGTGTGTGTGTGTGTGTGTGTGTGTGTGTGTGTGTGTGACGATCGCTGATTTATTAAAGACACACACGCAGAAACAGACAGACACACATTAGAGCAAGAGAGCTGAATAATTTCACACATAAGTCGCTCCAGAGTATACCACACCCCCGGCCAAACTATTAAAAAAATTGCGACTTATTTTGAAAAATACGGAAACTTTGATAGCAAAAATTTCATTAAGGATGAGGGTTTATTTTGCCGTTTAACATATTAGGAGGATAATTCCTAGATACCGTTTGATGTTAAGAGTTTAAGGAGTTTAGAAAAGTTTTATAGTTGGATTTCAAAAACTTTAACATGTCATAATTTAGTATGTTTGTGTGCATGTATGCACACATGTGCTTATTTATGTTTTTATGCAGATGCTGGGTGTGCAGGGGGCCAGTCAGGAGAGTCCAGGGGAGAATGCACGCCAGCTGGCTCGGGTAGTGTGTGCCACAGTGTTAGCTGGAGAGCTTTCACTGATGGCTGCTCTGGCAGCTGGACACCTTGTGAAGAGTCACATGACACACAATAGGTTTGCAGAACTCAATTTGATCGCAATAAAATACCATTTAAATACTGTATTGTACATTTTTTTAAATATCATAAAGGGAACCACAATTTTACATACAAACAATTCAGTTATCTTGTTAAAATAGCCAATGTTACTAAATACATTCTCTAAAACTCAGCAATGAAAAGCTTTTACGTAAAAACGATTGAAGTCCTCCAAAGATTGTCAAGAAATTATCAGAAAGTCAGCCTGAAATTGACTGAAAATTATTTCATTTTTACTACGTAGTCTGTAATTTGCAGGACATTATGAAAAATTAGAAATCCATATAATTAGCAAGAAATATCAAACAGAAAGAAGGAATCTCCCGAAAAACATCAAGAAGTTATGAAGCATCAAAAGAGAAATTTGTTTGTAGAATATTACAGTCAAATAAACGGCAGCCTCTGATGAATCCATTAAATATAACCAAAGGGAAAACCATGTCCATTGCTGATTAAACTACACCTGCTCTTAATGCTCTACCACCTCTTTAGTTCAAGCTCCTAGTACTAAGTTAACAATACTCAACAATACTCAAGTTTGGCTAGATACCCTCTTTTCCTTTTGGTAATTCCCTTCAGGGGTAACACCACAATGATATATGCCACAATCTCCCCCATCTTAGGCATTCTCTTCACTCACGCCAACTAACTTCACGTCCTCTTTCACTCTATCCATAAATATCCTCTTCTGTCATCTTTAAGGCCTCCTGCCTTGCAGTTTTAATCTCAGCATCCTTCTACCAACATATTCACCAGCCCTCCTCTGTACATGTCCAAACTATCTCAATATTGCCTCTTCAACTTCATCTTAAAATATCTCGCAAATGCTATCCCTCTGATAAGACTAATTTCCTTATCCTAGCCATCCTTGTCACTCCCAAGGAGAACATCAACATTTTCATACATTTTTTATTCAGTATCACTTTCTAAACCATACAGCATTGATGGTCTCATCACCATCTTGCGCCCCTTTCCTTTAATTTTTGTTCATACTCTTTTACCAGACATTACCTCTGACACTTTTCTCTGCCTGACCCAATTTGCTTTGCACATGCTTTATTCTACCACTTTTCTCCACACTTGCTTTGGACTGTTGACCATAAGTAATTAAAATTCTCCACCTTCTTAATCTGTACTGCTTGTAGGCTCCCCATTCTATTTGGGTCCCTCTCAACACAGGCATGTATACTGTCTTGCTGCAGCGAAACTTTCTTTCCTCTCCTTCCCAGAGCATACTGTACCTCCATCAATTTACATTTTCCTCCATTTTCTCCCTGCCCTCACTATGGCTTTAGATAGACACAAAAACATAAACATGCATTATCTTTAATTCTTTGAAATAGAAATTGATGCTTATCAACAGTTGTTTGATGTGAATGGAAATTTGAATCAAGTGAGGAATTATCAAAAGGTGTGACGCTGTTAGTTAAGCACCCATTTTTAGTTTGCTGGATCACTAAAGTCAACAAAATGCTGCAGAGTTAATTCAGTAGATGGTGGCTCTACTCTCAGTAAACTTAATAACAAACCACAAACACCAGCATGATTAATTTATTGAGTATTATGGAATGTAATCAATTTATTCAAATGACTGTGTTCCATCTGCAGATCTAAGGAAAACTTCGAGAGGCCCAAGGACCCTACACACAGGAGGATTCCCGAGACCCACAGTCCAACTCAGCAAAACCCATGAAAACTCAAAAAGATTAAGAAAGAATGAGCTATCACTGGAAACCAGCTTCATCCACAAAGACTCATAATGCTGGGGATTCTTTAGGAACCCACTGAAACCAATAATATGCTTCTGCAAAGATACATTGATTTTCTATATATCTTTTTTGTGGTTACTTACATTTCTGCTGTTGACATTAAATCTGAATATTGTATTCAAACTGAAAAACAGAGCATCAAAGAGACAAAATTTAGAAGGTAGCTGTTGAATATGGACTGAATAAGAGTTTAGCAGCATGAGATGGAATAACATGCTAATTTACAGAAATATAGCAATGGCTTAAAGCCTAAACAAAAGAGTGTTCAAATAAAAATGAAACCATGGGTTACGGATGTTTGTAATGCTGCCAAAGAATCTCAAGTGATGCCTCTACTGGTGATGTCTAATATTTAAGCCAGTTGACTACATTCATGTTGATCATACACGGAGACAAAAGGGCTGAGATCCTGTAATCAATTTCATTACATTTCAAGGTGTAGCTTTGCCAATATAGTGATGTCTATTTTTACTTTTTTCCCACATTAACCAGCACTGTTGAGAAATAGGAGAGGCACATAGACTATAGGTGAAATTGTTTAGTGCTACAGATTAACCTGGGATAAATCCTTGGGATATATTTTGTAATAAATAATAATGTCCTTTGAATTGACTTATTGAGCTGTTTTTATTCATCTTCATTTTGTTAATTACCTGTTTACCCCAATTACATTTGCCGCTAATTTATTGCGATGATCCAAATATAAGATTTGGAGAAAAATTAATTAAGTGATTAAATTTACTTACAAGATTACGAGACATAATTAAGTACATTTCCTCAAATTAACTAAGTATAAATTTGAGGTACTTCTTCGTTACTTGATTATTTACATGTGATTAAACATATTTACACTTTAACCTTGTCATAGTTCAGATCAAATGTCCTCTATTTTCCACATTTGTCTCGTAGATCTCGTTCTATACTATTTCCTAAAATGCCCAGCGAAGCCATCTTTCCACTTTCTCTAATGGTATAGAAAATTCCCATCCACATCAATTTATCCTCTCAAAATGAGCTGGAAAACACAACAAAATTTTCTCTCAGAACTGACACAATGCTCAATTATAGCAATTATGACTGTCGGGTAACAAATTAGAAACGTACCATGAACGGTTGTTAAAGTCATATCCCAATCATAATTCCCTGAGAAAGTCGTGACAAAGTATATTCTTTCCTGATTAAACAAAGCTGCCTCAGTTTATGGTGAGTTTTGAGCTAGCACTGCACAAAGTTATTAATGCCAAACAGTCAAAACCCTTCTACTTGCATTTTGATTAAGCAGTTTAAATTTCAACTCTGACGGACAAACATTGAGGGGGTTACTTCATGTAATCTTGCAAGACAAAGCAGGAATTAATGTATGCCAGAATCATGCTCATTGAGCTGATGTTTTAATATCTTGTGGCTGAAACAATATGAGAAATCGCTATGCTTTGAGTTATTGTGAAAGTAATTGCTGAGTATTGGCATTAAAAATTAGATATTCTTAAATGCACAATCTAGAGGTTACAGCATACACTTGGGAAAGTTTTTGAGTGAAGGGGCTTGTGTTTGATGCTTTGCTAGTAGTAGGCCAACACACACATGACACATCATTTCCTCATGGTACATACAAAGGTTTCCATTCTTGAAAAAGAAATTAGGGCATCCTCTTCCTATAGTAATCATGAAAAGTAGGCCAACTTCTGAAAACCCTTCATGTCCCTCTCAATACAATTAAAAAGAGTAAACAGAAAATCAGGAAAAAAAGACAACAAAATTTTACTCAAAACAGTAAAATTCACCACGTAACATAAATACAATGGCATTCAGAATATCCTCCTAGCTTGACATACTTACATCTTGCACTTAAGTACTTCTGCATACTGAGGCCTTAAATTTAAGACTTACTAATGTAAAGTACTCCTTATTAGAATACGTTTGAAATCTTGTCTTGTGCAATGGCTGCTCAATGTTCATTTGTTGTATTTAAATCAGAATTATTTTAAACTATAGTATCTTCCTATGCCCCCCCTACTCCACATCTAATATAAAATAATTCTAACAGTCAATTACTTCTAAAAATAATCACAGATAAATAAATATATATATTGTAGTGAGTCACGAATGTTGGTCTTTTATGTTGCTGCTCGTGGGATTTTTGGGTTGATGGGAATGATGCAGTGTGGTTTGGGGTACAATAAGTTCTCTCTTTTTTTTTTTTTTACCTGGAATTGAGTGTGAAAAGTTAATAATATTGCAGGATCGTGTAGCGTGGCTGTGGCCAACAACAGCTATTGCTCATTAAACAGACGTTTTACCCTCACCCGGGTGTTTCCCTAACTAAAACACAACAGTATTTTAGCGAGTCACAAATGGTAGGATTTATGTTGATGCCTGTTTTCTGTTGTGATTTTGGGGTTTCTGGGAATTTTGTGGGTGCAATGAGGTTTTTCTTTTAACCTGGAATTGAGGTGGGACAGTTAGTTGTATTGCAGCCTTGTGTGACGTGGCTGTGGCCAACAACAGCATTGCTCATTAAACAGACTTTTTACCGTCACCCGGGTGTTTCCCTGACTAATGCTATAGTATTAGTACTAATGTGGGCAACTTTTAGCCCACTGTGTAAATACATCTACTAATGCACCTGGACACATCCTCAGTGATGTTCCTGGGATCATTGGGTGTTTCGGGTCTTTCAACATCATACACCCAAGAGAGGGTCAGCATAAATAAAGGAAATTAAAAATGTGAAGGAAATATTTCAACAACAAAAAACAACATTTGAAATTAATAATTAATTTTTCAAAATTAATTCAGAATAAATATGCATTAGATGGTTTGTCTTATTTCAAAAATGGGGATGGTTGTATGAAAAAAAATAGACAAAATGTTGAGATCACATGATAAAAATTGAAAAAAAAATCGAAAAATGTATATTTAGTAATGATAATGAGTTGTATGATGTTAACAGAAAAATGCACATTCAAATTGAAGCATTGTGGACAGGAAGCTGCAGGAAACAGTAGAATCGTAAGGTCTGGTCTATCAGTGACAGGGGTCGAATGAAGTGACGGGATTTGACTTTTCTGTGTTTTTAAAACGACTCAGCTTTATTGGAAAAAAAATCTGATACGTTTCCACTTCTCTAAAATCAAGTATCTGCAGTTCACCGCTCAGCCACTTGAGAGAGGTGCTGTACTGCAATGCTTACTAACAAACTGCAAAAATCCTAACCGCTTCCCTGTCCTGCAGTTTGAATATTAAATATCTTCTACTTTCAGCTTTTCCCTTCAGGAGTTGCCACAGCGAATCAACTTTCCCCATCTAACCCTATTCTCCGTATCCTCCTCTCTTACACCGACTACCTTCCTATCCTCTCTCACTACGTCCATAAATCTTCTCTTTGGTCTTCCTCGAGATCTCTCGCCTGGCAGCTCCGATTCCAGCATCCGTCTACCAATATATTCTCTATCCCTCCTCTGTACATGACCGAACCATCTGAGTCTGGCTTCTCTGACCTTCTCTCCAAAACATATAACATGTGCTGTTCTTCTGATAGACTCATTCCTTATCTTATCCGTCCGGGTCACTCCCAAAGAGAACCTCAACATCTTCATCTCTGCAACCTCTAGTTTTGCCTCCTATCTTGTCGTCATTGTTACTGTTTCTAGGCAATGAAGTATCGCTGGTCTGGCCACTGTCTTGTACACCCAGTTTGAATATTAAATATAGGAAAAAATAATTATTGAATATTTAATGACAGTTTCGTGCTGATGTTTGGAGGATTTCTAAGCATTTTTTTCTAGGGGACATATCCGTTTAGGTCCTGCATATGTACCTCTTTCTAATTTTAGGAGATTTTTGACAGCGTTGAACTCGAGTCCTCAATTGGCCTCCCAGGCTTCCGTGGTTATGTCGGAAAAAAGGCTGTCTTACGCCATTAGAACCTAGAAAATGGCGGAATCGGAGGAGGAGGTGGACGTCCTGGTCCAGAGAGTCATCAAAGACATCACTAACGCCTTTAAAAAGAACCCCAACATGTAAGTTGTGCTTGTCTGTATACCGGCAGTTCGGGGCGATGGCGTCCTCCGCACTCAGCCCAATGGCCAGACAACAGTCAGAGCCGGTTCGCGTTTGCGGGCTCGGACTATTACCAGGAAGGTTCACGTGATGTAGATTCTTACAGGGGTAAACATGATTTTCAGGAAGCAGAGTGGGACTCCCTCTACAGCGTATAAACGGTTTAAGGGGCTTTGTTAGCTTAGCAATTCATTGCCTCGGTTTCCATGTTTTCGTTTTAACTTGTTATCATTATACTTGAATAGACGTTTGCTTTTTTTATCAGCTTATTGGTTGTGCTTGTTAGAGGAACACTAACTGGGTTATCCTCTTATTTTAAATCTTGTCGTTTCCAAATATAGTTCTCTTGTGCTTGATTTATTATTTTTTTTCCCATATCAGAAAATTGTTGATATAGACCAGTGTCCACAATACATTAGGTCCCTTAGAGATGCATGATAGTTATGTTTTGTGGAATCCGAGGACCAACATGGGGGCTATTTCTCTAATATTTAACCATAATGTCGAATCTTTAGTCTTTGCACTATACACCCTCAAGAGTAGACATTTTCCCCTCAGATCCCGAAGCGCTTGTTAACTTTTTCCGAAAAAAAAAATCAACATTTATGTTTTGATTTGTGCTTTAAAATTATGTAGTTTATTTATTGTTTTGCAAAGTTGTATTTTATTTTCAAGCATTACAAATCAGTAGTAACAATAACAATAGCCATGTAATGTCACAGTTAACAGAAAACTTTACTGGCTAGGTATAGACATAACATCATGGAAATATGATCAGGATGCATCACATGTCAATTGTAGAATCATGGCTCATTATTCGCGTATATCATTACATATCCCTTTTTTGAAATGAAAGTGTTCATTTTTATCAGCGTATGAAATACTATCAGTTTTGCATGGACAAACTTCTGTAGCTCTCTCTTTTGAATAATTAATGCTGGGCTTACACCTTAAGACTAAAGACTAAAGATTTTAAGATTTGAGTAAAAACTCACACCAGTTCACATCTTTAAGACTAGTTTTTAGGATCTTAGGTATTGGCATGGTCTTAGCATAGTCTTAGACCAAAAACTGTAAGCATCATATCTAAAGACTGTGAAGATTTTGAAGACTTATGGAAAACTATAATTAGATTCTTTCAGCTATTTTTTTTGCCACCATGCAATGTTCTCACTGTCCAATAATCAGAATCAGAGAAACTTTATTTGTCCTTGAGGGGTAATTGGAAGATACAAGGGGTACCATAGCAACCTAGAGGAGATGAACATGTATAAAATGAACATAGATATATAAAATAAAGGTAAAATAAGTTACGTAAGTCCAACATCAATAAGGCGCGTTGAATATAATTCATTTTTATCATTATTTTCACTTTTCCTACTCCAGTCAGTTGTGATACTTTGGAGAGTTGACATCATACAAGTTGTCCCGTTCCGTCATCTTCTCCTCTTTCTGGATGCCTCATACTGATCGGGACGTCCTTCGCCATTCCCTTTCATCCATATTGCACACAAATACAGTCAGACGCCAATACCGCTCTGGTGATTGTTTGTCCACTGATTTCCTTATTCTGGCTTTGTCAGAGCTCATCTATTGGTTGTTGATTCAGTCTTTTGACACAATGCTAAGACTTGCATAATATCAAACACGTTTGATATTGTTGTAAGCCTTAAGACAAAGAAAAGACTGAGCTATGACTGCTGTAAGACTTAATAATCCTCATATCCTCAATTTAAGTAGATCTGTGATAATTCTTTTCTATATTGTTATGCATGTGAATTTCCAGACATTCTCACAAGTATCAAACTGAAATTATCTCTTACATAATATCTAAATGAATAAATAAGGTGGCACATCAAAAGGGTCTCTGGAGCGTTTCTGTATGGAGTGTGCATGTTCTCCTTGTGTCTGAGAGGGTTTCCTTTGGGTTCTCCAGTTTTGTACCACAGTCCTAAAACATGCAGTAGGTTAATTGGAGATTGCAAATTGACCAGATCTGTGAATGTGGGAATGAATGGTTGGATGTCTCTTTTCTTTGAGAGGATCATGATGGTTGCATTGCTGCACACCTCCATTGCTTGTCTGAGTTGTGTACGATCGTGTTGAACTTGGCTTAGAACAGTCCGTGTTTGAGTCCATATGTTGTCGTTGTCTTTGATCCTCACCTGTTCACCAACATGTAGTTCAGGTAGGTTTCATGTTCCTCTGTCATGATACAATTACCGTTTTGTCTGTTCTGTACTTTAAATTCTCTCACTTTCTCTCCATCTTTTGTTTTCAGCTAGTGTTTACGGATTGGTAGGTTTGATTTAATGTAAAATCATAGTGGGAAAATACCACACTCTAATGCCATGTGGCATACCAGCAGACTCCAGTGAAAATCAGAATGATTTTTGAACTGATCATTTGGGCAAGAAAAATATGGGCTTGATGTTGTGTGTTTGAAGTCCAACTCTTCAACTCTTCAAGTTTGCTAGCGAGCATTTGGATGATCCAGAAGAGGATTGGGAGAATGTCCTATTGTCAGATAAAACCAAAATAGAACTTTTTGGTAAAAACTCAACTTGTTGTGTTTGGAGGAGAAAGAATGCTGAGTTGTATCCAAATAACACCATACCTTCTGTGAAGCACGGGGGTGGAAATATACTTTGGGGCAGGTTTTTCTGCAAAGGGACCAGGACGGCTGATCCATGTAAAGGAAATAATGAATGGGGCCATGTATCGTGAGATTTTGAGTGAAAGCCTCCTTCCATCAGCAAAGGCACTGAAGATGAAACGTGGCTGGGTCTTTCAGCATGACAATGATCCCAAAGACACCGTCTGGGCAACGAAGCAGTGGCTTCGTAAGAAGCATTTCAAGGTCTTGGAGTGGCCTAGCCAGTCTCCAGAGCTTAAGCCCACAGAAAATCTTTGGAGGCAGTTGAAATTCTGTGTTGCCCAGTGGCAGCCCCGAAACATCACAGCCTTAGAGGAGATCTGCATGGAGAAATGGGCCAAAATACTAGCAACAGTGTGTGAAAACCTTGTGAACATGTACAGAAAATGTTTGACCTCTGCCATTGCCAACAAAGGATATACAACCAAAGTATTAAGATGAACTTTTGTTATTGACCAAATTCTTATTTTCTACCATAATTTGCCATTAAATTCTTTAAAAACTAGGCAATGTTATATTCTGGATTTTTCTCTCATAGTTGAAGAGTGTCTATGATGAAAATGACAGGCCTCTATCATCTTTTTAAGTGGGAGAACTTGATCAATTGGTGGTTGACTAAATACTTTTTTGCCCACTGTACTTTCATACGTGTTGTTACCTCATCAGCAATAGTGGTGTTCTCTGTGTAAATACATATACTAATGCACCTGGACACATCCTCAGTGATGTTCCTGGGTGTTTCAGGTCTTTCAACATCATACACCCTCATCCAGGTGACCCAGCCAGGGCTGATCAGGCCCCGGCTTGTGTCCAGTTGGCACGCTAGCTACCATGACTCCATATCTCTCCTCTCTTGAGCCACAGCCATCTTGAGGCCCTCTCTGCCGCTTCGGTGGTATTGCGGATGGCTCTTCTCCTATGCCGCCCGACAATGCCCAGACAACCCAGAGCGCTGGCATAGGACCGGGCCGCAAAGCCCCTGCAGCCCACTTCCACTGGAAGGCATTTTGCCCTCCATGCTGCTTGCTGGCACTCACTGACCAGTCCCGTGTACTTGGAGAGCTTCCTCTCAAAAGCCTCTTCCAGGCGGTCTTCCCACGGGACGCTAAACTCCAGTATTATCACTTGCTTGGTGGCCTCTGATACAAGAACATTGTCAGGATGGAGGGTGGTGGTTCAATATGGCTAGGGAACTTAAGCTGTTTTCCAAGGTCCACTAGCAGCTGCCAGTCTCTTGCAGATGTCAGGATGCCTGCTGGTGTTCTTTTAGCTGTGGCCGCCTGCTCCCCAGCCCTGACAAAGCCAATGGAGTTCTTGGCAGGGCGGAACTGCTTTGCCCAAACCAAGCCTGTGCCTCAGCGATGGTCCTCAGGACTTGGTCATGCCTCCATCGGTAGCGCTCTTCTCCTAATGCTGTGGTGCAGCAGCTTAGGACGTGTTCTAAGGTGCCTCTCTTAGAACACAACGGGCATGCTGGCGACTCCGCTAAGCCCCAAGTATGCAGGTTCGATGGACTGGGCAGCACATCATACACTGCCTTGGCAAGAAATTTGATGCGATGGGGCTCAGCTTTCCAGATCTCCGTCCAGGTAACTTTCCTCTCAAGCGCATTTTCCTATCTTGTCCAGGCTCCCTGCTGTCTCATGCCCACCGCCTTGCAAGATCTTGATTCCTCCACAGCTGCTCTCACCTCCTCTTGGACCAGGCGCCTCCTCCCTTCCCCCTGGTGTTCATTTGGGGGGTTGGGAAGGAACCTAGGCCAGCTCGGCCCCGTGTGACGACTCCCACCAGAGTCCTATGGTGCAGCCTAGCTTCAGCTGTTTGTACAGCCTCTTCTGCCTTCCACTTCCTGCCTGTCCTTACCTGGATTCCAGCATTAGCCACCTTCAGATCGCTGGAATCCCTGTACAGCACCACCTCTCTGTCTCTGGCTACCTTGAACTCCTCCTCCAGGGACTTGAAGGGCAGCTGGAGTTTGTTGTTGCGCCCATAGAGAGCAATGCTGCTCAGGCTCTTTGGTAACCCCAGCCATCTCCGGAGGTGGCTACTGACTTTCCTCTCCTGGGTTTCTACTGTGGAGAGTGGGACGGCATAGATGAGGAGCGGCCACAGGATCCTGGGGAGGATGCCATGCTGGTAGACCCAAACCTTGAATTTTCCAGGTAGACCAATTCATAGACTTGGATACAGAGAATAATAGTCTGAAACCACATGATAGTACCTCCCCTGACATAATAATTGGTCAGCACCCACTTTCAGTTTGGTCTTTCTGCTGCTTGGTGGTAGTTTAGGAGTCCTACAAGGTAGCTAGCTTGATATTTACTGTATGTTGTGCATTTTGACACTATTATTACATCATTCCACATGATCTTTTTTTCTTGCACCTCTATTCTTAGATTTCTCCCTTGTGGACCCTTTTCAGGATTTCTTTTCTCAGGCTCTGTGGAATATTTCCTTAATTTTGGATCCTTTGTAAGTGATGTCACCAACCTCTTATGGCTCAGACCTATAGTTCCAGTAATCAGCTGTTTCAGGTGACCAGTCATGTGTCACATGATGCCACCCATCTGTCATCACTTGTCTCAGTTGTGTCTGTTGTCCTTGTTTGTCGCTGAATGAGCCTCATTTCACGATCTGCCACCGGCATTGCACTGGCTCATGCTTACATAAGTCTTCACATCCTCATCCAAATTGTTTTTTTCCTGACTCTTGGGAGTCAGCATATCTTGATAGTGCATCAGGTGTGTACATTAGCTTACCTGGTGTGTGTATGCTACATGCATTGAGTGGCGTTGCAGCCTTATCATTCTTTCTATTCTCATAGGACAGTCATTTAGTGGACTCCATAATAAAGCTGTAAGTGGTTCCTAATCAGTACCTACACCTACTACTTGGCCTGCCACAAACAGAAAAACTTTATCACAAGCATAAATGATACTCAGGCACTCTTTTTTTTTTGACCTGTGCATATTCATTGCACTGTATACGTAAGCTTCTCATTGCCATTTGTCATTAAATTTTTGCATGCTTCTAGCTTACAGCATATTTTGATATTGTCATGAGTATGCAGTTTAAAATGATCTGTTTTTTGCTTTGTTAGATCTCTAGAGTCAGGCATTCTCTGAATTCTACAGACTTATCGTTAACCCCAGTGAGTGTACTTATCATTCTGTTGGTTCATCAGTCTTCAAAATCACACTCAGCTTTTCCATTCTGTTGAGTTCATCTTTGAGTGGCTTTTGCGATGCAAATGGATCTCGTCTACAGGGATGTATGATTGGTTGCACTTTCTCATCCATCCTGATAGTGTGCTCTCCTGAACGGCATTCCAAACCTTGAAACAGGTTCTTGTACTTAAATTCATCATATTCTGGCTCTTTTTTTTTCATTCTAACCTCAGACTCTCCTCACCAGTTCAGCCTTTTATGACCTTGTGACCTCTTTCTTTCTCCCCCTCTTTACTCTCTAACCAAACTAGTGGAAATAGGCAGGCACCTACCATTAGTCAAGATCTGTTCAAGGTTTCTACCTATTAAAAGGGAGTTTTTCTTTGCCTCTGTTGCCAAGTGCTTGCTCATGGGGGAACTGTTGGTTTTCTATTCTATTTCTAAATGATATTAGATTACTGCCTAGCCCTGCTCTATGAACATTGCCGTTAGATAATTTGAGTTGTTAATTTGGCACCACATAAAATTGAATTGGATACAAATAATTTGAAACCTAATGACCACCTTACATACAGAGGACAGTGGGTTTGGTACCGCCCACACATTAGCATAGAGTTTGAATATCTTCTGATGTTGTCATGATGCTTGGAAGAGATACACCAAAATAATAACTAACAGTACCTTTTTCCCCTCCAGTGATGAGGTAGGCGTGATACCATGTCCTGAGGCTCGTTACAACCGCAGCCCAATTGTGTTGGTGGAGAACAAGTTGGGGGTTGAGAGCTGGTCTGTCAAGTTCCTCTTGCCTTACGTCCATAATAAGCTGCTGCTCTACCGCCAGAGGAAACTTTGGCTGGACAGGGAAGGTAAATACATCATAGCCACTGTGTTGTATCACTGTAAAATAGTTGTTTATACTGTCAAATTGGTCTGATGATGATTATTGTCATTATTATTATTATTATTATTATTATTATTATTATTATTTTTATGTCATATCAATACCCAGCTTTTCATTTAACAGAATATTTTATGCTCACTTTGACTGTCTTAGTTCATTACTGTCTATAACTTACTGGCTAGTACAAACTTTTGTCTTGCCTGAAACATCTTAAATGTTGCAGTTTTCGTACCAATTATTAACTCTTTTTTATACAGATTCTGCGGCATTTTGAAATGCTGCAGAATTCCATCAGAATATCATAGTTATGTGCACTAAAATTAATTGAAAATTAACAGTCAAAAGAATAAAAGAAGAAAACAAAAAAGGGAAGTAAATCATCAACAAATATTTATTCAAAAACAAGTAAAACATTTTTTTAAAAATATGGATTAAGTTTAAACTTCATCAAGAAGTTAACTTGAGATCAGTTGGACTTTACCCAAGATATCATTAAGAACTGAATCAAGCAAGAAATTAAATTACGTCAGATGTTGCAAGATTTTGATGAAAATTTGATGGAAGTTTTACATTTGGGGAAGAAAACCAGAAGTATTTTGAGTAAAATGATCTACCTAAATATTATAGCCATATTAGTCTACTTTCATGTAATCACTCAAAGCACAGTTCAGAATTTATTTACTTGTCATCACACTGGAGACCATGGATGCCCACACTTTTTTGACTTGCAAGCTACTCTTAAAATGACCAAGTCAAAATGATATAGCAGCAATAACAGTGAGATATAGGTGTGTGTGTGTGTGTGTGGTACATATTTATTATATATATGTATCATATGTGTATTTATATTTACATTATTATAGATAGTTATACTTAATTATACAAATATACATACACCAAGTATACTTAATATTATAAATATGTATTGTTTACCTTGCATAACAGCATGAACATGTATGGTACAACACAATTGTGTACATTTTTGGTCATTGCCTTGTTCTGATGGCGTCTTGCACTGAATGGGCTCAATTCAAACATGTAGCCCAACCTCAATCATGTCAGTCATGGTGGAACGGTATTTGGATCGAGATCTTGGATTGGCTGTACTGTATCTCAATCAAGTGCCCTAATTGTACAGTGCGGATGGATAATAGCCTAACAGCCTATTTTAATTTTTTTTTACGCGTGGAACAGTTTATTTTGAAAGGAAGGGCTCCGCAATCAACTCGCATTGCCTTTGCGATTGACCAGTAGATCAGGATCGACGTGTTGGGTGCCCCGGCTGTAGACAAACTAATAGCATGTTAATTTGTTATTCTTTAAAAATAGATCTACCGATGACTTTAACATATTTTGGACAAAAAAATATGGTAAAGAAATTATTCAGTCTTGTTTTTATGTTAGATTTATAGGACCTTCACTTTAAATGAACGCTGTTTTGACTGTTTTGATTAAAGTCTGACAAAACTTCTTTAAAGTGTGTTCATAGATGTTAAATATGAGATGTTGACCATGACATACTTTATTTATTTGCCAGTGTTCAAGAAGATATTATATTGTGTGTCCACAGCTTTAGTTGAGATAACCTGCACCCTGTTGCTGCTGAACCCGGACCTCACCACTGCATGGAATGTCAGGTACAGACATGCAAAATCTGAATAGCATTTGTTAGGCCATTGATGTATGGCTATTCTCTGATGTAACCATCTTCCTTGTTATTGTCCTTTTATATTGTCAATGATAGTTAGCCTGCTAACCCTTAAGCGGGTGAAAATTAATACTGTGAATGCTAATATAGAATAATGGATATTTGGACAGGGTGCATCTTTTCCCATGCTTGTAGGTCAGACTGATTCATTGGGAAAATAATTATTCTACAAATATTACAACCATTATTAGTTGAGAACACTGTTAAGCATTCATTCGGGCAAAAGTGCACATGAAAGTCTTTCAACTAGAGAATTTTATTAGTACTTTCTGATAATGTTTCAGAATAGTTCATGACTGAAATAGCTTCTTATACTTGAAAATTGTTTGATGCATTTTTAAAACACACTAGTGACAACATTAGCACCTCAGTTATCCAAATTTTGCCAGCGATAGTCTTGCTCCTCATTTCAAGTTAATACGAAAATTCGCACCCAAGCCATTGTTTTTTTTCTTTTACGTACTTGGTATCAGGATGTTTCTAAAAGTACTGCAAATCCCCACTTACATTGACAAGTCACAAATACACTGACACAACCCTGCATTCACTGCAAAGTTGCACTCATGCACAAACCCATTCCTTTTGTCAGCTTGTTGTATTCAAAAGTGGATACAAATTTTTCCTAAGCACAGAGGAAGCAGAGAGGCTCTTCACCCTGTCTTTGTTTAATAGTAGTTCAGTCCTTTAAAAACAGTTGTACGGAACAAAGTTTAGGCAATTAACCTCATAGTCTGATTGCGTCTATTAAGTAAAAAGCAATGGCAGAATGGAAGAAGTATATCAGTTTCTGTTGTGCTGTGCTTGAATGAAACGCCATAAATTTGTTGTGTATGCAACTTTTATTAGATAGTTCAATAGTGTTGAAATAAGTTATCTTAAAATAACACTATATTGGTGTTTCAATGTACATTTTAATATGACCTGCAGTTTGAAGGTTAGTCCAGCCTGAACATCAATGGGGCGGTTGATCTGACTGGAGGACTGGAGGTAGTAGCTAATGCAGCAGTTTCCACATAGGCCAACAATACTTCATGTATCACTTTTTGGTTGACACTGAAAGATTAGGTCCTTCAGTTACTGTCCTGTTCAGGATGGAAGAACATAATTACTGTAAAGGATAAACCATATAATTGCAGGTGTTTGAAGACTAGTGGCATGCTCTACTAGGGATGCATCAGATGATAGCTCACTAGAAAAAATCAGTAGGCCATAGGTTGAAGATTCAAGCTTCTAAGTGGTTGTCATTTGCATAGTCAGGAGCTGTGTTTCCCTGTACAATAGAATTCTTACTTTGCTGTTGACGGTGAAGCTGGATAGTTCAATAGGGGGAAAATAGAAGAGGAATAGGCAAGTGAGTAGGGACAAAACAATAAATGATATGCATAATAGGACAGGACAGTGTGCAAATTGAAAAAGTGAAAATTCAAATGTAAACTGTTAGATTCACTGGATGTGCAAGTTGAAAAAGTGCTAATTGATATGTGCTAATAACTATAACTTGAGTGTGTAATTTCACAAAGTGAGTTTGATGTAAGCGGGAGAAGAGAACAATCAGGTGCATATGATTGTCCTGAAGTAGTATCTGGTTGTTGACTCCTGTCAATTTTTCATTTTCTGTCTGATGGCAGTTGGGTTAACGAGTTCTTGGGTCATAAGAATAAGAATAAGAACAACTTATTTATCCGGAACATAACAAGGAAGGAATATCCAGAAGGAAATTGTTGTGCCAGAGTTTCAAGTAAACCATAAAAATAATTAATAACTGTAGGAAATTGTATAAACAGTAAAAAAAAAAAGGAGGGAGAATAAGAAATACAAATAAAACTACAAAGTGTCAAAGTCAAGGCTATAAAGTGTTTTAAGGTCTAAGTGCAAAGATTTGAAGATTCCCTGCGACTGAAGGAAGAGGAATAAAAAGTCTGATAGCCTCAGGTAGGAAAGACCTCCTGTGGTGTTCAGTGGAGCTCCTTGGTTTTATCAATCTACAACTGAAAGACCTCTGACAGGATGTCAGTGTGGCATGCAGGGGGTGATGGACGTTGTCCATGATGCTGAGGAGCTTCTTCAGCATCCTCCTCTCTGACACCTGCACAACAGACTCCAGCTCCACTCCCAGGACAGATCCAGCTCTCCTGATGAGCTTGTTGAGTCTGTTGGTGTCAGCTGTCTTGAGCCTGCTGGCCCAGCACACAACAGCGTCGAAGATGACGCTGGACACCACATGTGGTTGTACATTTCACCCTCCTGTACCTCCGGACGGAGGGGAGGAATGTGAACAGTTCATGCTGGGGGTGGGTATGGTCCATGATGATAGAGGGCACTCTCAAGTCTCCACCACTTGCTGTAGGTGTTTTGTAGTCCAAAGCAGTGGTGCTGGTGTACCATTTGGTAGTACACCAGTACCAATTCGGCTGGACAAGATGCTCTTAACAATGTATCCTCACCTGCATGCCAAACTTCCTCAGCCTCCTCAGAAAGTACAGCAGTAGTTCAGCCTTCTTAACCACATGCGTGGTGTTCAATGACCAGGTACAGTCCTCACTGATGAGGGCACCCAGGTATTTAAAACTGCTTACTCTCTACCTTAAGCTTTTAGATTATCAGTAGCTCTCCTTCTTCATGTCCATTATCATCTCCTTCGTCTTCTCTGTATTAAGGGTGAGGTTTTTGTCCTCACACAATGACACCAGACTTCCACTTCCATCCTGTAGACTGTTTTGTCCCTGCCAGTGATGCGTCCTTTTACCCCAACCTTCAAGATGATGTCTTTGTGGGAGATGACTGTGTTAAGGTCTAAGCTGTAGTCTACAGAGAGGATCCTGATGTAGGAGTCTTTGTTTTCTTGGTGGGAAAGGGAATAATGGAGGGTGGCGACTTTGACGTATATGTTGAACCTGTTGGACTGGGGGTCTAGGGGGTCTGGACATTTGCTCTGAATGTTGGCCAGCACAACTTTCAACAAACTTCATAATGACTGGAGTGAGTGCTACTGGCTCGCAATCATTTAGGCAGGTTAGTGGGCTCTTCTTGGGAAGGGGTTGATGGTTGTATTGTCAAAACAAGGGGGGAATGGTTCTCTGGCCGAGGGAGCGGTTTAACATGGAGGTGAGAACATCAGGCTGCTGTTTGGGTTGTTTTGATCATAGGTGGTCACACTTTCAGGAAGGAGCTACTACAGTGTGGAGTTCTTGACCCAGAGAAGGATCTCTACTTAGGCAAGTTGGCCCTCACTAAATTCCCCAAAAGCCCAGAGACATGGATACACCGGTAAGGCGTGCTTCAATTTAGTATTATACTTGAAAATATCATTTTACACCCAATACAATATTTCTTGGGGATCCCTGCCTCTGTCCACCATAACTAATTACTACTCACTGCAGCATAGATTTTACAATTTTTTGATATGATGAAAGATTCACAAATCAGATGATGTGGACACCAAGAACCATTTTTCAAATAAAACTTATTTTTTTACCTTGATTATCATTAAAATGTTCTGCATCCTTCCCTGTATTTGATTAATTGGAGCTTAATTATTATTATTATTTTTTATCATTGTTATTTTACTTCCACACTTTTCCCTCATATTGTAATTATTTTGATGTCTACCCCATTAACAGATGGTTTTATCTTAGGAACTTTCTAATAATTACCTACCCTTTCATATCCTGTGTAAATAGGAATAAGTAGTATCTTCTTTTAGTTGAATGGGGTGCCTCAGATGTCTTATCTAATCCAAAATATGTTTCCTTGCAGACGGTGGGTGTTGCAGCAGATCTTGAGACATTCCTTAGCTGTTGAGGGCAGCAGGAAGAACCAGCAGCAAGGTGAAGCAGAGCGGGCTGGTACAGATTGGGCTCAGCAGCTCAGTGACTATCTAGCTAGGACACTCCACCAAGAGATGAAGGTCTGCTGCGATGCTGCCTGCCGGTATCCCAGTAATTACAACGCCTGGTCTCACCGCATCTGGGTGATGCAACACATGGCCAAAGGGAACATCAAAGTAGGAAATGTTAGAGAAGTTTTGATAATTTTTTTTTTTTTTCCCCCAGATGTTTAGTTGGCTAGTATTTCCAGTTTAGCACACCATGTATTTTCATGATTGTTTGGGCTCTCCAACAAAAAACATTTTGTTTTACTGTTGTAGAATTTCTTCCCAAGGTTCTCAGTCATGGAGCCAAATTGTAAAATTTTGATGCTTTTCAGATGATTTTTCACCTCTGGTTTGCGTTGTGTGTCTTTGGCATGAATCTAAACTTACTAAATAACTACCAGTAGAGACTGGGACTCTCAGATATGTTTGAAGCAAGCAGAATTTAATGGTTACAAAAAGAAATGCTTACAGAGAAAAGTTAAGTGCAGCTGGCTCCTGCTTCAACTGAATGTGGCTTGGTTCATAGCTGGAACTGACGTATTCATGGAAATCTGTCACTCTTATGGAACCCTCTTTCCCCTTCATTGTCCTTCTATTTCCTCCTCTTGCCTTTCATCTTCTAGTCCCACATAAATTCTCATCAGAATATATAGAATTCTAGTCTATATATGGAGTGTTTTTTTGAGATTAACCAAAGGAATATAGCTTAAAGTTATGTCTCTCACATAGTTGTCATGGCACCCCTCAGAGTCAGGTCTAGGTACCTGGGGGACAATCACACTGATAGCTTGGGAAACCATCATAATAGTGTCACCAGTGAACCCAGGCGAGCACATGTACGATAAAAAGTATAACAGTTAAAGCGGGGGGACCATAATATTCCACATTGAGCTTGAAGAATGGAGCAAAACATAAAGTTCTCCACCTGTCTTGTTTCTAACATTTTCCCCTTGACATTTTCCCACACTGACATAAACATAATTCTACCCACCTATTTGGGCTTTGCTGTGTTAGATGTAAAATGGGAAGTTCAGGGATGGGGCTGCTAATGTGAATTATTACAATCAGTAGAGGTGATTGAATGGTTGTCCAAGTGATTCATTGGGAAGTGTTTATGAAAGATTCTTAAAAGACACTTACTTGCTTGTCACAAAAATTACTAGTACAAGCTTGAAAGTACCCAAGATAATGAGGCCTCAGTTTATGGTCCCACACAAGGGCACACAGTGGGACCGTAAATGTGAGTTTATTTTCATTTTCATACAAAAAACTCCTGAAAAGGTGACAAAACATATGAAATCACTGGTAACTATCACTCAGATGTAAGGCCACAAACAATATCTCCAGAAAAAACTAAATTTGTCTACAAAAACTAAAAACTTGCAACTTGAACTGCAGAATCAAACATTAGAGCTGAGGCCACGACTTGACCAAGACTAGAGTGTATACAGAGCAAGACCATTCTCTCTCTCTCTCACACACACACACACACACACTATATGGCCAAAAGTATTCTCACCTGCCTTGACTCGCATATAAACTTAAATGAAATCCAGTCCCTAATCCATAGGGTTCAATATGATGTCGGTCCACCCTTTTCAGCTATAACAGCTTCTTCTGGGAAGGCTATTCTCAAGGTTCAGGAGTGTCTTTATGGGAATTTAGGACCATTCTTCCAGAGGTGCATTTGTGAGGTCACACACTGATGTTTGATAAGAAGGCCTGGCTCTTGGTCTCCACTCTAATTCATCCCAAAGATGTTCTATTGGGTTGAGGTCAGGACTCTGTGCAGGCCAGTCAAGTTAATCCACACCAGACTCAAGTCATGTTGCACAGTCATGTTGGAAAAGGAAGGGGCTAGCTCCAAATTGTTCCCACAAAGTTGGGAGCATGGAATTGTCCAAAATGTCTTGGTATGCTGAAGCTTTCAGAGGTGGTTTCACTGGAACTAAGGGGCCAAGCCCAGCCCTTGAAAGACAACCTGTAAGGGGATAATTCTTATTCAGGTTGGTCTAAAATTAAACCTGTAAAGAGGAGACTGAGGTTGTCATAAGAAAAACACAGACAAGCAACTATTCTTTTGAGCTCTGCAGAGGGGGAGACTCAAGCTGCTCTTTGAAGGCAAGATCCAGAGAGTCCCACCGAGTTCCTCCTTGCTCGACTTTTTATTGTGTGAAAGTGTATTGGTGTTGTTGACAGGATCCTATACAGGGAGAGGGTAATTCCTGTTCACATTCAGGGGCATAGGTTCCTTATCAGGGGGGGAGGTTCCCATTTGCTTTGCAGTCATTTGGCAGACACTTTCATCCAAAGCGATTTACAGTGGAGGTGCAGGGGATTGAACTCAGGACCTCATGCATGCGCTCTACCACTGAGTTGCAACACCTTTTATGCTTATTTGAATTTACGATCATGGGGGTAGGTTCCTGTTTAAGGACAAAGGCCATTTGTGCTCAATTGTCTGGCAGTCTTCATGTGAGTATTCGAAATAATATAGCTATGAAAATAGAGAAAACTCAACAATTCCCTCCTGTTTCTGAGACGACGAATAATGTTAAAAACTTCAGCATCATCACCCGAATGTTGGTACGTAGTTTACAGATGACAATTTATACAACATCATTGTCATCTTCCACAGTCAAATTATTATATTTATCGTTTTCTAAATCACTCATAGGCAGTTGCTCATATGTTTGTCCAGTGTAGTGAGTCCTTTGTTGGGTCTGCACTGCTATAATCGCCATCTGGACAAAGGCTACAGAAGCCATTTTAACAATCATGTTTATCAAACAAGGAATAATGCACATAGTAAGCAAACAAAACAGGATAAGAATCACAATTACAGGTGTAAGGCATTTTAAAATTATTTGCCACCAAGTTACGTTCACAATCCATCCAAGGGTCGAATTGTGAACATGGCGTTACAGTATCACTGTCCTCTTTACCCTGTTGCTGTTTTTTTACCATTTTGATAGAGGCCCTTCTTTCCTCGTCAGACTTGTCATTGTTTGTCTCTGCCTTCTCCTGCTGGGTTGAGTTCTCTTGTTTTGGCTGGCTCATCCTGGATCCTTCCAACCTAAATGGCTCAGGATCTGGTGGTTTCTTCACTGACGCAGCTGATGCCTTGAGACGAGTAAGACTACTCTTCTTACTCCCTTTTGTAGTCAGCCTTCCCCACCAGCCAGTGTCAGTAGGATCAACAGGGAGTACCTTACAGTGTGATCAATGAATCCAAGTGAATCCCCCGCAATTTTCACTGCGGTTGGTGTGGTCATAAGTACTTGGGTACTTCCCAGCGTGCTGAACTCCAACAGCTTCTCTTTATGACTTTCACAAAGATCCAATCACCAACTTGGACCTTCACCTGTGGAGCAGATTGAGATTCAGGCAGATCATTTGCGTCTGTTACACCGCGTTGGCCTAGTGTTTTTTTTTTTTTTCATGTATTCCACCAAGGTTTCTTCTGTGTGGGCCTTTTTTAGGTCTGGATGTGTCATCGGTAATCTGAATGATCTATCATGTATTATTTCAAAAGGATATTGTGGATCTGGAAACCTTCCTTTCCTTGGTCTTAAGTTTGCTTGAGCATTATGTTAATGCATGTTATAAATAGGAATTAAGGTTAATGGTATAGAAGTGTTGTGATAATAGTACCTACATCCCTCCTGTTGACACATGGCAAGGCCCATGAGTAAAAAAGAGCTACTGTTTTATTTAATGATTACGGTAGGATGAGTTTTTCATTTATCACTAAAATTCCATTGAAGTTTGTTGCTCCTCTCTTGAGCCAGGATTGTCTTTCAGCAGCTGACGGATTCTCCTGAGCATCCTTTAGTATGTCATTGTCAATTAATGATTGTGTGGTGGGTGTTTGTTTTGCTGCTTCCTTTGAGGTTTTGTCTGCAAAGGTATTTCCTTTTGTAACACCATCTGTTTCTTCTTCTTCTTCTTCTTCTTCTTCTTCTTCTTTTGGCTTTTCCCATCAGGGGTCGCCACAGCAGGTCAACTTTCTCCATCTAACCCTATTCTCTGTATCTTCCTCTCTCACACCAACTACCTTCATATCCTCTCTCACTATGTCCATAAATCTTCTCTTTGGTCTTCCTCGAGACCTCTTGCCTGGCAGCTCCAATTCCAGCATCCGTCTACCAATATATTCACTATCCCTCCTCTGTACGTGACCGAACCATCTCAGTCTGGCTTCTCTGACCTTCTCTCCAAAACATCGAACATGTGCCGTCCCTCTGATAGACTCATTCCTGATCCTATCTATCCTGGTCACTCCCAAAGAGAACCTCAACATCTTCATCTCTGCAACCTCTAGTTCTGCCTGCTGTCTTTTGGTCATTGTAACAGTTTCTAGTCCATACATCATCGCTGGTCTCACCACTGTCTTGTACACCTTTCCTTTTATTCTGGCTGAAGGTCTTCTATCACATAGTACCCCTGACACTTTTCTCCACCCATTCCAACCTGCTTGGACCCGTCTGTTCACCTCTTTTCCACACTCTCCGTTGCTCTGGACTTTTGACCCTACCCCATTCAGTACCTGAAATCCTCCAGCTTCTTGATCTCCATTCCCTGTAGCCTCACCGTTCCACCCGAGTTCCTCTCATTCACACTCATATATTCTGTCTTGCTGCGACTAACTTTCATTCCTCTCCTTTCCTGAGCATACCTCCACCTCTCTAGATTTTCCTCTACCTGTTTTCTGCTCTCACTACAGATCACAATGTCATCCGCAAACATCATGGTCCATGGGGATTCCTGTCTAACCTCATCTGTCAGTCTGTCCATCACCATTGCGAACAAGAAGGGGCTCAGAGCTGATCCCTGATGGAGTCCCACCTCCACCTTGAACTTCTCTGTTACCCCTACAGCACACCGCACCACTGTCTCACAGCTAGCATATATGTCCTGCACCAGTCTAATATACTTCTCTGCCATTCAAGATTTCCTCATACAATACCAGAGCTCCTCTCTTCGCACCCTGTCATATGCTTATTCTAGGTCTACAAAAACACAATGCAGCTCCCTCTAGCCTTCGCTTTACTTCTCTATTAGCATTCTCAACGCAAATACTGCATCTGTAGTACACTTCCTAGGCATGAAGCCGTACTGCTGTTCACAAATGCTGACTTCTGCTCTCAGTCTAGTTTCCACTACTCTTTCCCATAACTTCATTGTATGGCTCATCAACATTATCCCTCTATAGTTGCCACAATTCTGCACATCCCCTTTTTCTTAAAAATAGGCCTTAAAAATAGGTAACACCATCTGTTTCTGATTGATTTTATTACTGCTAATTTCCGCAGGAGCAGAAAAGCTGCTAGTAGTTCTGTTAAGAGTGGTTCCTGTGCATCGTGTATTTGCAAGTGTATTGGCAGTTCCTATGTCCTCTATTTTAAGTCGCTTTGGATAAAAGCGTCTGCCAAAAGCAATGTAATGTAATGTAATGTAATGGTGCATGCGTTACTGTCCTTTTACATTGTCAATGATAGTTAGCCTGCTAACCCTTAACCGGGTGAAAATTAATACTGTGAATGCTAATATAGAATAATGGATATTTGGACAGGGTGCATCTTTTCCCATGCTTGTAGGTCAGACTGATTCATTGGGAAAATAATTATTCTACAAATATTACAACCATTATTAGTTGAGAACACTGTTAAGCATTCATTCGGGCAAAAGTGCACATGAAAGTCTTTCAACTAGAGAATTTTATTAGTACTTTCTGATAATGTTTCAGAATAGTTCATGACTGAAATAGCTTCTTATACTTGAAAATTGTTTGATGCATTTTTAAAACACACTAGTGACAACATTAGCACCTCAGTTATCCAAATTTTGCCAGCGATAGTCTTGCTCCTCATTTCAAGTTAATACGAAAATTCGCACCCAAGCCATTGTTTTTTTTTCTTTCACGTACTTGGTATCAGGATGTTTCTAAAAGTACTGCAAATCCCCACTTACATTGACAAGTCACAAATACACTGACACAACCCTGCATTCACTGCAAAGTTGCACTCATGCACAAACCCATCCCTTTTGTCAGCTTGTTGTATTCAAAAGTGGATACAAATTTTTCCTAAACACAGAGGAAGCAGAGAGGCTCTTCACCCTGTCTTTGTTTAATAGTTCAGTCCTTTAAAAACAGTTGTACAGAACAAAGTTTAGGCAATTAACCTCATAGTCTGATTGCGTCTATTAAGTAAAAAGCAATGGCAGAATGGAAGAAGTATATCAGTTTCTGTTGTGCTGTGCTTGAATGAAACGCCATAAATTTGTTGTGTATGCAACTTTTATTAGATAGTTCAATAGTGTTGAAATAAGTTATCTTAAAATAACACTATATTGGTGTTTCAATGTACATTTTAATATGACCTGCAGTTTGAAGGTTAGTCCAGCCTGAACATCAATGGGGCGGTTGATCTGACTGGAGGACTGGAGGTAGTAGCTAATGCAGCAGTTTCCACATAGGCCAACAATACTTCATGTATCACTTTTTGGTTGACACTGAAAGATTAGGTCCTTCAGTTACTGTCCTGTTCAGGATGGAAGAACATAATTACTGTAAAGGATAAACCATATAATTGCAGGTGTTTGAAGACTAGTAGCATGCTCTACTAGGGATGCATCAGATGATAGCTCACTAGAAAAAATCAGTAGGCCATAGGTTGAAGATTCAAGCTTCTAAGTGGTTGTCATTTGCATAGTCAGGAGCTGTGTTTCCCTGTACAATAGAATTCTTACTTTGCTGTTGACGGTGAAGCTGGATAGTTCAATAGGGGGAAAATAGAAGAGGAATAGGCAAGTGAGTAGGGACAAAACAATAAATGATATGCATAATAGGGCAGGACAGTGTGCAAATTGAAAAAGTGAAAATTCAAATGTAAACTGTTAGATTCACTGGATGTGCAAGTTGAAAAAGTGCTAATTGATATGTAAACAGTCAACTGTAACTTGAGTGTGTAATTTCACAAAGTGAGTTTGATGTAAGCAGGAGAAGAGAACAATCAGGTGCATATGATTGTCCTGAAGTAGTATCTGGTTGTTGACTCCTGTCAATTTTTCATTTTCTGTCTGATGGCAGTTGGGTTAACGAGTTCTTGGGTCATAAGAATAAGAATAAGAACAACTCATTCATCCGGAAGGAAATTGTTGTGCCAGAGTTTCAAGTAAACCATAACAATAATTAATAACTGTAGGAAATAAACAGTAAAAAAAAAGGAGGGAGAATAAGAAATACAAATAAAACTACAAAGTGTCAAAGTCAAGGCTATTCTTCATCATCATCATCATCATCTTCCATTACATAAACTGATGTCTCTTTGGTTGTTTGTAATTTCTCCGCATGCCGTGCATATACCATAACCCTTTCTACTGTCGCTGTTTCCCAATCAATCAGGTGTTTCTTTACCCATGCACTTATTTTCGGATAAATTTCTTTCAGCAGTCCAAGTTTCAGATGTTGTTGGTAGGGAGAATCATTCTGCTCATTGAATTCTAATCCACTATGGCTTCTAATTTTCCCTTCATAGCGGAATTGAAACTGTTTAACAGGTTCTCCTGTGTCTCGTTTCTTCATTTGTATATTTTGTGTTCGTATAATGGCTTGTTCTATCCATTTTTTAACTTTTCTTACTTCGTCAAACTTTTTGTCACTTCTTCTGGTTTTTGCATTTTTCGTGTTCATCCATAAGTTTCTCTTGTATTATTTTCAATGATGCCAATCTTAATTTTCCATCCCAGTTGTATTTCCTTTTCCATGTTCTTACATATTTTAAATTATCTGGATCCAATTTGTGCATGTACTTCAAATCCCCTTCCAGGTCTTTTTCATTTTTACACCTACAAGAGTTTCCCATTTTACACTACAGGTTGTTGTGGTTAACTATCAGTCACAATGTTCACAGAGATCATCGACTGTGCCAAGCTTCTACAGAACCTAGTATTCTGCAGACACAGCTGTCACTGCAAACCAAATTTCTCAATTTTAACCACAACCAAAAAAAAATTAAACTTACTTCAGAGACTGACTCTAATCAGTGTAAAAATCTCTTTGAAGTAACAACACACACAATTACACTGCCCAGTGCACTCTGATGTACTTTCTTTTAGTGGAAAAAAGTATGAACCATATCTACTTTCTTTCAGTAGAAAAAAAGTATAAACCATAACAATCACACACACCCTCAACCAAAACAGTTTCACAAACAAAACAACACACACACATATATCAGTCACACACAGATACAAACAAAATAGGTTCACAAACAAAACATCACACACGTATCAGTCACACACACACACACAACCCAGTCACTCTGCTGTACTTTCTTTTCGCGGAAAAAGTATAAACCATACCCAGTCTGATAATTTGGTGTTACCTCCTCGGCCCTTCTCGGTCCGATCGGATTCCGTCAATCCAGCGATGGCAGGTGTAAGGAAGATGTTCTAACCACCGGCCAGGTAGAGAATTCACTTTCTGGATCTTTCTCTCAGATCACTAGATCTGGCCGTCGACGGGCTTCGGCGTGTCCTCCTCCACTGGCCAATTGCGGATGTGTTGGGATTCGGGTCACGGCAACAAGTTTTGTTAGGAAGTAATTCTAATTCAGGCTGGTCTAAGTTGAAGCCTGTAAAGAGGAGACTGAGGTTGTCATAAGAAATAACACAGACAAGCAACTATTCTTTTGAGCTCTGCAGAGGGGGAGACTCAAGCCGCTCTTTGGAGGCATGAGCCAGAGAATCCCACCGAGTTCCTCCTTGCTCGGCATTTTATTGTGTGAAAGTGTATCAGTGTTGTTGACAAAATCATATACAGGGAGAGGGTAGTTCCTGTCTACATTCAGGGGGGTAGGTTCTCATTTGCTTTGCAGTCATTTGGCAGACACTTTCATCCAAAGCGACTTACAGTGGAGGTGCAGGGGATTGAACCCAGGACCTCATGCATGCGCTCTACCACTGAGTTGCAACACCTTTTATGCTTATTTGAATTTACGATCATGGGGGTAGGTTCCTGTTCAAGGACGAAGTCCATTTGAGCTCAAATGTCTGACAGTCTTCATGTGAGTGGTTGAAATAATATAGCTGTGAATATAGAGAAAACACAACCCCATGCCATAATCCCCCCTCCACCAAACTTCACACTTGGCACAATGCGGTCAGACAAGTACTGTTCTCCTGGCAACCGCCAAACCCAGACTTATCCATCAGATTGCCAGATGGAGAAGTGCAATTCGTCATCGCAGATAACGGATCTCCACTGCTCTAGAGTCCAGTTGCGGCACGCTTTGAATTGTACTTTGTGATGTGTGGTTTGGATGTAGCTGCTCGGCCATGGATACCCATTCTATGAAACACTCTGTACACTGTTCCTGAGCTAATCTGAAGGCCACATAAAGTTTGGAGGTCTGTAGCGATTGACTACAGAAAGTTGGCGACCTTTTTGCACAATGTGCCTCAGTGCTCACTGACCCTTCTCTTGTGTGTTTATGTGGCCTACCACTTCTTGGCTGAGCTGCTGTTGTTCCCAAACACTTCCATGTTCTTATGGAACATGGGGTGGGGTGGGGAACTCGTGTATTTGCAGTCCCTATGTCCTCTATTGTAAGTCGCTTTGGATAAAAGCGTCTGCCAAATGCAATGTAATGTAATAATACAGCTGACAGTTGACTGTATAATATTTAGGAGCAAGGGAATTTCACTACTGGATTTGTTGCACAGGTGGCATCCTATCACAGTTCCACACTGGACTTCACTGTGCTCTTGAGAGCAACCCATTCTTTCACAAATATTTGTAAAAACAGTCTGCATGCCTAGGTGCTTGATTTTATACAAATGTGGTTGATTGTGGCTTATTGGAACAGCTGATTACAATTATTTGGATGGGTGAGCAAATACTTTTCGCCATTTATTGTATATGGAAGTTAGATGTTGTCCTAACCGTCACTGGGCATTGCCTTGCAGAACTTGCACTCTACGAAGGGGTTTCCGTTGGTATTTGATTATATATGCTGCTGCTTCTACATGTCCGTTTGGTGTGGGGCGGGGAAGAGTGGCAGCAGTTAGTGACAAAAAATTAACAAAAAACAATAGATCCCTTGCTTTTCAGTGCAAATTATGTTTATAAATGCATCCATTGTGGTCTCAACCTGCCACAATTAAAAAGCCTAGTCCATGATGTTCAAGACCCAACAAGAACAAGCCAATATGTTTTCAATTCTGAGACTTAGGCTGAGACCCTCAAAAAGTGGTCTTGAGACCAACACCACAACTCCAAAACAGCAGCACTGAGAGTCTTTTACACTGTTTTTAAACACAAGAATTTAGTTACAGCCTGTGTCAATCACTGGTCACAAGCAGATGACACTTCAGTACTCAACAGGAAGTAGCAAATTCAATCTACAGTATGTAGTTCAGCTGTTTTGATCTAGTATGTTGCAAGATCTCATTGGTCCATCAACTGTACTTAGGCCAAGTTCTTTCAATGATGATATTGAGGTTCAGTTACCGTATTTTTCGGACTATAAGTTGCAGTTTTTTTTTATAGTTTGGCCGGGGGTGCGACTTATACTCTGGAGCAACTTATGTGTGAAATTATTGAGCTCTCTTGCTCTGATGTGTGTGTGTGTCTGTGTCTGCATGTGTGTCTTTGATATAACAACAATCGTCACATACAGATGCCAACCAATCAAAATTCAGCAGGGACGGGTCATGGCAGAAGTGCGTTGTGAAAAAAAATGCTACCAGCAACTTCTGTACCTATGAAAATTGATCATTTCAACATTCCGGTAACTTATAAAAACAACTGAGAAGGGCTGAACAAAAATGGCACTGAAAAGAAAATCATATTCTATCAAGCGTATCAAGCTGAAAGTAGTGAAATGTGCAGCCGAAAACGGCAATCCAGCTGCAGAAAGAAAGGTTGAAGTTAGTGAGAAACTTGTAAGCGACTGGCGAAAAGCAAGGTTACTCTTACTGAAATGAAGAAAACTAAAAAAAAGTTAATCGCAGGCTAAAAGCTAGCTGGCCATGGCTAGAGGAACGAGTTCACACATGGGTTTGCTTCAACAACGTGCTGCCGGGAGAGGCTTGTCAACAGTACAGTTGCGTCTGCCAAGGAAATGAATATAAATAACTTTGCGGGAGGACCTTCCTGGTGTTACCGCTTCATAAAACGCAATCACCTCTCTATCAGGGCAAGGATGCCATCCTGTCGGGATCCAAAAAGGCTGGAATAATTGGAACTGCAAGTGACGATGACTCTGACGTAAGCGACGAACCAGTTGATGAGGAAGCGGCGCATTGTCTACCTTCGCAGTTGGCGGAGTTGTTCAGAAGTGACACCGAAGAAGAAGATTTAGTCTGATTTAGTGATTAAGAGTGACACTGATTGTTTGGTTGTAGCATGTGCTATATGCTATAGTTATTTGAATGACTCTTACCGTAATATGTTACGTTAACATAGCCTACCCGGCACGTTCTCAGTTTGTTTTTTATGCGTCATGTAGGCTACACTAGGCTATACTTATTCAGCCTGTTGTTCTCTATTTTATTTTTATTTTAAATTGCCTTTCAAGATGAACTGTCTATTCTTGGTATTGGATTTTATCAAATAAATTTCCCCCCAAAAATGCGACTTATACTCAAGTGCGACTTATATATGTTTTTTTCGTTCTTTATTGTGCATTTTTGGCTGGTGCGACATCTAATCCGGAACGACGTATAGTCCGAAAAATACGGTACAAAAAACAGCAATTGATAACAGAGAACCACATAATACCTTTCAAAAAGTTGGACATTATATACATGGACTATTTACTGTAGAATGAAAAACCTATCTGTAGCATCTGTGTTGTTCTGTATTCCATTGACTCGTTTTGTTAACCATTAATATTAGCATGTCTTTCAATATTTATGTATCTGTAACCTACATTGTAGCAGAAGGAAATTCTGTGGTGCAAATAACACATTAAAAGATACTGATATTTAGTTGAGTGTCAAGGTTACATAGCTGTGGAGGTTCTCAGTCATCCAGGTCATGGTGAATTGTTGTAAAAATCTTCCTTTTTGTGGCAACTGGACTTGATTTTTTTCCGAACTGAAGAAGCCTCTTGGATGAAGGGTGAAATGCCTTCAAGTGAAGAAATTCAAGTTCAGTTGCCACAAGATTTCATCGAAAAGTTACATAGCTATGTAATTTTTATCTCCTGACAACGTATGCCTCTTAAAAGTGCCTGTTTCCTCCCAGGTTTTCCATGATGAGTTATCCTCCATGCGCCTCTGGGTGTCCATGCATGTGTCAGACCATAGCGGCTTTCATTATCGCCAGTTCCTCCTGAAGGAGCTGATCACAGAGCTCCGTCAGATGCCAGCCTCCTGTGACAATAGCTGTCTTGTGCGAGAATCCAGCCGCAGTTCCCCCAATCACAGCCACTCCCAGAATAACAGGGAGCTTGGGGGCCAGGAGGGTGCAAGGGAGGAGAATCAGCAACCGGGTCTGATAGCTGTGCTGCAACTCTTCCATGAGGAGTTTGAGCTGTGCTCAGACCTGATCCAGTCTTTCCCTGGACATGAGACACTCTGGAGTCACAGGTTTAATTCATGATTTTTTCAATTTCTCACAGACCTTAGTGTTTCTAAAGGTTATTGTTTGTTGTAAATGCAACATATTAATGTGCATTACAAATGTACATTACTGAAGGTAATGTCCCTTATTCTGTTTTCGTATAGATAAGTTGCAAAACCAAGACCATATAAAAATGGACTATTTGAAAAAAATGTTTGATAATTTTTAGTGTTCATTAATACAAAATCATTTAAAGTGTTCTTGGCTTTAATAAAGGATCTTTGGATTTCAAACAAAAACTTTAGCTTTCAAATTTCCTAATTATGTTCTAAATTTGTTCTGTTGTTCATAATAGGTATGAAGGCCAACTGTTACTATTGAGACGTGGGGTTACTGGTAATTTGTTCCCTTTCATTTAGTTTAATTCACTTCGATAGAAAAGCAATCTTAGGGAGAAAAGATTTTACATTATACATGAATTCTTTCTCCAGGAAAAGGGCCAATGTGATTTCTTGCAGTCTTTTTTTCCTCAATTCAGATAATAGCCCAAGTTTTTGATGACTTTTTTAATCAAAACCTTACCTAATAAATATGTGAAATTAAAAAGGGGAAATAGCAAGAAATAATCCATACATTTGGTGGGAAATACAAGGCCAAAAAAACAAAAATCAAAAACATGTATGCATAAAACTTGTAATTGTCAATTTGTGTCCATTATTTGTAGTTGTGGAGATATGCAGTTTCTCGTACTTCATTTATTTAACCTTTTAAGTTTGAGATCCACAGATCAGTAGCTGATTAGAATGTATTCTGTTGCAGGAGGCATGTCTTTTACTTGTGGCAGCAGTGGAGAAGGGACGAGCAACTCTTCTGCAGCAGCAACAGCAGTAGTGGGTTTTATAACCATGATGACAGCAACCTACTTGTGGATGGTGCCCTGGAAGACGGGGTGAATGGTCAACGGCATTCTAGTGAAGATATTGATTTGGATGGCGTGTCTATACCAGACCGGCATGGCAGCAAGCGTCTAAGGAGGGGTGTCCTAGCTGGCCCCCCTGCTTTTACCTCAGAGCATGTGTTTGTGAACAGCGTGCTGGACAACTGCTTGAACCCTGAGCAGAGACGCTTTGCCATGGCGTACAAGAAGTGGTTAGACATTATCATTGGACAGGAGGCGTAAGAGAACCTACCTTCTACTACATTGAGTTTGCCTTGAGATACAGGGTCACATAAAATTACTTAGTGCTGGTTCACCTTCATTTATAATGCAGTGATGACGAGGGGTTGATAACCCCAAAGTCTCCATTTAACTTATTCTCGGTATATGTCACATTGAACTGAGACAAAATAAGATCTCATGGTCTCTTTAATTCTTCCTCAGAATCAGTTTCTCTGTTTTACTGTTTCTAGGGAGCTCAATTCTCTCATTGCAGGCAAGCATGGGTAACTTACCAAGTGACCAGTGTTTCCTAACTCAGCGCAACAAGCTGTAATACTTTAATATAGTCTCTTTAATATATAAAACAAATTCTTCATTTTCAGGAAGTGTTTCAGTCCTGATTTGTGTTGATTCATTCTGCTTTTAATTTATTTTTCCCCAGGTGACTTCTTGTTAATTTTCAAATATTTTTGGAGACCTCATGAATCCTTGATTTGTGTCTAAATGCAGGCCAGTAAGTGTTAAAATCAGCATGTTTTCAGTCTAGCTAAAGTGCAATGCACAGTGCTCATGTTCATGGTATTAATAGACTTAATAGATGGACTGATTTATCCAACTACACATATTGTCATTTTAATATGGCAGCACGAAATTATAACTTTTCCCCTTGTTATTTTGAAGATAGGGTCTTCAAAGTTGCTACCCGTCAACAGACAACTTGTGTATCAAGTTGCTTGTGCTAAAACAGGAAGCAACGACACCTCAGAATAGAAATCTGCACTGAAAATATATTCTGAATCTATACAAGAGAAAAAAAATTTGAACAAATAAATTACTTAGCTATATTAAAAACAATATAGAAATACAGTAAAAGATCTTAAATCACCCAAAACATCTTGTACTAAAAGATAAGTTCAGTGGTGTTTGAGGTGCCAGATCAGACACAATACTTAAAAGCTGTTAGAGATTTAAAAATTGCAGATTTAAAGAACTTCTCATCCATCAAATTTCAAATGTGATATTTTATACATAAACTAAAGGTTGAGATTAATGCAGTTTGAAAATAGGAGACCATTGTAAAAATGAATTTGTAGTAATGTAGCAATAAAATGTTGAAACATTCTTTAAAGATGTATTTGAGAAAATCAGGACTTTGACAACATTTTCATTTCTTATATTTTTCAGATTTTCACCTTTTATTTTACATAATTTAATGTCATGGCATTGGATAGCCATCCTTTGCAATGACAACATTTAACACAACCGCATATTCTCCCTCTCAATTATCCTCAATTAATGTTTGTGACAAATTTACTTTGGTGAAAGTGAAAAAATATTCATCAATTGTTTTTTTGGTTTGGAACTCAATGTTTTCATTAGATACCTGATATTAACTTGTTATACTAGGGTTGATGATTCAGAAGCCTCTGTAAGAATCCCGCTATATAGCAGATATTTTCCCAGGTAAGGAACATAACTTGTCACATACCCCAAAAAATATTTAACCCCCCTACACTTTTTTCAAATAGATGTTCTTAATGAGAACTGGAATTAAGTTCTAATTCCCCTGTCCCATATCATACATTTCTAAAACAGCAAAGTACATTTTCTGACAAAAGCAAATGAAACAATGAAAACACAAACACAAAATATCCCAACTCTTGTACAATTTTAAGGAATCTTCTCTGTTTGTTATTATTATTATAATTTCTAGCTAATTTTTAGATATGCATTTTCTATTACTCCTTTTCAAGACAACTATCTATTGGTTAGACAAAGAGTCAAGTTAATTTGTTACTAAAGTCAACTAAGAATTTCTTAGGTTATGATTAGATACTCCTAATCATACAGGGGTTATACAGGAAAAATTTCAGGCAGACGTTATGTCCAGGTTCTATTAGTTTTCAGTTCTGAAGGCATCAATTTTTATTGAAGTGTAAATTGCCCTGAGGGCATTGATTTTACAGTCCTTGTCCACATCTGAATCATGCAGTCCAGTTAACTTGGCTTACTATGCTAAGCAAACTTTCAGCCCAAAGTATTACATCACAAAGATAACAATATTCGCTTTAGCAGGTAATTGGTACTGATTGTCACTGCTCGACACTTCATGACAAATAAGGTGAAAAAGACAACATTACTTTATTTGGAACTGTTTGTTGGAAAATGTCCCCTTTTGCGGGTGGTAGTTAGCAAGTGAGAACTATTAGCATGTTCTGCAGTAAAGTTCACTGCGGTAAAAGTTGCTGAGTTTCAAAGTTGCAGATAACTTTCGTAATGATCTGCATGCGCTTAAAGCATACATTCAAGAATGAAAGGAATCATGCCCTCCGGTATTTGAAAGTGAGCTGGTCCTGCCACATCAGTTGTTCATTTACATATTTTGATTGAGCCGAGAATAATTCTAAATCACCTTAGTTGAAGGTATTATGGTCTTGTTACATGAACAATTTCTCCTATTACACACAGATGTACAAAAACCCCTAAAAAAATACAGGGTGGGAATCACATCTGTACTTAGTCATGTGGCTTTTAGACAAAAACACATTTAAACATTTTTTCTTAGTTGAAATTTTATTTTCCTTATATATTTAGCACTTGTAATTATAATCTTTTTAACTTTTAATTAAGTCAATGAAGTCTTTAAATTCTGTATTTCTCAGTATATTAGCTTTCTTCTATAATAGGTTATATTCTACTTGTTCTCATAAAATTTACTTAAATCTTGGTAAGACTAATTATACCTCTACCCAATAGCAATAATATGCCTTCATACTTCTGAGATTGTTGTTGTATCACTATAATAAAACCATACAAAATTCATACATTCACAGCCTCACTGGCATAACATTAATTTTCCTAGTTTGAACTATTTTCTCAACAAATATCTCCTATATTTACCTAAAAATGACCTCATGCTCAATTGAGGCCCCCCACTTTTTTATGGACACACAAGAAATCACTTCCAGTACCTATCTATATTTGAAAAAAGTCATGGAAAATATGACTGACTTTCCACTAACCATTTAAATTGTTTGCTAATTTTTGTTAAGTGTAAAATTGAAATACATAAGAACTTATGAGTTTCATGGGTTCAAGAGCCAAAATATCTTAAAATGTAGAAACTAGTGCCAGATGATCAGTTTATAGATAGTCAAACATTTTAATGACTTGACATAAAGTTGTATGATAACTCAGTAGTCATTAGACCAGTGGGTTGCTGGACAAGTCTTAGATTAGCTAAACAGGTTAAATAATGCAGGAAATGTAAAAGCTTTAAGGCAAGTCAGCACTTTACTTAGGAAATTTAAGGTCCAAAGTGGAAGGTCTCAGTGTAATTGTTGACCCTAACAAACAAGGTTGTTATGTGACACGAGATTAACTCACACATTCACTCATTAAAACAGTCATTTTAATTTGAAGGCAATTTTGTTTTGAAGCCTTGTAAGGTTCAGAGTGCCATCATCATCTGAGCTAACTTATAAAATCATGAGAGGATGTGTTTGGCGTATCTTTACTCAAATCTCTTCCATGTGCCGCGAAGTTGCCCTCCCCATGTCAACCTCAATGTCTCTTAAAGTATGAGTGAAATCCCCCACCCCTTCATCATAGCTAATTGGAAATGAATATTTATGTCTTGTATACCAATCAGCTGAACAAATACCAATTTCTGCAGACCAACAACACAAACTTTTAATGGCATACTTTCTATGCAGTAAAGTTTCATGGAGGTTCAACCAGGTTTTTTATTTTTTTTTTTTAAATATTGTTGCTTCTGTTTTTAATTGCTTTTTTGGTCAAGTTTGTCCTTACTAATCCTAAGCATCCCAATGTCCTATTTATTTAGAGTATTAAAGTATTTTATCATATATTTTCTGTTTTGTCAGTTGCTTCCTTAGAAAATGAAGCTCATTTGGGAACAAGAGAAATATGCTTGTGTGTTCACGTAATCATTTTTACTGATAAAGGTTTGTACTCAAAGATCCCCCTCATCCTCTTATTGAGAGTGACTACAACTAATGGTTGTTATAGTCTTTAAGAAAGCAGTAAGAACCTTATTTTAAACTACTTTAAATTTGCTCTAAAAGTAGCCAAAGACAGTCACTTTTTCTTTTTAATAGACCTTGAGATACTTTAATAATCCTAGAGAATACAAATAGATAGATAGAAAATGATTTCAGGGACACATGATATGTAGATATTGCTAAAAAAAAAATCTATTTTTGACAGTCTATAGATATATACTGTTAACATAATTTTCAAGTGAGCATACCTGGTTCTTGGGATGCAAATAGCCACAGGCAACATCTGATGCACAATCATTTTAAGAAGTTGGACAAACCGTTGAGAAACGGTAATTTTTAAATAGCATGAAAAATCTGTACACAATAAGGTACATTTTCACTCCATCATTCAACACAAACAATCATACAGTTTGTATAACTGTTTTTCTCTCCAGGTGATAATAATCATACCAATTTCTCAGATAGTACCCCATCCAGGAGTTGTTCTGGGTCTCACTATGTGCTGTTCAATGCCTGATACGCAAAGTTTACAAAATGAACGAATGAATGTTTGTCATATTTACTTTGTAATATAGTCTTACAAACAGTTAGATTTGTATAACAGAAGTTACACTTTTTAAAATTACATGTAACTGTCAAGCATGTCAAAAATCAACACGAAATATAGCTTTACTTACCATGAAAAGAGATAAAGTTTGTTGACCAAGTCCTGACATTTCAGGTTATTAAAGCTAATATGAAATGTTCAGGCTCCAGAAGAATGGACTGAGATTGACTCAGATCAGCATCTACTCACTCCACTTCTTTCCTAATGTTTTAGGTTTTCTTTTGTTTGTATTTACATCATAGTAAACGGATATATATATATATATATATATATATATATATATATATATATATATATATATATATATATATATATATATATATATATATATATATATATATATATATATATATATATATATATATATATATATATGTATGTATACACACCACATGAAACACCTGAAGAGATATCTAATCATTGATTTGGGGAGACAATGCATTGGTGTATTAACATAAACCTAGGTCAATATGTAATAGCCTAATAACAGATTAACATAAAAAAAACACCATAATTAATCACTTTAAAAAGGAGTATTCATTTTTAGACTTTTTTGTTTTAGCACGCATTGATTTTGTAATTTTCAGGAAGGAGAAAACAGGAAAAGGGAAAAAGTGAAGATTTTCTTCAAGGCTCTACACAGAAGTTAACCCATGAAGCAAATAGCCAAGCCTCATGTTGTTCTCAATTAGGTTTCAGAAATGCAGACACAGATAATGAAGGCTGTGTAACACGTGATTGGAAATTAATTTAAAGTGACAAGAACACCTCGTACAATATAGTGTCCTTGTTACATCTAAATCGATGTCTGACACTCGTTCCATTCTGGGTTGTGGCCAGAACTAATGTTTTTAAATTCACAACAGAGTTGTGAGTACAGCAGAGTACAAGAGTTGTGAAAAATTGCAATCAGGCAAATTGTTACAAAAAGATATTTTAGAGGAAATGAATATTCAAATACACATTGATGATACTGATAGTTAAACTTAATTGGAAATGACAATAGCCAGAGCCCAAAGGGCAAATGGTTAAAAATAAAGGTATTCTTGAGGAAATGGAGATTCGATTACATATTTGACTTTACCGACAGTTGAACTTATTAGGAAATAATAACCAGGGCCCATAAAGCAAATTGTACTAGTACAAGCTTTAATGTATTTTTTTTTCCACAATGCCTGAGTCAAGTATTTCATTGCACAGTTGTTAAGGTCATTGAGCTATAAATGAGTGCTAACCAAGTTGAAATATTTTTTTAGAAGCACACATTCATTCAATCATTGTTCCCAATAGCAAGATCCTACTTTGTCTTTGGATGTCTCTCATAGTTAAGCCATAGGTGATACACTCACACTCTTCTGTCGCAGACAGCATTTACCCACCTCTCTTTTTGTCACTCAACGGTATGATCCTATATTTTCACATGGTTGGCTGCATGCTGGCCAATAAAAGTTCTGCTGTGAGCAGAGCTGGGGTTAAGCACTGTGAGACCCAAGTAGCGAAGGGTAAAAGTTGGGAGCTGTCTCCTACTCAATGTTTGCCAGCTCTTTAATTCACTACAACGCATCAGGTCTCAGTGCTGCATCTTTTTTGCTTGACACATCACCTGTACCAATCCTGACACAGATGCATTCTCTTGCCAGAAATTGCTGTTGAATTCCCATACAGGTACTAATTCAGATTAGTCTGTCTGCTGTGGAGAGGGTGGTTTCTTTTTCCCGCACTTCTTCCTACTGTACACAAGCTCCCGCCTCCGGTGTGTTGGCTAACTCCCAGTGACTGGCCGTTGGTCACTGCCGGGGTCTGGCAGAGGATGCTGACTGCATCCTGCTAGCTACCAGGTGGCTAGTCGTCAAGAGCATGATGTCAGAGCCCCCACAGAGAGTGCCATGGAACTTGGATCCAGCCATGGTGGCTGCAGTGACCATCCAGAGGCGACGTGGGATCGGCCTCTGCTTTTTCCACCAGTGGTTTGGTACCAATGTGTCTTCCATCAAGTCGGTGAGGAGATCCAAGGCTGATGTTCAAGTGGACACACCAAGGTGCTCTTCATTAGGAACTCAAGGTCAAGAAGATGATTTCTGGCAGACTCTGACTTGCAGTATATCCTGTACCCTTCGATGCGAGCAGATATGCAGGCCAGAGGTGGCGGCCTGCTCATGAAGTTAGCTAATGGTTCGTCCATTGCGCCATGGTCAAGGTTGGTGTCTGTCTTTTTACCCGGCCTCCATTTTAAGCGGGATTTATTGTGCTGTGTATATACATATACTAATGCACCTGGACACATCCTCAGTGATGTTCCTGGGATCATTGGGTGTTTTGGGTCTTTCAACATCATTCACCCTCATCCAGGTGACCCAGCCAGGGCTGATCAGACCCCGGCTTGTGTTCAGTTGGCACGCTAGCTACCATGACTCCATGGCTCTCCTCTCTTGAGCCACAGCCATCTTGAGGCCCTCTCTGCCGCTTCGGTGGTATTGCGGATGGCTCTTCTCCTATGCTGCCCGACAATGCCCAGACAACCCAGAGCGCTGGCAAAGGACCGGGCCGCAAAGCCCCTGCAGCCCACTTCCCCTGGAAGGCATTTTGCCCTCCATCCTGCTTGCTGGCACTCACTGACCAGTCCCGTGTACTTGGAGAGCTTCCTCTCAAAAGCCTCTTCCAGGCGGTCTTCCCACGGGACGGTCAACTCCAGCATTATCACTTGCTTGGTGGCCTCTGATACGAGGACAATGTCAGGACGGAGGGTGGTGGTTCAATATGGCGAGGGAACTTAAGCTGTTTTCCAAGGTCCACTAGCAGCTGCCAGTCTCTTGCAGATGTCAGGATGCCTGCTGGTGTTCTTTTAGATGTGGCCGCCTGCTCCCCAGTCCTGACAAAGCCAATGGAGTTCTTGGCAGGGCGGAACTGCTTTGCCCAAACCAACCCTGTACTGAGTGCCTTAGCGATGGTCTTCAGGACTTGGTCATGCCTCCATTGGTAGCGCCCTTCTCCTAATGCTGTGGTGCAGCAGCTTAGGATGTGTTCTAAGGTGCCTCTCTTAGAACACAATGGGCAGGCTGGCAACTCTGCTAAGCCCCAAGTATGCAGGTTCGATGGACTGGGCAGCACATCATACACTGCCTTGGCAAGAAATTTGATGCGATGGGGCTTAGCTTTCCAGATCTCCGTCCAGGTAACTTTCCTCTCAAGCGCATTTTCCCATCTTGTCTAGGCTCCCTGCTGTCTCATGCCCACCGCCTTGCAAGATCTTGATTCATCCACAGCTGCTCTCACCTCCTCTTGGACCAGGCGCCTCCTCCCCCCTGGTGTTCATTTGGGGGGTTGGGAAGGAAACTAGGCCAGCTCGGCCCCGTGTGACGACTCCCACCAGAGTCCTATGGCACAGCCTAGCTTCAGCTGTTTGTACAGCCTCTTCTGCCTTCCACTTTCTGCCCGTCCTTACCTGGATTCCAGCATTAGCCACCTTCAGATCGCTGGAGTCCCTGTACAGCACCACCTCTCTGTCTCTGGCTACCTTGAACTCCTCCTCCAAGGACTTGAAGGGCAGCTGCAGTTTGCTGTTGCGCCGTTAGAGAGCAATGCTGCTCAGGCTCTTTGGTAACCCCAGCCATCTCCGGAGGTGGCTACTGACTTTCCTCTCCAGGGTTTCTACTGTGGAGAGTGGGACGGCATAGATGAGGAGCGGCCACAGGATCCTGGGGAGGATGCCGTGCTGGTAGACTCAAGCCTTGAATTTTCGAGGTAGACCGTCTTGTCCACAGACTTCAACCAGACATCCAACTCAACACAAGCTGTTTTTATGGATGCTGCATCTTTGAGAGAGCTGTCAAACAACTTGCCCAGACTCTTGATTGGCCTCTCTGAGATTGTAGGGATAGCCGCACCTGCGATGTTGAAGCGGAACTTGTCTTCTACCTTCCCTTTCCTGAGCACCATTGACCTAGATTTGGCAGGTTTGAAGCTCATCCGGGCCCACACCATCATCTTCTCCAGCCCCTTCAGAATCCACCGACATCCAGGAACTGATTCTGTTAGGTCATCCATAAATGCCCTAATGGGTGGCTGTCGTTGTCCAGAGCTCATCAGGGGCCCTCTGCACTCTGGCTCAGCAGACTTGGTGAGCATATTCATGGCCAGGGAGAATAACATCACAGAGATGGTACACCCTGTGATGATGCCAATCTCCAGCTTGTGCCAGCTGGATGAAATTGCTCCTGAAGAAACCCTCATGCTGAAGTTGTTGTAGTAGTCAGTGGTGAGGTCTCTACATCTGCTCAGCACATGATGTTTCACCAGAGTGAGCTGGACTAACTTATGGGGTATGGAGCCGAATGCATTGGCCAGGTCGAGCCATAACATTGACAAATTGCCCCTCTGCTCTCTGGCCTCCCGGATTAGCTGCGTCACTACCCCTGTATGCTCCACACAGCCTGGCATTCCTGACACGCCACCTTTCTGAACTGATGTGTCGATGCAGATGTTTCTAGCCAGGTATGAGCCCAGTCTCTTGGCGATAGTGCTGAAGAAGATCTTTGATTCAACGCATAGGAGGGAGATGATACGGAACTGTTCCAGCTGGGTGGAGCCTTCTTGCTTCGGAATCCATACTCCTTCGGCCCTTCGCCATTGCTCTGGTATCTTCCTCTTTCTCCAGAAGACTCTCAGAATTTTCCACAGACGAATAAACAGTTTTTGTATACTTTTTACGAAGTGCCGCTTGGTCCTGGAGCAGAGCATGCTCTGGCTTTATGGACAACCTCCTTGATTTCCATTAGCCTCAGCTCCGACATGTCAAACTGCACCTCTGGTTCAGGGGGATCAATGAGGATGTCGCAGTCTCCCAGCTCCATTTCTCTTCTGGGGTTGCCGAACATCTGTGAGAGGTCTCGATCGATGTCTTCGCTTGAAGAGGTAAGTTTGCCACTGCGTTTCTGGCCCAGTAGGTCTTTTGTGAACTTGAAGGGGTTCTCAATAAAGGCCGTTCGTTTACGAGCCCTCTCACATCGCCGCCTCTGATGCCACTCTGCTCGGCGTAGGACCCTTATCCTCTTCCACTGGGTGGGCATCAATTGGGTTAGGCCAGATCGCTCCTCCTCTCCTTCCTCCTTATACTGGCGCTTCAGTGCTCTCATCTCCCTTCTGATGAGGTGGATCTGTTCTGCTCTGTGGTTCTTTGCGTAGGATGTTCCCGAGCTTTTCTTCTGCTCTTCCGTTCTACCGCTATGCCGACAATGATTGCTGTCATGGCATGCAGCTTCCGCTCTGCCTCTCCTTTTGACACAGTCTCCAGGGTTTGGTCCACATCATCGTCGAACTGCTTCCACAGTGAAGTCATGGTAGCTGCTGGCCACTTGATCTGCCTCCGCTCTGACTTTTATGGCATCAAGATTATACATGGAATGAGGAATACATACCAGAAACGACTCAAGAGATGAATTTCAGGGAAGAAGTCAGGATGAACTGGCAGCCATTGAAGGCTTCACACCACATGGAAACACACAACTTTGAATGGGGACAGATGCAAAATAGCAACAGAATTAACATGATGATATATTGAAAGACCTAAGCCTTCCAACGAAGAGAAGTCAGTTCAGACCCTTCTGTTGCATAGACTTTGTGACCACCCCAGCTTGTTGCCCTGTATAAGACCAAGGTATTCATAGGATGTTACCTTCTCCATATCAGTCTCACTGATAGCAACTGGAGAGGGAGAGTGTTTTTTCCTGCTAAATTCCTCTACAATTTGTTTGCGGGTGATTTTACCTGCACCATCTCATGGAGCAGCATGACGCATTTCTGTACTTATCATCCAGTCCATTATCCACGCCCCTAACTCTAGCTTTGTCATCAGAGAATTTCTGCAGATGACATTACTCAGTGTGCTACCTGAAGTCTGCACGGTAGGTTGTGAAGAAGCTAGTATTTGTGTGTAGGAAATCTTGCATTACAAGTTATTAACTGCAGAGTAACTGGCGAGCAGCAGCAGCAAGTTGTGCGAGCATTCACTCACCAGAAGCTTAAGTGTCAAATTAAGCAAACATGAAATTTGCAGTAATGTATGTAGTGGCTCCAAACCAAATAAATCAGGTCACTGAGAGGCTAAGTGAGGGAGCATTGCACTGCCGACTAGCTGCACAAATGACAAATCATATTCCGTGTTGGTGACTGTCAATATTTATTTCAACTGTGTTCAACCAAGCAAAAACAAGGCAAGGCACAGTTGGCTGTTCCAAACGTTCAGTTCGTAGTTAAGATTTGCAACTAGATTTGCGGTCAACAAAAATTCCATTCTCCCTACTCTCCCCTTCTCCAAGTTAACCAGTGAAAATAATGCTCATTCAATACCCACTCCTTGACGCCACCCCCTGTGACATTTGTGATAGGTGTCAAAGTGACAGCTGATGTCGACACAAACATCAATATCTTAGCAAATAGCCCCTTCAATACATATTATATTACTTGCAGTCTAATTCATGATGCATTACTTGTTCAATGATGCATTACTTGTCCAACCTTTTCCTGTTCCCGGGAATCATTTCAGTTGTCTTACTTTGTTCCCTTCCCCCCTCTCCACATCTTTCCTGTTTTCTCCTTAACTGTCCTCTTCCCTTGTTTCATTCCTCTTTGTATTCTGGTACATGTCAAGAAAGGCGCCTTCAAATAAAATAGATTATTATTACCTTGCGTATAGACAAATAGAACAAATAGAACGCTCTAAGTCACAGTGGTCAGCGATCCTAAACTCATGTTCTTTGTTCCCTCTCATGAACATTAGTCACTTACATATTTATTAGACAATTTGAATAATTGCTGTAACAGATTATAAAAGACAGCTTTGACAGCATAGCCTGAAAAGAACGTAGAATGCATGTGATATGGCTTATATTGCACAACTGGAGTATTCGGAGAATTGGAGATTTTTAGCCACCAGAACCGTTCAGCAGGAGATTGCAGCTATATGTGACATTTCACAGCTAACAGTAAGCAGAATTATACCAACAGTGTTGGATGCAACAACTTTTTTGCCCCCAACTTACATCAAGTTCCCATACAGTCATCACCAACAAGCAGATATGAAACAAGGATTTCACACCGTTGCCAGATTCCCAGATCTGTTGTGTAGGACTAGGTGTTGGTATCCCTTGATGAAAGCATGCCTAAGGCACCGATGAGACTCTGTGGGGTTTCAAGTGAGCGATGGCCTCCTTCGGGTTGTCAAGTGAGCGCCCTCCTTCAAGGATGTTTCGCTGATTGGCCTACGACATCTCCAGAGGGTTCAGCAGTGAATCCCAGCGTCCCAGGTTCACTCCCTAGATGCCATCAGCTCACCTGAAGGCCCACGTTGGATCTCTTCTCTTCAGCCACAGCCACTGGCTCCCATTTTCAGCAGCCCTGGAGAGGTCCTTGACTGCCTGTCTGTGGGCACGTCCTTTAACTCCCATCTCCCTGATTAGCCTCGATGTTGACGTGGCTATGAAACCTCTGCAGCCTACTTCCACTGGACGAACCTTCACTTTCCGGCCTTGTCGCTGAGCATCTGTGACCAGTTCAGCATATCTCAGCTTCTTCTGTTCATAGGCCTCCTCCACTGCACCCTCCCAGGGTACCGTGAGCTCTATGATGTAGACGAGCCTGAGAGACGATGACCACAGAACGAGGTCTGGTCGCAGGTTGGTGAATGCGATCTCAGCTGGGAAGCAAAGTTTCTTGTCCAGGTCCGCTAGCAGCTTCCAGTCCCGTGCACTGGCCAGTGGCCCAAGGTCAGTTCTCGTGGGGGGGAGGCTGGCTTGCCCCTCCCGCACGAATGGAGTTGTGTGCCAACGGGATGACGGGGAAGGAAGGGCGTTCATGCTCGTCCGGCGAGTTTCCAGCACCGCTGCAAGACATTTTAGTACCTGGTTGTGTCGCCAGGTATAACGGCCTTGGGTGAGGCTGGTCTTGCATCCCACTAGGATGTGCTTCAGTGTTGCTGGGCTTGAGCATAGAGGGCATGTCGGGTCTTCGCCATACCACTGGTTTAGATTTGCAGGAGAAGGCAGGGCATCATAGGCTGCCCTGATGGTAAAGCTCGCCCTGAAGGCCTCCATCTCCCACAGATCTTTCCAGGAGATCTTCTGCTTCTCGACTCCCTCCCATGTCATCCACTGCCCTTGCTTTGCCTGTGACACAGCTTGTGCGCGACTTCCTGCTTCCTCTTCCCGGCGAACTTCCTGGACCACCAGCTTGCGTCTCTGGGCTGGATTGGCCTTGCTCCAGGCTAGTGTACTGGCCCCAAGCTCAAGTCCACTCCTCCCCTCCTGAACCCGGCCCACGATGACCCTGTGTCTGAGGGCTGCCTTTGCCTGTTCAGCTGCAGCCAGCGGGGTCCACTTCCTCCCAGTTACCAGGATGGGGGGTGCTTGGGCTATGAATGGGTCGCTTGAATCCAATAGCATCATCTCCAATCTGACTTTGGCACACTTGTACTCCTCTGCCAGACTGGAAATGGGCAGGTGTAGCATCCCTTTGCTGTAGAGCCCAATACTGCTGAAGCACCTGGGAAGACCAAGCCACTTCCTTGCATATGAGTTGACCAGTCTCTCCAGCTTTTCTACCTTTGAGAGTGGAACCTCATAGAGGGTTAGTGGCCACAGGAGGCGTGGGAGTAGGCCATACTGCAAGCACCAGAGCTTTAGCTTGCCCGGAAGCAGGGTTCTGTCAATGTTCTCCAGGCCTCTGGCAACCTCCTTCCTGAGCTGCTCTATTTGCTCTTTGTCCTTGAGGGAGGCAGCATACCAACGACCTAGGCTCTTCACAGGCTTCTCCGAAACCATTGGAATTGGTTCCTCGCCAATGTAGAAGCGGTGGTCTAACAGTTTCCCCTTCACAATGGAAATGCTTCTGGACTTGCTCGGCTTGATCTTCATGCGAGCCAGCTTGATGTTATCTTGGAGCTTGCCTATTAGCCTTACTGTGCAAGCCTGGGCTGTGGTGAGTGTTGTGAGGTCATCCATCTAGGCTCTGACTGGTGGCAGCCTCAGTCCGGGTCTTATTCGCTGACCACCAACCACCCATCGCAAAGCCCATATGATGACCTCCATGGCCAAGGTGAAGGCCAAGGGGGAGATGGTGCAGCCGGCCATGATCCCCACCTTTAGCTGTTGCCATGCTGTGGTGTACTCTGCAGTTGTCACACAGAGCTGTATGTCTGGAAGTAGGCCTTGATAAGGGTTGTGAGAGCTGGTGGGATGCTGAAGTAGTTGAAGGCTGTCTACAGGAGGTTGTTAGGGACTGAGCCAAAGGCATTTGCAAGATCCAGGAACACCACATGAAGATCTGTTCCTTCTTTCTTGGCAGCCTGGATCTGATGCCAGATGACGCTAGCATGTTCCACACACCCGGAGAACCCGGAGATGCCTGCTTTCTGAATTGATGTGACAATCAGGTTGTTTTCTTTCAGGAATCCTGCCAGTCTTTGAGTGACCACGCTGAAGAAGATTTTCCCCTCCACATTTAGAAGGCTGATCTGGCAAAACTGGCTGATTTTTGATGAATCCTTCTCCTTGGGGATAAGGATCCCTCCAGCCCTCTGTCAGGATGTCGGTATTTCCTTCTTTTGCCACACCACTCTCATCAGCCTCCAGAGAAATCGCAGGACATCTGGTGCGTTTTTATAGAGCCTGTATGGTATTCCATTGGGGCCTGGGGCCAACGCGGCTCTTGCCCTACGCACAATTTTGTCCACCTCACTCCATCTGGGTTGGCAAATGTCTTGCTCGTACTGTGGTGGGTTAACTGGTGGCATGTCAGATGTTTTTCCAGGTCAGCCTTTGACACTGAGAGACTTCCACTCTTCTCCTTTGTGAAGAGAGTCTTCACAAAGTGGAAGGGGTCTTTGTAGAAGCGTGATCTTGTTTGCGCCTTCCTCCTGCGCTTCTTGCGGAGGTTTTCAGCTCTCCTCAGTGTTGTAAGCCTACTCTGAATTTCTTTCTGCAGCAGGTTTATTCCCTCCTTCTCCTCCTCTGTGGCTTTCCGCCATTGCTTCTTCAGCTGCCTCCTCTCCTTGACTAGGCGGTCTATTTGTGTTTGCCTTCTGGACTTGGTAGGAACTGCTGTGTTTGATCGCTTGCTTTCGACCACACCAAACCATTCTGCTCCATAGGCATAAATCAACCCGCCCATTCTCTCCAACTTCTTCCTGGTGGTGCTTTTGATTCCCTCTAGGATGTTGCAGAGATCAATGTTGATTTCCTTCCACAGCGACTTGTCGCAGGACTTTGGCCACTTGACTAATGGCCTTCGCCCTGGGAGTTTCTTCTCTGCTGATGGACGTGCTGTGTTGGATTCCGGTTCCTCTCTTGCGCCTAGCTCTTCCTCCTCTGGGACAGGGGCATTGATATCCTGCAGACCTGTGATGTGTGTCCTGCTGCTGGACTTCAGTCGACTGACTCGGCCTTCTTCTGAAAAAGTAGCTGCCGATGCGACATCCCTGTTGACCCTTCTTTAGGCACCCTTTCTTGCCCTGGTGTATCTTCAGGCCGAGGGTGGAGGTAACCTTTGTCCAGCCACATACGCAGTTCTGGAGCCTGTGTCCTGCTGTAGCTGGCGGAGCCTCCCAAACATAACTGAAACCATAGATTGTATCCTTATCACAATAAAAGCACCATCACACAGTGAATGCAACTACATTAACAGGAAAGGATTTAATTCAGTCAATGCACAAATAATCCGCGATCCGCATATTTCTTTGTTAAACACACGACCCATTCACTCTGTAGAACTGCTCAGTGAGTGTGTGCCTTGAAGCAGGAGCTGTTGAGAATGGCTGGCTGATTGTGAGGTAACAGTTCAAACTTTATTTTCTGGGCTTTGTATGATTGTTATATCCTCTCTATAGTTGAGGGATATCCACTGAAGACATGGCTGATGACCTCCATCGCCAACCTGAAAAAACCTAGCAGGAGCAGAAATACAACTGGGCCCATGCATGTTCAAGAAGTGTCACTGAATGCACAATAGGCCTGTTAAAGGCCAGTGCCTGTTCAATACAGGGTGGTACTAGAGTACAAGCCGAAAAAGTCTACAATATCATCTTAGCTTGCTGCATGGGTGTGTTCTTTATTTCTGACACTGCTCACTCTCCTGATTCAAAATAATTCACGGCGGTTGTTACCTTATCCCACACCTGCATTTAATCTTCTGAACAGCATTTTGTGTTTCGTCTCAGCTTCCCCCTGTGAGAACCCCAATCTCTGTGTCGGTGAAATTGTCAAAAACGACACTGTTGCTTACAAATGTGTGTAAAAGAGGTGTCCGCACATTTGAGAAGTATGGATTTTTTTGTATATACACATGCTTTAAATCTCAGTCATACTCTAGAATTTAGAACCTTTTTTACGCACAGTTGATGAATCAGGCCCCAACTGCCTTCCAATCTTCATCCTCTTCTAATCTCTGCTACTTTGTGGCCCACAATAATCCTTCTTCACCCCTTCGGTCTTTCATTTTGCTCATTCATCAGCTCTTCAAGGCACTCTTACCATCTTCCCATCACTTGTCTGGCACCTGTCAATACAATTCCCCTCCCCAACCTACTGTATGTCTTCCCCATCTATATCTCTCTGAATTGCCAACCTGTATAAATCAATCTCCCACCTTTCTGTTAAATCTAGCATACAAGTCATCATAAGCCCTTTGGTACCTCTACCTCGTATTGCAGCTTTGTGTGCCCTCTCTCTGCTCTCTTCAGTCTCCTTTGTGTCACCCTTCTTGGCCATCCGCTTTCCTGCACTTGCATGAAGTGCACAACCACCATCAAGTCCCCTAATCTACTTTTCTTCCAGAAAACAGAAACAAATACCCTCCTACCTCTCTTCCAAATCATATTAGCTGTAGTTATCCAGTCATCTAGAAGTTCTCTGACCACCCATTGACTTTCTCAACTCCTCCCTGAAAACCATACAACACTCCGTCCTTTTGAGCTTTCACCACTCCGTCCTCTGCCTTTGTCTTTATCTTCCTTGCCACAAGATCCATCCGAATAACCTCCATGCTATACTGTCTGGCTACACTCTGGCCTACCACTACTTTGCAGTCCCTTCAGTTTACATAATCTATGAAAGATGTGGTCAACCTGTGTGCTCCTACAAGTTACCCATGTACCTGCCTCTTCTGGGAAAAAAAAAGGATTCGCTACAGCCATTGGTATCCTTTTTTGCAAAGTCTACCATAGTTTGTCATGGATCATAGTCACTAACATTGAGTACCACACCTTCAATTTCCAGTTTCAGACTCAGTCTATCTGGGTCTCACTCCCAGAACATTCCTAGCAAACTCCTCCTTAAAGATAACTCCTTCTCTTCCTATCAGTACCATGATACTATAACTTAAAACCTACACCTACGCTTCTAACCTTGATACCTTTCTACTGGGTCTTTGGATACACAGTGTATCTGTATTTCTATCAAATGCAACAACAGATGCTGCAATGGAGAGAGCATTCAGAAAAGTTTATTTAGAGTCCAGCAGCAGATGAACAGTTACTTGGAAAATAGTTGAGGGCGGGAATGGGAGGCCAGGCAGGATGACACTATGCGTGGGCCCAGACAGACTCAGCATGGCAGACAAGATTGAGAATGGTACAACTCAGCAGCTAGCAAGGATGAGGCTATTATTCAAAGTCTCTCTCTCAGTCCGAGACTCTTGCCTTACATCTTCTCTCTCTGCATCCAAACATGCCCTCCTCCTCTCCTTCTTTGAGTCACAGTGTCCCAATTTCCATTGGTACCCTGTAGGTTATGATGGTCATTATTAACCTGGGCCTCCAGTATGAGAGTTGTAGGTTTGATTCACATATTTGGTTTTGGCACAAGTTGAACACAAGGTGCCCTTCCTGATGCAACCCTCAGCATTTATTGAGGCATGGGAGTGACTCAGAAAGACACTGGTCTGTGCTCCTCTGAAGCTGCATTTTATGAAAGGCTCCCTGTTGGGATCCTGGGCTAGGGCTCCGGGTGCAGCCCCCACCACCAGTGAGCCTGACTGAGCAGGTAAATGATTCCTGCTGGGTTTGCCGGCACACCTGCAGCTGATCAGGCCTCATCAGGCAGAGGATAAGAGAGGCCTGCCACCAGCCTTTCAGTTCTGGATGTTGGTTGTTCCTCACTAGGTCAACAACCCCCACACCCTTTGTCCTGCGCCTAGTTCCTGTGACTCCTGACACCTAACCTTGCCAGTGCCTAGTTCCTGTGACTCCTGACGCCTAACCTTGCCAGCGCCTAGTTCCTGTGACTCCTGATGCCTAACCTTGTCAGTGCCTAGTTCCTGTAACTCCTAGCCAGACCCCCTGTGACCTTCCCTAGGAGACAACCCTGCCCCAGCGAAGCCTTCTGTTCACCTTCCTCGACAATAAACCCCTTAAGACTCCATAAATCCTGAGTGTCCTTGCGTTTGGGTCCAGCACACCTTCTTTAAATATGACACTCCCATGTTATATACATGGCCTTTAGCATGTTGGATATTTATCAGGTAATCAATGATAAATATACTAGCACTGTTTGCCATGGAGTTTTGGATGAGACCTTGTAATTTTACCCAGTTTTAAGGATGTATATTTTCATAAAGACCATCACAGTCTCATCAGGTTCCAGAGACTGCCTTCCTCTGACGAGCAGCCCTCCTGCAAGTCTGGTAGGGCTGGCAGCTGGTGGCCAATGGCAAGGCAGTTTGCTACTGTGCTTGAGGGAGGGCCGGTCCAGTTGTTGCTAGTGGAATTCCTGGATGAGGCTCTTCTGTAGACTGTGTCAAGCAAGAAGTGGACCCATGAAGCCAGAAGCCAGGATGTCCATTGGGCCATAGCCCTCCCAATCGACAAGGTACTGGCAGCCATTACTACGTCAGCAGGGATGGACGATGTGATGCACCTCATAGGTAAGTTCCCCCATCAATGAGGTGAGGCAGCAGGCACCAGTGGACCCTCTCTGACGAGACTGACCTTTGATCCACTGAAAGTGGACCCTCATGGAGTGAAGGCGCATTAGTTGAACCACTGCTCGGTGGAGGACCTTCTGGATCTTGAAGGGGCCTAAACCTGGCAGCTAACTTCTTGGAGTCGACTAAATGGAGGTCCTTGGAAGACAGCCACACCCTTGCACCAGCCTGATAAGAAGTGGTCCTAGTGCTTCTTTGTCAATCTTCTTGTTTTGGCAACTGTACTTTAATTTCTCCACTTGAAGACATTTCACCCCTCATCTGAGAGGCTTCAACAGTTCAATGTCCAATGTTCATTGGAGAATTTCTGAATGTAAATGCAAGGGTTTTGAGTAGGTCTCAGTTACGTTGGCGTGTTATGCGATTGAAAGAGTTTATCAACAGAAACTAGGTCTTAGGTGGTTGTTGTGCCTTGTGTTCTTAGTACTCCCTTGCTGAGTCCTCTGAGAGACTAGTGCTTTTTGGTGTCTCAAAATAAATATCCTGACCATTCTTTCTCAATCACCGACTTTCTTAGAGAAGCCTCCAAGAAGGAATTTCCACAGCACTTCCTTCTCCTGGGGCTGGTACCCATACACATATTGGAATGGCAAAAGGCTGGTGGAGGAGTTGGTCAGGGTGTTGTGGGCATATTTTGCCCCTAACAGCTGTTGCAACCAGGACAAAGGGTGGGAAGGCAAAATTAAGGCAAATTAAGTAGGCCAGAACCGGTCCAGAACCATTAGGATGGCAGTATGGCCCTGTGATGGTGGTAGGTTTCTAACAAAGTCCAACCTGATGTTGGACCAAGGATGATTGGGTACCAGGAGGAGGTGTAGGAGCCTGATGGGAGGCCCTGTGGGGGTTGCAGACAGGGCATTGATGTAATTCTTGGGGTCTTCCTGTAGTAGGGACCTAAAGAATTGTTGGCAAAGGACTTCCTTTGTTTGCCGAATCCCAAAATAGCAAGATAATCTTGAAGAATGGGCATATTGGAGTATCTCTGTTCGTGCCTGCAGCTCTGAGGTCAATCAACCTGTTGGGCAGCCATTTGGACCCTCTGTGGCGGCTTTCACTCTTTTCTCAAGCGCCCGTAAGCGCCAAAGCGAAATACACCAAAAGGTAACAACAAGATTAGGTCCTTAAGAAGGTAATTAATTAATGCCTGGAAGACTGCTGGGGCACTGGCAAGGCTGAACAGCATCACCAAATATTTACAGTGTCCACTGGCTGTGTTAAATGCAGACCTCCATTTGTGTGTGTGTATGTATTTGTGTATGTGTCTGATGCGGACAAGTTGGTGAGCATTGTGGAGATCGAGCTTTGTGAAAATCACTGCCCCTGGAGGGACTCAAAAGCTCTGGAGAAAAGGATAATTATTCTTAATGGTTGTTGTTCACTGTTCTACTCTGATTAATAATTAATCATTGATAAGTTAGTTATTACTAATAGCTAATTCTATCTCCACTCACTGCACCAACAAATCTCAAAGTTCTTGGAATACCATTAACTTAATATTAACCTTCGTTTGGGGCACTACCAGCAAAGCTGGAAAAAGGGTATTTGTTGAAAAATGTCTATTTAACAATGTTTTGTTTGTGTGTGTGTGTGTGTGTGTGTGTGTGTGTTGCGGGACTACAAAATGGCTGTCTGAATGAAGAACTACTAAAATGGCGTCAGTTGCAGTCCAAAGGCTGCCACCTGGTGCAACCTTGTGATCATGGCCGGAAGGCAATCGAATGAATGAGATGCCAATAGTAAATGTCCTGTGCAAATGTACGTGGATGTGCAGTTCAAAACGCACGTTTACATATGGGTTGGTGATGTCACAGTGTTTATCTCCGTGTGGTCCGATGGGTGAGTGTATTGGGACGAGATGGCTCGTCCCAATATGCCGGGTGGGCCTAGCAGAATGAGGGGAAAGAGGCGGGGCCAGCAGAGAAACACTGAACGAGTTTAGTTTTCCTCAACAACCTGAAATGTGTGTGTGTGTGTGTGTGTGTGTGTGTGTGTGTGTGTGTGTGTGTGTGTGTGTGTGTGTGTGTGTGTGTGTGTGTGTGTGTGTGTGTGTGTGTGTGAGACAGGACTACAAAAATGGCAGCAGCCTGAAAAAAAAAAGGCGACCAACAAAATGGCAGCCTCTGTGAAAATGGCGGTGGTTGTAGTCCAAAGGCTAACACCTGATGTGACCAATTGATCATGGCTGGAAGGAATGAATGGGGAGCCAATAGATTTTCTTTGTCTGCTTCCTTCTTGTTAACTAACACAAAGAATTACAAAATCAGCAACGATTTTGAAGAGGAACTTAACAGTGATGTTATAGAAATACAGTGGTCACCCAAGGCAAGATTGGAAAACAGCAATTACAACACTCACAGAATACCTATCAATGCTTATGCTTGCCGAGATACTAAAACTAGCCTTTAGCAATGAGACAATCAGTGACGTTCTAGGGACAGAAGTGCCAGTTCAGATGATAATTGTGTCGGACCCCCAATGGATTTGTGGTTGCAGGCAGAAGTGAGGTGTCCTCTGGATGAATTGCCGGCAACGAGAAATGCTTGGCGATGTGGAAACATGGTTGTCTCTATATCTTCGGGTGCAGTCTGCAGGTCTGGTAATCGGGTTAGGATGTCGCGCTTGGAGCCACGGTCCAGATTGATGGGAAAAAAATGTTTTTATGTCTATATGTAGCCACCTCTTGTGCACTAGCTGTTAGAGCGGCGTTTCAGTTTAAATGCACGGTTATATACGAGTTGGTGGTGTCACAGTGTGCAATGAGGGCGCTGGGATGAGCCTCTCCTCTTATCAATTGCCTATGGAATGTGTACTGGAGTTAGTTGGAAGGTGAGGATGAGTTTATTGCAGAGTGAGGGTCAGTCTTTGGAACGAAGGATTTGATCCCCTGTGTGTTCCACACATGGTTGTTGAGTAACAGAAATAAGTTTTCTGTTAAAAGTCTACTTAAGGCACAAGTGTGTTTGTACAACTGGTCTAAAATGCTACTGTAATGTCTGAGTGGACGTCCTCAACCATGATGAGTTGGTGGTCAACAAACCTTATTTTTATTAGAACAATTATGCCACACTTGAGCAACAGCGACTTAATTTAACCTTCTGCGCCTCTCACGCTTTCCCTCACTCCCTCACCCCACCCCCTTGCTCTCTCTCATCCCAAAACACATTCACAGCCAGTTGGAGATCACAGAACTTGGAACATTCCTATAAACCACATGTGTCAAACTCAAGGTCCACGGGGCCAAATGTGGCCTGCCACGTCATTTTATGTGGCCAACAAGAATGTCTTAAAAGGTCTGATTGTCTTAAAATAAATAAGTCAAATGCGTGCGTTGACCATAAACTACATGTCGCACAATTCATGACGATCATGCTGATTAGAGCGCAGTGTATCCACATCAATGCCATTTCCAACAAATGGAATTGAGAAATATCAACAAGCCCTAAATGTCCAGAAAGAGAAAAGTTGATGCAGATGGAAGGCTGTTTCAAGAAATTTGAATGGATTTTTTGGATTTGAATGAGTAAGAAACTCAATTACCGTATTTAACATTAAGGTATAGCTCCATTTATTATACATTACATTTAGTTGCATTTATACTGTTACATCACATGTGGCCCTTTGAGGGCAACTATTATTCTGACGTGGCCCTCAGTGGAAACGCGTTTGACACCCCTGCTCTAAACAGTACTGCAGGGTTGTTACGCTGCCACCCCCTCACAAGGGCCCTTGCTCCTCGAGGATCACAGAAAAAGCCCATTAAATGGGCCGGAGGCCTTCTCTGTCTCCGGGGCCACCTTGGAGTGAACAAGAGTGGCTACACCTGCAGTCTTGGAAGTGCCTGCTAATGAGCAGGGGGTGAGTTTCAAGATGGAGAAGGTGGGGTGTTGGGGGGGGGAACAGACCCTAAACCTCTGGGCGAGGCTGCTTTACTTATCCTGGAATCCCTCTGCAGACAGAGCCTTCTCCATCCCCCATGGAGATCTTTCTCACAAGCCTCTTTCATTGAACAGTACTGGCCAGCCACTGGCTGCACAGGGGTGCCTGGACATGGTGTAAGTATTGGCATGTCAATTTCCTGCCCTGGACTCCACTTGGAGGACATATGGTGCCAGTTTTTCCAGCCAGCGTGCGATCTGCCCTCTGGCTCTTGGAGGGCAAATGATCAGTTTGGACATTGAAAGGCAGGCTGCACGGATAGTATTGGAAGTGGCTTATTGTTCTGACAATAGCAAGGAGTTTTCTGCATGTCACACAATAACGCTGTTCTGCCTTGTTGAAAGTTTTACTGAAATGTCACTACTTTCTCTCCCTGTGCCCCCACCAGGCTCAACACCACCACCATCCCAATTTCAATGGCATCTGTGTCCTGGATGAATGGTAGATCAGGGTTCGGGGAAACAAGGATGGGCGACTCTATCAAGGTCTTCTTCAAGAAACAGAAGGTTTAGTCACACACAGGTGTCCAGGAAAAATAACTGTCTCTTTGCTGCAGTTGGAACAGGGGCGCAGCAATGCATGAGAAACTACGCACAAACTGCCTGAAGTAGCATGCCAGCCCAATGAAGCAATTAAACTCTCAGAGATTGGTGAGGACCGGCCATTGTCTCCCTGCCTGCACTTTCTCAAATGTGCCAATGCCTTCTTCCCAACCTTGTGCCCCAGAAACTCCAGCTCTTTTCTCATGAAGCAGCTCTTGTCAGGGTGACGCTTCAGACCAGCTGCTGATATCCTCTGTAGAACCTGCTGCAGGGCCCCCAAGGCTGTATTGAATGAGGCCTCATGGACCAGTATGTCATCCAAGTAGATCAGGCATTCCTGTTTGGGGATGTCAGCACCTTCTCCATCAGCCGTTGCACGTGGCTGGGGCATTGCACAGGCCAAAACAGAGGACTTGAAACTCCCATAATCCTTCGCTGGTACAGAAAGCAGTCTTTATTCTGCCTTAAGAGCTTCAGGGCACCTGCCAATATCCACTTCGTCAGTCTAACGACGAGAACCAGAATGAACCGTATACTGGACCCTGGAATCTTTCAACCAGTACTCCTGCACATTCTATTATGAAGAATAAATGGAGATGGCTTGAGGAGTTGCATTGCTTAATGTATTCCGTGCCAATCATCACAAGAAACACAACAAAGTGTATGTGTGTGTGTGTATATATATATATATATATATAAATATATCTCTATATATTGATAGTGCAGCCTCAAGATGGCCCTGGCCCTTGTCTCTCCAAGCCTGCCTTGGGGGGGCATGGAGCAGTGTCTCCCTGTCAGGAAGGGCATCCGGCGTAAAACTTTTGCCAAAACCAAATATGCGAGTCAACCAAAACTATACAATACCGGATTAGTCGCGGACTGGGTTAACAACGACCGCCATTGGTACTGATGACCTACAGGGTACTAATGGAAATTGGGCTACTGTGGGTTGAAGAACAAGAACAACAAGAAGAGGAGTAGTGCGTGTTCGGAAGCAGAGAGAGAGGAGGAAAGGAAAGAGCCTGGGACTGAGAGTAGGGACTTTGAATATTGGGACTATGACAGGAAAAGGTAGAGAGTTGGTCGACATGATGCAGAGAAGGAAGGTGGATAAACTGTGTGTCCAGGAGACCAGGTGGAAAGGTAGTAAGGCTAGAATCTTAGGAGCAGGCTATAAGTTGTACTATCATGGTACTGACAGGAAGAGAAATGGAGTAGGAGTTATCTTGAAGGAGGAGTTTGTTAGGAACGTCCTTGAGGTGAAAAGAATGTCAGATAGACTTATGAGTCTGGCACTGGAAATTGACGGTGTGATGCTCAATGTTGTTAGTGGCTAAGCCCCGCAGGTGGGATGTGAATCTGAAGAGAAGGAGAAGTTCTGGAATGAGTTAGACGAAGTGATGCAGAATATTCCCAGAAATGAGAGAGTGGTAATTGGTGCAGACTTCAATGGACATGTTGGTGAAGGCAATAGTGGGGATGAAGAAGTGATGGGCAGATTTGGTATCCAGGATAGGAATGCAGAGGGACAGATGGTGGTAGATTTTGCAAAAAGGATGGAAATGGCTGTAGTGAACACCTTTTTCCAGAAAAAACAGGAACATAAGGTAACTTATAAGAGGGGAGGTAGGAGCACGCAGGTAGACTACATCTTGTATAGAAGAGGTAACCTGAAAGAGATCAGTGACTGCAAAGTAGTTGTAGGTGAGAGTGTAGACAGACAGCGTAGGAGGGTGGTTTGTAGGATGACTCTGGTGACAAGGAAGATGAAGAGGACAAAGTGGTGGAAGCTGAAAAGGGAGGAGTGTTGCATGTTTTTCAGGGAGGAGTTGAGAAAGGGTCTGGGTGGCCAGGGTGAGCTTCCAGATGATTGGACAACTACAGCTAGTGTTATCAGGGAGACAGGTAGAAGAGTACTTGGTGTGTCATCTGGAAGGAACGTAGATAAGGAGACTTGGTGGTGGAATGAGAAAGTGCAGGAGTACATACAGAGAAAGCGGTTAGCAAAGACGAAGTGGGATACTGAGAGGACTGAAGAGAACAGACAGGAGTTCAGGGAGATGTGGCGAAAGGTAAAGATAGAGGTAGCAAAGGCAAAACAAAGGGCGTACGATGACTTGTATGCTTGGTTGGATAGTAAGGAGGGTGAGAATGATCTATACAGGTTGGCGAAACAGAGAGATAAAGATAGAAAGAATGTACAACAGGTCCGGGTGATTAAGGACAGAGAGGGAAATGTATTGACTGATGCTAGAAGAGTGATGGGAAGATGGAAAAAGTACTTTGAAGAGCTGATGAATGTGGAAAATGAAAGAGAGGCAAGGGTAGAAGAGGGGACTATTGTAGACCACAAAGTAGCACAAATTAGTAAAAGTGAAGTGAGGAAGGCATTGAAGAGGATGAAGAGTGGAAAAGCAGTTGGTCCTGATGATATACCTTTGGAGGTGTGGAAGTGTCTAGGAGAGGCAGCGGTAGATTTTCTGACTAGATTATTCAATAGGATCGTAGAGAGTGAGAAGATGCCTGAAGAATGGAGACAAAGTATGATGGTGCCTATTTTTAAGAATAAAGGGGATGTGCAGAATTGTGGCAACTATAGAGGGATAAAGTTGATGAGCCATACAATGAAGTTATGGGAAAGAGTAGTGGAAACTAGACTGAGAGCAGAAGTCAGCATTTGTGAGCAGCAGTATGGTGTCATGCCTAGGAAGTGTACTACAGATGCAGTATTTGCATTGAGAATGCTAATAGAGAAGTAAAGCGAAGGCTAGAGGGAGCTGCATTGTGTTTTTGTAGACCTAGAAAAAGCATATGACAGGGTGCGAAGAGAGGAGCTCTGGTATTGTATGAGGAAATCTTGAATGGCAGAGAAGTATATTAGACTGGTGCAGGACATATATGCTAGCTGTGAGACAGTGGTGCAGTGTGCTGTAGGAGTAAAAAAGAAGTTCAAGGTGGAGGTGGGACTCCATCAGGGATCAGCTCTGAGCTCCATCTTGTTCGCAATGGTGATGGACAGGCTGACAGATGAGCTTAGACAGGAATCCCCATGGACCATAATGTTTGTGGATGACACTGTAATCTGTAGTGAGACCAGAGAACAGGTGGAGGAAAATCTAGAGAGGTGGACGTATGCCCTGGAAAGGAGAGGAATGAAAGTTAGTTGCAGCAAGACAGAATATATGTGTGTGAATGAGAAGAACTCGGTTGGAACAGTGAGGCTACAGGAAGTGGAGATCAAGGAGTTGGAGGATTTCAGGTACTTGGGGTCAACAGTCCAGAACAATGGAGAGTGTGGAAAAGATGTAAAGAGACGAGTCCAAGTAGGTTGGAATGTCTGGAGAAAAGTGTCAGGGGTACTATGTGATAGAAGACTATCGGCCAGAATAAAAGGAACGGTGTACAAGACAGTGGTGAGACCAGCAATGCTGAATGGACTAGAAACAGTTACAATGACCAAAAAACAGCAGGCAGAACAAGAGGTTGCAGAGATGAAGATGTTGAGGTTCTCTTTGGGAGTGACCAGTATGGATAGGATCAGGAATGGGTCTATCAGAGGAACAGCACATCTTAGATGTTTTGGAGAAAAGGTCAGAGAAGCCAGACTGAGATGGTTCAGTCATGTACAGAGGAGGGATAGAGAATATATTGGTAGAGTGATGCTGGAATTGGAGCTGCCAGGCAAGAGGTCTCGAGGAAGACCAAAGAGAAGATTTATGGACGTAGTGAGAGAGGATATGAAGGTAGTTGGTTTGAGATGAGGATACAGAGAATAGGGTTAGATGGAGAAAGTTGACTTGCTGTGGTGACCCCTGACGGGAAAAGGCAAAAGAAGAAGATATCTATATATATAGATAGATATATATCTATCTATATATATATATTTTTTTTTGTCCCTGATCCAGCATGTGGATCAGATTGACAGTTCTTCACCTTGTTCTGACTGTAGTTGCTGTAGTCTCCTGATTGGTCCCTTCTTCGTCCTTTACCCTATTCTATTTGTCCATTTCTGATGGCCTCCTCCTGTCAGTACCATCTCTCACAAATTAACTAATATCTAAAGTCAGCATGTTATCCTCATCTCGCATTTCACCCCAAGTCTTCCCACCATTCTCTCTTAATTGCTTTCCTGTTTGTTCCTCCCATGATTTTTTTAGCTACTCTCCTGTATTTCATAGCCGTCTGGTCAGCAAACATCTATTCCTGCTTATCTGTCTCCCTTAGCTTGGCCTGATCAATACTTCTCCCTATCACAATGGCATGATGTCCTTGACAATATCAAGTCCAAAGACTCATCGATGCGGGGCAGTGGGTATGAGTCTTTCCTTGTCATGTTGTTGAGTGGGCTGTAGTCGACACAGACCCTTATTTTATGGCTTTTTATGAGTTTTTGTTCCTCATCTCAGTGCTGAAACCCAAGGGCTGTCAGATGGCTCAATAACACCAGCCTTCTGCATCTCCTAAATAGAGCAATCAGCAGCTGCCTGGTGGGCCAGGGGATGGTGGCAGGGGCGCATCTTGATGGGCTGGGCATCACCGGTATTAATGCTGTGCTGCACTAGGAGTGTAAGGCCTTCTTCCTCCCCCATCAAGGCAAAAATATCCTTAAATTCCAGCAGCACCTGCTACAGCTCCTTCTGCTTCCCGGGATCCAAATTTTCAAAGTTGCGCTGCCATACCTCTCTTACTGCTGCCAGCCTATCCACCATTCAGGCTGCCAGTTGCTAGTCCAGGGCAGGGGGTTGCACATTGACCAGTGTATGTGGTGTTGGGGGCAAGGTGGTGATGAGAAGCCTGGAGATGAGGGTCTGACCCATGACTCGGAGCCTGAGAGGGGTACACCATTTCTACCGTGGGTCCCCCTGGAAAGGCCAGAGTGTTCCTCCCCAGGTCTAACAAACAGTATCAAGTCAAGTCCTAATATACAGGGGTCATGTACTGCTGCAATCCACACTCCAAATTTCACAGACAGTCCCCCTACTCAAGTATTCACCAACCATCTTTCAACCATGGGTCCACCTTTGTGGACTTGGGGGCGTGATCTGCTTCTCGGTGGAATGGAATCCTGCAGGATCTCAATGTCATTTGCCAACACACAGAACAGATCCCCAGTCTGTCTCTGCCTATTTGATAGCTCAGAGTGCAGAACACCAGGTTGGTGATATGAGAATACAGGATAGGAACACAGAGGGACAGATAGTGGCAGATTTTGCAAAAAGGATGGAAATGGCTGTAGTGAACACTTTTTTCCAGAAAAGACAGGAACATAGGGTTACTTATAAGAGTGGAGGTAGGAGCACGCAGCTAGACTACATCTTGTATAGATGAGGTAACCTGAGAGAGATCAGTGATAGCAAAGTAGTTGTAGGTGAGTGTAGCCAGACAGAATAGGATGGTGGTTTGTAGGATGACTGGTGACAAGGAAGATCAAGAGGACAAAGGCAGTGCAGAGGACAAAGTCGTGGAAGCTAAAAAAGGGAGGAGAGTTGTATGGTTTTCCGGGAGGAATTGAGAAGCCTCTGGGTGGTCAGGGAGAGCAAGTACTACAGATGCAGAAATTGCTTTGAGAATGCTAATAGAGAAGTACATAGAAGGCCAGAGGGAGCTGCATTGTGTTTTTGTAAACCTAGTAAAAGCATATGACTGGGTGCCAAGAGAAGAGCTCTGGTACTGTTTGAGGAAATCTGGAATGGCAGAGAAGTATGTTTGACAGGTGCAGAACATGTATGCTAGCTGTGAGACAGCGGTGCGGTGTGCTGTAGGTGTAACAGAGAAGTTCAAGGTGGATGTGGGACTCCATCAGGGATCAGATCTTAGCCCCTTCTTGTTTGCAGTAGTGATGTACAGATTGACAGATGAGGGTAGACAGGAATCTCCATCGACCATGATGTTTGCAGAGGACATTGTGATCTGCAGAGAGAGCAGAGAACAAGTTGAGGAAAATCTAAGGAGGGGAATGATTTTGTCTCATTAGCTTTTGATGTCATTCTGCAGGGCATGCAGTCTGGACTGCAGCTGTCTCCTACATGTCAGCCACTTCTGCCAGAGAGCGAATCAACCTTCTCCATCCAACCCTATTCTCTGTATCCTCCTCTCTCACACCAACTACCTTCATATCCTCTCTCGCTACGTCCATAAATCTTCTCTTTGGTATCCTTTGAGACCTCCTGCCTGGCTCCAATTCCAGCATCACTCTACCAATATAGTCACTATCCCTCCTCTGTGCATGACCGAACCATCTCAGTCTAGCTTCTCTGACCTTTTCTCCAAAAAATCTAGCATGTGCTGTTCCTCTGATAGACTCATTCCTGATTCACTCCCAAAGACAACCATAGCATCTTCATCTCTGCAAGCTCTAGCTCTGCCCTCTGTCTTTTCTTCATTCGAACTGTTTCTAGGCCATACAGCATTGCTGGTCTCACCACTGTCTTGTACACCTTTCCCTTCATTTTGGCCGATAGTCTTCTATCGCATAGTACGCCTGACACTTTTCTCCAACCTGCTTCTCTATGGGAAAAAAAAGCAGATTTTTTCTTACATTATTTGTCTGCAATGGCTAGACCTGGATTTGCTCTTCATACCTCAGCAAGGGCTTTGTGAGATCAGACAAAACGGGTCACAGTGGGCAGCCGTACCTTGGACATCTGTATATATCTTGAGGTTACAGGATCATAAAACATTTGTGAAGAGAGCACCTTAACCAAATATGTACAAAGTGTGAAACAAACAAGCTCCTTCAACAGTTGGATGCCTTCTCAAGCGGGGAAAATTGGGTTGTCCTTGTTGTGTAACAGTTGTGCAACATGCAACAGGCCCCATTTGTTCCTGAGCGACTTGTTGTTGTGTCAGCAGCTGTGCTGTATGTATTTTACATGTCTTATCATGCTTTCTGTTCTCATGTGCAGAGCCGATATTTGTATGTGGACAGGCTAATGTACCCAAGAAAGAATTATCAATCAACTGATGAAATGTGTATATGTGTTCTTTATCTGCCTGTCTCTCTATAAAAGCCCGCCTATAACATCGTTTTGTGTCCAGTCTGTAAGGAGACTGCATGCTCTTCGGCCGAACAGAGAGAGTTGACCTCTGGTTCTATTTGCAGACGACTGATGGTCTCTGCTGATCATTGTTGACTGTTGTTGCTATTGCTGGTTGTTCATGTTAATTCAATGCATCATTCTTGTCATAAATTCTTGTAATCTCAGAAGACTTCTTGTTGTCTTGCCTCCTCACCATAGACTTTTGCCTTTACACTTGATATTGAGTGAAATAACTAGATCATCATCAGACAATTTTCTGTTGCCATCCTGTTGTTTGAAGATTTCCTGTACTTTTCTCTAAGACACACTCCCATCGATGCTCTCACTCCAATTAAATCATCCCAAGGCCCTGCAACAGACTCTGAGGTAGGTACATGGTCTTGAAGTACCTACCACCCTTTATGTATGTGCAGCTCTGTACTTTTCAATACACGTATGGTTCATTCTTTGTATAAAGGGGGCTCACTATAACCAATGAATTGGAGTCCTACAGGAAAGAGAAGCAGATACAGTCTCTCTCTGTTTCTCTCCGCTTCCCCTATACGAACTAGTCTCTGATACAATAGGCCTCATCCACCATTGGCTAGGAGATCCTGACTGTGGCCTTGGACTGAGAGGTTCCTGGGAATCACCACCACTACCTCACCTTAAGACCGTCCCATACACCACCCAGTGACTGCTGCTGAAAAAAACCTGTATTGTGTTTATTACCCTACACATATTATTGCACAGATTCTGACTTTATATGAAGCCTCTCTAGAAGGATCTTCTTTAATAAGTGAGAGAAGTAATTCCCCGAGGTAAGATTTTCAGATCCACATACCATAATGAGAATTTTCTGTTGGAGGACAATCTTCAGGCTCATTGAATTTCTTTAAAATTGAGCTGCCACCTTACCGTGGTGGAGGGGTTTGCACGTCCCAGTTATCCGGGAAGCTATGATGTTTGGAGGGGTCACCCAAGGCAGATACCTGTAGGTCTCTGGTGTAGCTCAGAAGGCCCTCATGCAGTGGACAAACGTTGGAGATAGTTTTTCCTTGCCTGGACGCAAATTGCTGTGGCCCCTTCCTGGAGCCAGGCCTGGGGGGAGGGGGTGCTTGATGATGAGCGCTCGGGGCCAGGTCATCACCCATGGGGCTTGGTCGGCCACTGACCGAAGGATCAACATGAGTCCCTCTTCGCTTGGAACCCACAGGAAGGGTCAAAGGAGTCAGGTGCAGGGTGACCCAGGCAATGGCTGGAGCGGGGGACCTCGACGATCCAATCTTCAGCTGGCTCTTGGGACATGGAATGTCTCCTCTCTGGCAGTGAAGGAGCCCAAGCTGGTGTACAAGGCCAAAGATTCTGACTCAATATGGTCGGTCTGGAACCAGGCCTCTCGAGAGGGGCTGGACTTTTTTATTCTGGAGTTGTCCCCAATGAGAGACGCAGGCAAGTGTGGGCATATTTATTTATTTTATTTTCTCTCGATGCACTGGGAGCGGTAAAGGGGCGGACACTTCCGCCGTCTCCTCAGATGTTATTTTGGAGAGAAAATGAGCTGCATGCTTCTTTACTTCTGCTCTTTCACCTGCTCAAAACAGGTAACATTTTTGTTACTGTGGTCATCACCCAGACCCGTAACAAATCTTGGGGGCTCGTCCGGGATCGGCACCACCTGCTGGTTTGGAGCTGATCTATTGATGACATCTTGGACCAACGCTGGAGCTGATGGAGTGCTTTGTGCTGAGACCGTGTTGTCTGCGAGCTGAGTGATTCCATCAAGAGGGACAAGGAGGAGGACTTGCCATGGCCGAGAGTGGAAGAAATGACCTGGTGTGGGACATCAGGAAAAGCCTGCTTACCCTGTCAGCCAAAGAACTCTTCGAAGTCGCCAAAGATGTGGGTCCAGCTGCGGGACAAGACCGACCCAAGCTCAAGGAAGGAGACCAGGAGGGTTGCTTCGAGTACATCAGTGCTTTCATGTACAGTAAGCATTCACTCAAATCAGAGGACAGTGGAATGGTTGAGTTATTGATCCTGGAGGACGATATTGATGCTGTGATTAAGACCAGAGATGTCTCACATGTGCCTGATGACAGAGCAGATCTAGAATAACAAGCCATCCATGTTTCCACCCAAACAATGCACACATCCCACAACACAGGTGTTACTGTTACTGGTCCACCAGAAACTGTCCAAGTTACCAACACAGATGATATGACTGTGCTATCACAGGCTGTAGATGCAGTCAGACATGCTAATCCAGACCCGTTGCCTAGCCAGCCTAGTAATATTTCTACCGCTAATTTCACAAGTCCAGTCAGAGCTTTATCGGACATTACAAATGCCTAGTTGCAGCAGATGCTCAGCAGCTATGAGGAACTTGGTAAAAAGCTGAGACAGAGCATGTTGTCACCTGCAAAGCAGGCACTTTAACAGTCTTCACTACGTTTAGACCAGACTTGTAAATCTAACAGTGGACCAACCCAAAAGCAACTGCCCCATCAGCCCATGGCCTCAGCATCCTGTGAGGGGATCATCTCCTTAAGCGATCTCTCCTATCTCAAGAGGAGAGAGTTCAAACTGCAAGGGGGTCAAGGTTGAGATCATTCATCAGATATGACCTACAATAATATCTGTAAGCGGATTGATGAAGGGCGCCGGGAAGGCTTCCATGACACTGAGATAGTTCAAGGTGTGCTCAGAGTTATCAAGCCTGGGACTTTTAAAGATATGCTCATCAATAAGGATGACCTTGCTGTGGCAGAACTGAAAGGATTTCTCCAAGCCTACCTGAGAGAGAAAAACAGTAGAGTTATTTCAAGAGCTAATGTGTGCCAGACAGGATGAGAGCGAGACACCCCAACAGTTTCTTCATCGTGGGATAGGGCTGAAATAGCGAGTCCTGTTCACATCCAAACTGCCAGATACAGGCATACAGTATAGCCCAGCCACTGTTCAGGATGTTTTTCAACACACAATTTACCAGGGGCTTGGAAATAAGTACAGTGACATACGGTGAGAACTGAAACCTCTTCTGTAAGGTGGCAAAGTAAATGATGAGACAATACTGGGTCACGTGACAAGGATCACTGATGAGGACAATGAGAGGCAGAAGCGAATAGGGTCTTCGCGTCGTCAGGCCTCCACAAGCGCACATAGTGTACAGCTTCAGCTTTCATAGCTCACAAAGGCAGTGATGAACAAGAGAGCATGGCTATTAAAACAAAGACTGACTAAATCAAACAACTAACAGATAAGATCGAAGAGCTCACTAATTTAGTGGAGTCTATGAAACAACAATGCTGGCTACAACCAGTAGACCCTGTTCCCCTGCACACTCCAAATAGAACAAAAATAAAGAGAGACAAACCATTTGGATGCACTGACTGTGTTAAACAAAACCACACAGATTGTTGTGATTGCGTCTCATGTGGGGAAGAGGGCCACAGAGCTGTAGGCTGTTTAAAGAGACAGAAAAAACAGGGAAACGCAAACTGGTCACTGCAACGGGGTGCCCAGTGATCAGATCAGAGACCACACCCCAAAGCCAGTGTGCTGATGAGATAGGTGGTCAGGCAAAGTCTAAGAGTCAATAAGCAGGCGCTGTCTCTTCCACTACCCCCGAAGTAACCAGTAACAGTCAAGGTGAGACCACATCTCTGTCCAGTGTCGAGCCAGGCACCAGATGTGGAGCCGTTGCTAAGCTAATAGGAAAAAAGGCCCTAATCCAATGTAACTTGAGTGGCCTGGCAGTAATTGCATTGATGGACACAGGTGCACAAGTTAGCATGATAAGCCGTGCCTGGAAAGAAAGATATTTGCCTGATCTTAACATATGCCCACTTTCAAAAATCATTGAGGAAATAGATGAGTTGAAAGTGCATGCAGTCACCGGAAAGCCCATCCCGTTTGATAGCTGGGTACCTCTAAAGATCAACTTGCCTGAAAGTGAAGACCCCAGTCTCTCTATCCATGCTTCAGTCCTGGTCAGCAGCTTTCCCATGGACAGACCACTGATTGGTTTAATGTTCTCGAGCAACTTATAGAGGGGCAGCCAGAACAGTTACTCCAAACCCTGACCACACTACTCCATAACGCCATCTCAGTATAAAGTAGAAACCATTGTGAGTTTTGTTCAGACAGCAGAGCGAAGCACACCATTAGGACAGCTTAGAACAGGTGGGAAAAATACAGTTATCCCTGCTGGACAGGTTTCCTGGTTAAAGTGCTGGGTTCCTCCAACCATATGAACCCCTCTGACTGCCGAGTTTGAAGCAGATGAGTGTAGCTAGCCTCTAGAACAGCTCGATGTAGGGACAGCATTAGTTTAGGTTCAGAACCCAGCCAAGCCATATGTTAAGATACCTGTTGGCAACAACACTAAACATGATGTTACACTACCAAGAAAACAGCCTTAGGCATTTTGCAGCATATTGAACCCCCCCAGATAGCTCCACAGTCAGTGAAGTTACCACTCAGTCTAGTGAGTCAGACCAGTCTCTCTGGCATCAACCAGTAGACCTTGAGCATTTGAAGGAAAAACAACAAGAAGTTGTTAGGAGAATGTTGTTTGAGGAATCTAAGGCATTTGCCACAGATGGTAACGGCATTGGTAGTAATCCTTGTCTGCAGATGGTCATCAGTCTGAAAGATGAGATCCCAGTACAGAGAGCGTACACATCCATCCAAAAGCCGCTTTTTAGGGAGGTCAAAGAATACATCCAAGACCTCCTTGTGAAGGCATGGATTGTTTAATCAAAGTCCTCCTATGCTGCCCCAATCGTGTGCGTGCATAAGAAAGATGGCACGTTGCGCCTCTGTATTGATAATGACATCTAACTGCCTTCACCACCCCCTGGGGGCTTTATGAGTGGGTGCGAATCCCCTTTGGTCTCTCGAACACCCCTGCAGCTTTCCAGGGGATTATGGAGGAGATGCTGAGCTCCCTTAGGGATAACTTCTGCATACCTTATTTGATAACATCCTCTGCTACTCCCAGTCATTTGAAGCACACGTAGAGTGGTTCGAAAGGTGCTCAAGGCTTTGCAACATTACGACGTGAAACTTAGGCCTGAGAAATGTGATATGTTTAAAGCGGAGGTTCGTTATGTGGGTCGTTCAGTCAATGGTAAAGACTGTATGAGTTACTTCAGGGGAGGGCCTCCACCCTTTCAGTCCAGGGTCATCATGGTAAAAGCAAAGGGCTCCAGCTGCCATCTAGGGCACCTATTGAGTGGACTATTAAACATCAGACTATTCTAGAGGAACTGATTGACATGTTAACCCATCCACCAATCCTAGCATACCCAGATTTCAACTTACAGTTCATCCTACACACGGATGTGTCTGAGCGTGGCCTGGGGGCTGTTTTATACCGTGGCGGGCTGTGAATTTTACACCTCGGCCTTCAGTGGTGCTCCGAATTAATCCATCACCCAATAATTAGTTTATGGCTATAATAAAAAAACATTTTATTATGCAGAAATGCAGTATAAAGAGGGGTGCATCGCAGATAGATAGCTCGTGTAGTGTTAAAATTCGCCTGCGGGGGCGCATCATGGAACGACAAAGGAATGCCCAACTCTGTACTCTTCCACTGACACCAACCGCGCATAATTGATCGTCCCCCCCACGGCTTTGTCTGGGGCGCGGCCTGGCACCCCAAGTGCCCAAATTCCAAGAGTGTGTAAAACAAGTCCTTATTAGTCCTTATTAGTCCTCCTCCGCTCGGGGCCAGAACCTCCTCACCTGCACATCCGCTAGACGCGTCTCAGCGGGTGTTCAGAGAGGGGGAACGATCCTCTCGGGGTGACATTCATTGTAGCCCGGGATATCTCTGGCCAAGGATATCTTGTAAGTGCATTTCCTGACTTTGAATAAACCATTCTTGCTTGATCAGTTCCTGACCATTATGACGTTTTTCCCTGAATGAAATCTGAACACACCGAGACAAAGTCCGGTCCCGTGGCGGGAGCCACAAAAACGGACAGAAGCTACAATAAATGCCTTTAAAGCAAACAGCTGCGACGCATAAAAAACACAAATAATAACATTATAAACTTTCAGTATTATTAAGGAAAATAGCAGCATTTTACTCACCAAAATTCTGATCATTCGTAGAAAAATCCATCCTCCTTCCTTTCCTCAAATAGAGTTCTATCAATCTGTTGTACAGATTATCCATGCACTTTGTCTCCAAGCACTCCCAGTAATATAATTTGCAGTGTACCTCAGAGCCTGTGAGCCAGGGGAACCGGTCATAGTTTATGGCTTGAAAACGTCGGACAAACCCTTTTCCTGATTGTGACAGGTTCGCTAGCTTAGGAGTTACCCGACCTTTCTTTACTATGTCCAGCTTTTCTTAAAAAGTCCATCTAGAAAAGCCATTGTGGATTGACAATACCGATATCAAACAAACACAACTATATTTCTGTTCGCAGCTCGATAGTACGCTTCTCCTTGCTAATACATTTGTCCACTCTCTGACTATGCAATCAGAGAGTGTGAATATGCTGTTGCTGTAGCCTGCAAGAGGACTTTGATGTCGCCAACTCAAAATCTGATTGGTTGAAGCAACAGCGTCATCAACACTTATTATTTGCGTAAAGGGCTTGCAGAACTGATTGTGCAGGCTCCCCCCACGGGCAGATTACTTTGACTTTGACCCTGCCTGGCAACAGATTCTGGCTGAAATGTGATTGGTTAATATGAAAATGTATGTCTGGAAGTGGCACAACCAGAAGAAAAGCTATGAAAGGAAGTGAACATACCATTTGGAATTATTTAATAAGTATTCATGGACAAAATATAATTAACGTTTGTGATTCAGATAGTTTTTTAGGCCAGCAGAGAAGGCCTTGCAGCCCCGACGGCCCACCACTGGTTTTATACTAACAGCATAGTGAGAAGTTGTGAGTCATTGGCTATGGGTCACATACCCTGACACCTGCAGAATGAAGCTATCACCTGCATAGTGGGAAGTTAGAGTTCCTCGCTCTCAAGTGGGCAGTGTATGAGAAATTGAGGGACTACCTCTTTTATGCTCCACACTTTATTGTATATACAGACAACAACCCACTCACATACATTATGAGCACACCTAAACTCAACGCGATTGGTCATCGCTGGGTAGGGGAACTGTTTGACTTCCACTTTAATATCAAATATTGGCCAGGAAAAGCTAACGTTGATGCAGACACCCTGTCTCGCCTGCCAGTTGACATGTACCACTACATGACCTCATGCACAGAGGAACTGTCTCAGGAAGGTGTCAATGCAGCCTGGGAGGGAACTCAAGTGGCCCAGAAAAACAAAGTAGCTTGGGTCGCAGCCCTCTTTGCTTCCTCCCACGACACAGTCCTGCATCCTCCCACACCTTTCCAGGAGATAAAACGGGATGCCTTGATTCAGGCCGAACGAGATGACCCTACAGTTGGGAAGGTCATAAGACTCAAGGAGACTAACAACAAACTCGCAGATGACATCCGGAGGTCAGTGCAAGGACCTGCAAACTCCTCCGTTAGTGGGGCAGACTCCACCTAGGATGGAGTACTATACTGCCAGACACCTGCCAGAAAGCAGTTAGTCCTGCCTCAAAAATATCATGATGTAGTCCTGAAACATCTTCATGATGATATGAGACATGTGGGAACAGAAAGAGTTCTCCATCTTGTCAAGGAGAGGTTCTACTGGCCTCACATGAAGGACTATATTGAGGACTATGTGACCAAAAAATGCAGCTGCATAAAACAGAAAAAACCCGCAACTCATGTGTGAGCGCCAATGAACAGCTTAAAGTCTAATTCACCTCTTGAACTAGTCAGTATTGATTTCTTGCACCTTGAGAAGAGCAGAGGAAGGTATGAGTATATTTTGGTGGTTGTTGACCACTTCACAAGGTTTGCACAAGCCTACCCAACCAAAAACAAGGCGGGGCGGACAGCAGCTGAGCGAATTTATAATGACTTTGTGCCTCGTTTTGGGTTCCCTCACAAACTCCATCATGACCAAGGGAGGGAATTTGAAAACAAGCTCTTCTGGGCTCTTGGTCAGCTGTCTGGGGTAGGACACTCCCGCACGACCCCATACCACCCCCAAAGTAACCCGACTGAACGATTCAACTGTACGCTGTTGCTGATGTTACGGACATTGACAGACAGAGAGAAGGAGGCATGGAAAGAACATCTCCCACAGGTCATACATGCTTTTAACTGCACCCGACACGAGTCTGCTGGTTTTTCACCCCACTTTCTGCTGTTTGGGCAGCATCCTCATCTCCCAGTGGATTTTCTGTTTGGGTTGGCAGAAGGGTCTGACCCAGAGACACACACAAGGTATGTAGAGAAGTGGCGGAAAAGGATGGCAGACGCATATCGTGTTGCTAACAGTAACAGTCTGTCATTGAGTGCTAAGGGAAAGTCTCATTATGACCAGAAATGAGGGGAGTAGTCTTAATCCTCTCAGGCTCAAATTAAATTGTAGTTGCAGGAAAAATCTGATATTTGGCTGTCGCAAATCTGCAACATCTGCCTGGAGAAGGTTAAAGCCAGGAGATAGAGTTCTGATTAGGAATTTGGGTGAGAATGGTGGGCCAGGCAAACTCCGTTCCTACTGGGAGAATAGGATATATGTGGTCAGGGAGCAGAGCAAGTGTCTGATAACCCAGTGTATGTCATCTACCCAGAGTGTGATGAAAAGGGGAGAACAAGAGCCTTACACAGAAACCTGCTGCTGTTGGTTGATGATCTGCCAGCACAATTTCCGCCACAGCCACGTAAGCCAACAGCAGTTCCCTCACAGAAACAAAGAAATGCCCAGACAAGGACAAGTGAAAGATAAGACTGGACAAGAATCGCTGACAACTCAGACTCTGATGATGAATCAGAGCAAGAATACTGTTTGAGGATACCAACAAGCTGGATTGAACCAAGAGTCACAGTCAACCCTGAGAGATCCATCAATCAGGAGAAAACACCTGAATGGAAAACACTGACTTCTTCTGGAGGAAGCCTGATGTGGAGGGATACTCCTGCTCTGACCGAGCCAGATCATTTTTATTTTATTTTTTTTATTTAACCTTTATTTAACCAGGAAAAAAGTCCTGTTGAGATTAAAAACCTCTTTTACAAGGGAGTCCTGGCCAAGAGGCAGCAACAAGTTACAGGCAGAAGAATATTACAAACAGTTAAAAGAAGCATTTACATTTTGACAAGCTGATCTCTAGTGTTCTCAGTTTGGTTAGGCATGATACACAGTGTCGACTTTTTTAAGACTTTGAGCAGAGGCGTTCATGTACAACAGATCACCGTAATCTAAAATAGCTTGCAGTTACAAGCTGCTTCTTTACATTAAAGGAGAAACACACCTTGTTTCATAAAAGAAAACACAGTTTAAGTTTAAGTTTTTTCACAAGACAGTCAATATGGGGCTTGAATGTCAAGAGTCATCAAGTAAAACCCCAAGGTATTTATATTCATGCACCCGCTCAATGACATTTCCCTTGAAAGTTGACACGACGGGAAGATCTGTAGGGACCTCCTTGCTATTTGAAAAGATCATGAGCTTTGTTTTGTCAGCATTTAGAATCAGTTTTAGCTGCACAAGTGCGAGCTGAATCACATCAAAAGTTTTCTGCACAGATTCAATTGCTTTCACAGGGGTGGATCCAAAGCAATAGATGATTGTGTCATCAGCATAAAGATGAACAGTGGCATCTGACAGATTTTTTCCTAGTTAATTAATGTACAAAATGAACAAGAGGGGTCCTAATATTGAACCCTGTGGCACCCCCTTTTGGACACTCAAAGAGTCAGAAACCGGACCATCACATTTAACACACTGAGTCCTGTCACTCAAGTAATTTCTACACCAAGAAAGTACAGAGTTAGAAAATCCAAAAATGCTGAGCCGATGCATTAAAACAGCATGGTCTACAGTATCAAAAGCTCTCGACAAATCAATAAAAAGCGAGGCACAATATTGCTTCTTATCAAGAGCAGTATGTATGTCATTGACCACCTTTGTGGCTGTTGTGATGGTAGTATGTTTTTTCCTGAAACCTGATTGCAAATTTGAAAGAAGTTCATTAGAAGATAGAAAAACTTTTAGGTGATCACAAACAAGGGATTGAAAACAGTCCACTCGGCTGCAGCATCACTTTTCCTAGCTTTGGCCCATGCCAAGTTGCGCTGATGGATCATGTCTGACAACTCTAGAGAAAACCAGGGATTTTCATGTCCTTTTACTCTAAATTTCCTGATTGGAGCATACTTGTTCACAATACTCATAAAAGTTTCCTTAAAGAAAGTCCAAGCAGGCTCAACATCAGGGAGCAGCTCCATCTGTTTCCAATTATCTAGGGACAAATCATGGTGAAATGCTTGTTCACTGAATTGTTTTAAGTTTCGCTTGTGGATAACGAGCGGATTACTTTTAGGGATTTTAGTGTCCCGGCAAGCAGCGACAGCGCAGTGATCATGCATATCATTGCAGAAAACTCCCAGAGCTGAGAATTTATGAGGAATATTTGTAAGGATTAAATCAAGTAATGTGGATTTATCAGGACTTCTAATATTTGGCCGAGTAGGTAGATTGACCAATTGACTTGAGTCACAGAAGCATTTAAAGTCATCTGAGGTCAACTGAGGTTAACCAGTCCCAATTTAAGTCCCTGGACAGCAAGAGCTCGTTATACTTAAGCCTAGATAAAAGATGTATTAATGTTGACAAAGCTTCCTTTTTGGCAGAGGGAGGCCTATAGCAACCAACAACCGTTAAACAGAGGGATTTCGCAATTTCTATATTTAAAGCCAAAAACTCCAATTGCTTACAGATGGATTCAGAAAGAAGAACTACAACAACAAATCATGATTTCAAATAAATTGCTACACCTCCACTTTTCTTGGGCCTGTCAGTGCGAAACATATTACACCCAGGAATGTTAATGCTCTCACTTGGAGTAGAATTAGAAAGCCACGTTTCAGAGATGATCACAATATCAGCATCTGTTGACTTAACCCATATTCTGACCATGTCTATCTTGGGTAATAAGCTGCAAACATTAAGATGGACACATTTGAGACCAGTCATTGATTTGAAATCAGCAGGATTCTGAATACATAGCAGCTCTGGGCCAGGGTTTGGTTGTACATTTCCGGACAGAAGTAAGTGTAGAATGATTAACGACCTTTGTTTGACATTAGATTTTAGCACAGAATCTTCATCTGTTAAGGACAAGTGAAGTCTTTCCTTAAGTGAGAAATTAAGATTATGTAAGGCAAGAAAATGTGAACGTAAATGTACCTCCCACGGCACATTGAACAACAAGTTTGAAGCCCAAGTCAAGTGATTTGGTATTTGATTAGGATATCTCACAACACCGGAACAGGTGCCGCTAAAATATGTATCCCAAATGTCCAGTACATTTTTGCTAGGTGTATTCATCCAGGATCCATGACTTATTCTTGAATCCCATACAGTCAACAAGCACAATAAGCTTATGGCCAATGCATTCATCTTCAAAATCAAAAGCTACTGATTAGCCTACCAACACTTGCTGAAGCTGGCAGGCTCCAGGAGGAGGTTCAGGCTTGCAGGCCCAGGCAGATGTAGCAGGCTCCAAGTGGAGGTTCAGGCTAGCAGGCCCAGGCAGATGTAGCAGGCTCCAAGTGGAGGTTCAGGCTAGCAGGCCCAGGCAGATGTAGCAGGCTCCAGGTGGAAGTTCAGGCTAGCAGGCCCAGGCAGATGTAGCAGACTCCAGGTGGAGGTTCAGGCTAGCAGCCCCAGGCAGATGTAGCAGGCTCCAGGTGACTGCTCTGGCTAACAGGCTAAGGCAGATGTAGCAGGCTCCAAGTGGAGGTTCGGGCTAACAGGCCCAGGCAGATGTAGTGGTAGGCCTCAGGCTGCAGGGTGATAGCCTCTCAAAACAGACACAAATTTGCCAAATTCCACAGACCTGTGTGTAGACTTCCAAAGGAAATCCAAGCTATGGTAAATCAAGATACCAAAAAACAATAAAAACTAATAAAAAAGTCAACAAACTATTTAAAACAGACAAACACTGAGCAGAGACACCAGACATGCAGCCATCTTGGATTAAAGATCTTAGGGAAATCTAATCATGAACCACTTGGAGATGAAAAAACTAATGAGGGACCAAATTTGGATCAACAACTGAATAACAGACAGGACACGCTCAGACCATGTTGAATTACTGGTGATTATTGGTGATGAGGATGGCGCGCAGACAGCCCAGAATGCAAATCCTTATGGGGGACCAGAGTTCCCTCAACACTGATGCTCCGAGGAGCAGATATCAGACTCTCAACATGCTTCCCCAGTCCCTTGACGACGGTCTACAAAGCAGACACGACCAGGCCAAATGCTCAATTATTCGTCTCTTGACCATCTGACATATCAGTTGTTTCCCTCTGTGAGTGCTGTGGACACATGTTTCATTCTCCCTAATAATCTTTGGCATCACAGTACTTCCCATTATTCCAAAGCCTACCTCTTGCCCAGTACCAGTGATTACCCCTACCATACCCCGTACAAGGTTATTAGAAGGTCATAGGGTATACATCCACATGAATCTTTGGTGGTTAAGAACCTTGTTTAATGTTTTGTGTATTTGAAAGAGCTGGAAATTTTGAGTTGTATGCAAAGTGCCGGGAGTCACTTTTGTTTTCGGGGAGTGTGTGGCATAGGAGGACCACATTTATTTTGGATTTTATTTGTTATTATTTGGTGATTTATTTCAATTCTTGTATTTTTTTCCGCAAAAGTGGGGGGCGGAACTTTTATTCTCTCTCGTTGCACTGGGAGCGGTAAAGGGGCAGATGCTTCCACTGTCTCCACAGATGTTATTTGGGAGAGAAAACGAGCTGCATTCCTCTTTACTTCTGCTCTTTCACCTGCTTAAAACAGGTTGGTAAATCACCTATTAAGAACTATTTTTATTTGTATTTAGTCAAGCATTATTTTGGCTAATTTTGTGTGTGTATTTGATGCAGTTTTCATTAGTTTAGAATTACGAAAAGCAACTTATGGAAGGGTTTTACTGAGCGGCCGCCATTTTGTGTGCTGAAAGTCACAGGGTAGACAGGTGTTGGGTGTCCTTTGAGAACGACTGAGCGCAAACTGTGGTTTTCAATAGCCAGAATTTAAATACACTCATGGGGAAATAAGAATTTTGTATTTTTTGCAGTTTTATTTTGTGAATCCTGTTTAGTTCTGAACTCTATTGTCTTAAAAGAAATGTTTGGAAGTTAACACAAGCATATTCAATGTCGCATATTTCAGTAGCCTGTACATTTTACAACAACTTTATTTTGTATTATTTTGGCATATGCACAGAGAAAGTTGCACATTTCTTGTGAAGTTTATATTTTATTTAAATGTTTTGAACCAGTAGTAGACTGTGATATAAAACAATGTGACTTTATGCACAAGGACTGTTAATGTAAATACATAGTTACACAGATGTGTTCATCTCAGAAGCAGAAGTGACCAAGAATATGGTGTAATTTGATAGTGTGGAAACAGTGAAAATGGTCACAAGGACTCTTAGAAACTAAACAAAAGAACTGTTTAATCTGAGTTTAACCAAACTGAAGCTGGGAATGCAGATATGTTTGTGAATATGTGTTGTTAAATAAATAGAGATGTTATTTGGGAGAGAAAACGAGCCGCATGCTTCTTTACTTCTGCTCTTTCCCCTGCTTAAAACAGGTAACATTTTTGTTACTGTGGTCATCACCCTTGAGACCCGTAACATACGCACACAACAACAGTTCAGTTTACTCAACCTTCTTTGGGTTGCTAGAGGGGCTGCTAGAGAGTGCTCCTACCTGGGACTCCCTCACTCTACTGGGAGACTTCAATGCTGACATGGGCAACTACCACGATCTGAACCCGATTAGTGTTTTGTTATTGGACTTCTGTGCTCGTCACAAATTGTCCATAACAAACATCATGTTGAGGCATAAAGGTGTCCATATGTGCACTTGACATCTACACACCTCAGGCCAAGGGTCTTAGGTTGGATCTTCGGACTTGTGGCTGCATGTCCTGGACACGGGTGAAGAGAGGGGCGGAGCTGTCAATTGATCACTACCTGGTGGTGAGCTGGCTCCGATGGTTGGGGAGGGTGCTGGTCAGACCAGGCAGACCCAGATACAACATGAGGGTCTGCTGGGAACATCCGGCAGAGTCCCCTGTTAGAGGGAGTTTCAACTCCCACCTCCGGCAGAACTACAACCACATCCCGAAGGAGGTAGGGGACATTGAGTCCAAATGGGCCATGTTCCGTGCTTTCATTGTGGAGATGGCAGACTGGCGCTGCGGCCATAAGGTGGTCGGTGCCTGTCGAGGCAGCCAGCCTCAAACCAGCTGGGGTCCGCCAGTGTTGAGGAATGCTATCAAAGTGAAGGAGTCCTGTCGAGCCTTTCTGGTCTGTGGGGCTCTGGTGGCAGTTGACCGGTACCAGCAGGCCAAGTGCCATGCGGCTTCTGTGGTTGCCGAGGCAAAGACTCAGGTGTGGGAGGAGTTCCGGGAGACTATGGAGAACAACTTCTGGTGGGTGTCGAGGACATTCTGGTCCACAATCTGGGGGCTCAGGAGGGGGGAGCAGTGCTCTGTCAATACTTTGTACAGTGGGAGCGGGGTGGTGGTGACCTCATCTCGAGACGTTATAGATTGGTGAAGGAATACTTCAGAGAACTCCTCAATCCGTTGAAACGCTTTCCAATGAGGAAGCAGAGCCGGGGGACTCCGGAGCGGACACAGCTATTTCCAGGGCTAAAGTTGCTGAAGCAGTCAAAAAACTCTTCAGTAGTGGGGCCCCAGCAGTATATGAGGTCTGCCCTTGGTTTCGCAAGGGCTGTGGGGCTGTCCTGGCTTACACTGCTCTGCTGCATTGCATGGATGTTGGGGACAGTGCTGCTAGACAGACCGGGGTGGTAATCCCCCTTTGCCTTTCTGGACTGCATTCCCCTAATTGCATGCAATACCTCTTCCTTCGATATAGGAACATAGAGAGAAGATCTTTGGTAACCTTGTAGTCTGGATCCTGAATCCTGGCACACCATAAGGCTGTGTACTCAGCCAGGTCCTCTTCACCTTCACACATGACTGTCTTGCCATCCACCCCACAAACACCATCAATTTTGCAGATGACACCACTGTGGTAGGTGTCATATCAGACAACGATAAAACCCACTACAGAGAAGAGGTCCAGCCTGTAACTCAGGGGTGCTCTAACAATAACCTTCTCCTCAACACAAGTTAGATCAGGGTGATCGTTGTGGATTACTAAAGGAGCAGGAGAATGGAACACGTTCCTCTCCACATAAATGGGGATACAGTAGAGTGCATTGACAGCTTTTCGTTCCTAGGCATCCACATCTCATCTGACCTTACATGGACCACTAACACCTCACACCTGGTGAAGAGAGCCCAACAATGAATTTTCTTCCTCAGGAAGCTGAAGTGAATTGGGCTCTCCTCTCAGCTGCTCATTAACTTCTACAGATCAACAATTGAAAACATCCTCTGTCTCTGCGCTACAGTTTGGTATGGTGGCTGCACAGTAGGAGACAGAAAGGAGCTGGCCTGGGTGGTGAGAAATACACCGGGCATTGTGAGCTGCCTTCTCCTGGATCTGGGTTCTATCTGCAATGCCTGGGTGCAGAAAAAGGCCAGGAACATTGCAAAGGATCCCTCCAACCTGGGCAACCGCCTGTTTTTGCCGCAACCTTCAGCAGTACAGTACAGGACAATCAAAACCAACATTCCTGCTTGAAAAATGGTTTCTACCCAAGAGCTGTAAAAGCAATCTCACCCCAAACCCTCCCCCTTGCAAGCGACTACACCCCATCCTTTGGCAGAGGACTCACACCTGAACCCCTACCTGTTCAGCCACAGACTAACACAATGCCCCCCTTGCTGACAACCACTCCATCCTTAGACTCCCGCACAAACAATCTCAGACCCAACACCTCCTTGCACTAAACTGCAGTTTAAACTCAGTCATATTAACATCACCCTTCATGCCATCCTGCACAATGAAAATTAAATCTTGAATCTCGAATCTTGAAAAGAACTTCTCTATTAACTCAGGGGGATGACCTTGTAACTCAGACATGGACTACTTCTTACAAAAGTTCCTAATTTTTTTCATTGTTTGTTGAGCATCAAATGATTGATTATCCTGGCAGTCTTTGATGGAAGAGACAGCATTGATCTCTACCCTTTTCTTTGTATGATATGATATGGATTTACCTGCTTTGTTTCCATGTTCAGACGTTTTTAGTAAATCCAGTTTTGCCTTCTGACTCTTGTTAGGATGGAGTCAAGGGAGTAGTGGAGTGCTGAATGTTTTGAAGCTTTGCTTAATACATTGTCTTTTGGTTCATTTTTTGAGTTTAGATTCTAGAATCTGCCTCTGTACAACTTGCCAATGTCTTGCTAGCTTTATAAGAAATTATGAGCCATCTCTTATAGGCCTTGGATTTTTCCCACAATAATAATGGGTCACCTGTGGAAGATGAGATAATCTACAAAAAATAGACTTAAATTCTTCATTATGCTTCAAAATTACATAATTAAAATTTCAATGTCAAATTGTGAAAGTAAAATTGGACAAATACAGCAGCATGGGCTGATACTATATTTCCTATGGTGCTACTGATAATGCAACTGTATTTTTTGTGTATAAACGACATCATGCGAGAAAGTTTTCTGTACGATATGTAAAATAAATTGTCTATTTTTGGAGCACTCTTGGTGTGCTGATTTTTTTCAAACCTAATCTCATCTGTCAGCCTGTCCTTCCAGATACAAACAAGAAGGGGCTCATGACTGATTCCTGATGCAGTCCCATCTCCACATTGAAACTCTGACACAGCTGCAGCACACCTCACTATCATCTTACAGCTCTCATATATGTCCTGCACCTCTCTAACATATTCTCCATCACTTCAGACTTCCTCTTATAGTGGTTCTTTTGGCACCATGTCATATGCTTTTTCTAGATCTAAAAAGGCACAGTGCAGCTCCCCCTGACATTCTCTGTGCTTCATCAAAATTCATAAAGCAAATCATCAGTACCCTTGGCGTGAAACCATATTGCAGCTCACAAATGCTTACTCTGCTTTCTGTCTAGTTTCTACTTCTTTTTCCCCATAACCTTCTTGTATGGCTCATCAACTTTATTCCTCTATAATTACCACAGTTCTACATATTTCCCTTGTTCCTGAAAATGGAAAACAACATACTTCTCCATTTCTCCAGCATCCTCTCACTCTCTAAGAACCTGTTCAATGATGTAGTCAACTGACCCATCTCCAAGACACTTCCATTCAGGTATATCATTAGGACCAACTATCTTCCTACTCTTTATCCACCTCAGTGTCATCCTCATTCAATTTTCACTAACCTCTGCTACTTCGTCGTTCACAAAAATACTCTGTCCATCTTTCTTGTTGAAATCTTCTGGTCTTGGCAACTGGACTTGAATTTCTTCACTTGAAGACCTTTCACCCCTCAGAGAGGGTGGAAGCTCAGAGAGGATGAAAAGAGAGGCTCCTTCTGTTCTAATGATCTATGGGGAGTTTTCAAATATAACTGCCAGGGTTTTGGGTGGGCTTAGGTTATGGTGGCCTGTTGTGTAAATTGAAGAGCTGATCTGCAGAAACTAGTTGTAAGGGGGGTTGTTATGCTAATGGGGTGTTGTTTGATGGAGCAGAAGTGTGGGATTATCAGTCTGAGAGAATTCAGTTGTATTTTTCTTCCTTCCGCAGTTCTTTTAATCATTAATATGATTGTGTCACACACCTGTTTCTCCATTGTGCTCACTTTAACATTAAAAAGGACCAAGTGTCCAGGTCTGCGATTCAAGTCTCGGCTACAGTAATAAATTTATTGGAATCATTGTCAAGTTTTATATACGGCAACTGTAACAATGCTTCAAGAACTGCAGATTAAAATGCCACCAGTCCCTCATTAGGTTGTGTGTTAGCTCCAGGCCAAGCCCTCCCCAAGTGCTTTATTAGATTTGTTTTTTTTTCTTCTAGGACATGTTGTCGAACTGCATAAAAAAAGTTTTCAAAATTAATGTTCATAAGCGCACTTGTTGTGGACTTGTCAGAAATCGCATGATGCAATATTTATAGGATTTACAATAAAAAGTCAGCTAAGTGACCCACCAGCTCATTTAGTCCTCTCTAAAAGAAGAAGAGAAGGGGAAAGTAGATGGTTGACATATTTTATGAAAAAAAAAATGTAAAAGGTGGTTAAGGTTGAAACAATTTCCGTGTGGTAGGAAGCGCCAGAGAACAGCAACGACAATTTAGTGCAAGCAATTACCAGCTTTGGGTTGTCACCAAATTGGACATCTCCAATTAAAAGGGGTGGGGGGCATTCTAGATTATCTCATCCAGGGCGCAAACATGACTGATAGCTAGCTGCTTGTATTTACTTCTCTAAAGTAAATTAAAAAATCGTACATGTCGTAAAAACAATTCAAAAAATATTTTGTGTTTTTTGGCAGTGCAGTACTTACCGTCACAGCAATTTTTTGATTGATTCAGACTATGGCCTTTCTATGTGGAGTTTGTATAGGTTTCCTCAAAACCCAGGAATCTACTTTAACTGTAGGCTCATTTCTCCAGACATCAACGGGAGAGTGGACGGTAATATGCATTTTTTTAATGGGCCTGTAATCTACTGGTGGACTCGTCCAGGATGTACTCCGCCTCTCACTCTCTCGCCCAATGATAGGGATTGTCTGAAGTCCCAACGCGACCCTTGTGCAGGATGAGCGCCATGAAAATGAATGAATGAATTATAGGGGTTGTCATTAAGAGGAACTCCGCAAGCTGCGCGGTGAGACAGATTGCCTTTGAGGTGGACAGTCTGCGTCCTGATGCTGTGAGGGCGGTGGGGGAGGAAGAGGCACTAACACGCACACAACAGCAGCTCCAGGGAAGATGGAGGACGGAGATGGAGTGGTGGCGGCGTAACGAACATTCAGTTTGCAGCGACAATACCACTGAGAGGAGGTGAGTGTAGATGGTCGGGGGGCTGTGCAACCCCCACTCCTCAATTTATGTCGGCTGCTTCACGACACAGTGACAAACGGAATAAACGGACTGTTGTTTATGAGTTACTGGGTGGTGTTTTGTCGGTCGGTTTGTTATGTTACGTAGAGGCGGAGGGGGCAGGAGAAAGGACGTGACTCGTTAAGAGCGCGTCTTCCCCGTATTTGATGCAGTTTGATCTGCATTCAGAGGCCAAAGTGCGGTCTTACCCCAGGAGCAGCCTACTGTATTTTCTGCATCGATTTGCGTCCATCACTTGCTGGATGCATAGAGAATGAGGCTGCCTGTCAAATTGCAGTTCCTTCTGATTCCGACTGGAAGTTATATTACAAAAAATGTCAGTTGTTGCGGATGGGAATCAGATTCACACATACCTTGACATTCAAAGTGTGAGCCATCTTGGTTTACGGAAGCAGGGACTGTTGCTGTTAATAGACAAATTGCATAAACATTGTTTATAGAAAGAAGTCTGACATAGTCAACATACTCGACTTCAAACTTATGAATGCATGCATGCGTGGTTTTAGAACGAAAACATGTATTTTGAGTGGGGGACGTTATGTAATCATCTGCTGAATTTGTATGTTCGTTGACTAACAACGACATTAATGGACTCATTTTTAAGATTTATTGATAATGGGAATACACAGATCAGTCCAAAATAAACAATAGTCATACAATGTTGTGTGTTTTGAAAGGAATGTTTGCAAGCAGTGATAAGGCATTTCTTGTAGTTGGTTACTAGGTTTACACACAGTTAAGGAGGGATTTTGACCCATTATGGCTTGCATACCTAAAGATTCTTGGCTGTCTGTTGGAAACTCAAAGCATCACCTCCCTCCACAGGTTTTCTACCTGTTAAGGTCTGGAGACTGACTTGGCCACTTCATGATGTTAATCGGCTTCATGTTGAGCCACTCCCTTGTTGCGTTGGCAGTATGTTTTGGATTATTGTCAGGCTGCAAGATCCACCCACGACCTATCATCCGTATTTTTGCTGAGCTTCAAAGATTTGACAGTCCATGTTCCCATTCATTGGCCCCCTAAATTCAGGGAAGTCAGTACTTTGGCCTTCCCATCATGCTACAGCAATTGGAATGTAAGAAACGGATTCCTACAGCAGCTGTGCTTTGTACACATGAGAAGTTAACATTAGGAGTATTGGTAATCGGTTGATTGTACACACCTGTGTGCCACATGGACACCGGCTATTCTATTGGAGCCAGAATTCAAGTGAGAAGTTGGGGATCTGGAACTTATTTCACAAATGCACATTATTTTATTACTTGTATGTTTTTTATTCATTTTCAAGTGATATTTTTTCTATTACTACAATCAATAAACAACTATGAAAGTCTGATAATTTCTTGTAAACGTATAGATTAAGCAGGGGTTCAAATAGTTAATTCCCTCACTATATATATATATGTGTATATCTTAATTCTTTGCTCATGGTTCATCTCTGATCAATTAAATGTAGAGGATTGACAGTGGGCAGCTCAGAGGTTAGTAAACAAACCAGGAACGACAGCTGTCAGACACACACATTATATATGTCAGACACACACATTATTTATATATATATATATATATATATACATATATATATATATATATATATATATATATATATATATATATGTATATGTGTGTGGGTGTGTGTGTGTGTGTCTGTATATATATATATACACAGTGACGTGCGGTGAGGTTCATGGCTGGTGAGGCACTGACGTCATTACAGTTATATTTACAAACATATGAACCCTACAGAGTAGCTTATTCACCATTTTATTGGCCACAGCTGATGTGTTTTGTTTAAATATATCAGAATTCTTTACATGTACAAACTGTGGCATAGAAAAAGCACATGTAAAAAAATTTGTGCTATCTCTTACCTTTACTTATAAATGAGGTCCATGCGCTGCTCCTTCTGAAGCATCGCTAACTTGCTTGTAGAAGTCTTCCATTTTGTTCTTCAGTTTTAAAAGTCTCTCTGTCTCAATTGAAATCACTGCCAGTGAAGACAGTCGTCCTTGACCGGTCCTGTTCCGACTGTATGTTTTGAGTCTTTTCGGTGCCGAGAATGACTGCTCCACCGATGCTGTCGTAGCCGGAACGGTGACCAACGGCGGAGAAACTTTGTCGCCTCAGGAACAGTTTGAAAGAGATCCTCCTGGGCCAAAAAGTTGAAAAGCTGCCCAGGAGATTTACATTTATCCCTCACCATTTGTGAGCTATACAGCCCGATGAGATTGGCAAAAAAATAGCTGGATGGCTGCACTTGACTTGCCAATTGTTTACTGTAGCTTGCTATTGCTAATTCTATTATCCTGCAGCCAAGTAGTAAGAGGGATCCCTTGGATCAGCGGTGCCCCCTACCATGAGGCACCGTCTCTTCGCAGTTGTTTTATGATTATGAGAAACACGTCACAGTTGTTGACGAAAAACATTAGACACATCAGCTAAACTATGGAAATTTAGTTCATGTATTGAAAGTGTTTTTTCAATGGTGACATCCATAGAGACAGCAATACGGTCTCAGCACAGTTGGCAGCACAGTTAGCAGAAGCATTGCGCAATCCATAGTGTCACCGCACGCATACGTGTGTGTGTGTGTGCGTGTGTGTGTGCGTGTGCGTGTGCGTGTGCGTGCGGTTTAAGCAACAACATTTTTGATCAAGTATTTATGTTGTAAATCACATGTGTCAAACTCAAGGCCCACCATGTCATTTTATGTGGCCCGTTAGAACATCTTAAAAGGTCTGATTGTCTTAAAATGAGTGAACTGCGTGTATTGACCATAAACCATATTTCCCACAATCCATACTGTTCATGTTACCCACAAAGTGACAGCCATCAGATTGCAGTGTATCCACATCAATGTAATTTTCAACAAGTGGAATTGAGAAATACAAATTATCTCTAAGTCCAAGAAGACAAAAGTTGATGCTGTTTCAAGAAAGATGGGAATGCATATGTAACATTTTGGATTTGAATGAGTAATAAATTCAGAGCTATTTAACATTAAAGAGTAGTTACATTTATTTTACATTACATTTGGTTACATGAACTACACTGTTACCATTACATGTGGCTCTTTGAAGGCAACCATTATGCTGACGTAGCCCTCTGACACCCCTGTTATAAAAGGATTAATACTGGTTCTCTGTACAGTTCAAAGTAGAATTTAAAATCATTCTCCTCACCTATAAAGCAATCCCCCATACCTTTCTTTGAACTTCGTTTTAACCTTGTTGCCTTGGTCTTAAGCTTGTTGTTTTTGATATCTATCATTTTTATTACTGCACCATGGGATCATAGAGTAACACAATTTGTGTGCAACATATGGCAGCATTTACAATATATTGACTTTGACTGACTTCGATCTGTTAAAGAACCCTACCAGCCAATCAGATCCCCAGGCTCCCATGATGCAGGGCTACTTGTGGTCTCTCGGGTCTCTGGAAGCAGAACAGGTGCCAGAGCATTCAGTTACCAAGCACCAGACCTGCTTTAAACGTAAAGTGTCATTCATAACTGTTATGAATGGCACTATATCAATAAAATTTCACTTGACTTGATGTTCTCATAGAAGAAAGTATTCTATATGAGTTTGAATGCCATTTGGGATATTTTTTCTTTGGCAGGAGTGATCGAAACAGCAGAAGAACCAATTCAAAACAAACTGTATATGACATTGTTATCATGTCTCTAGTTACTGATAGAAAGAGCAAAATAGTTTTGTGCCAGTAAAGTGGACCCTCGCAAAAGACCGTGTCCGAAGAACGGAATTCATTTCTGTTTCATACAGCGGTCTACAAAGATCTAAGTAGATTTGCGTCTTCATTTGTTTAGGAAGAATGGTCAATAATGATCAATTTGTCGGTTCTGCCATTAGCATAGGGCCTTAATTAAGGGGAAGAATGTTTCTTATTGTTTGAAGTGATGTAATTTAAATCACGATTTCTTAAATGCCCTTGGTCACACCTGAAGCAATCCAAACCCAGGTTCAGCTTGAAATTGACACAATCCTTGCTTTCCAGGAGGAACATGGAACATGCAAAGGTTCCTGTCAGCTTAAAAATTGGGTTTCAAGAATGGAGGATCTACCAGAATTTACCTCAGCTATGGAATTTCTCAGATAATCCTAATACATCACATCCTGAGAGGAAGACCCATTCTCTCAACTGCTTAAGTTTCCCATTTTTACTGTATCATCATTGGTGGGCCACTCATGTGTTGACACAGAAACTTGCCGCATGGACACAGTTTGCTAGGACAATCCAGTCTTTCACTTGAAACCTGCAACATCTTAGCCTTGTGTAAGAGAAACCTATTCATTAGTCATTTAATTTAATTATTCAAATGATGAAATTAATTCTAATTATGTATACAATGAGACAAAATGAACATAAAACAGGGGCTTGTTACAGGGTGACGGTTGTGATGGATAGATAAAGAAATGTATCTCCATCACATTACTCTGGTTGTGTCTCACAGTGAAAGGAAGTTAGATTTAGTCTGCTCTATTGGTGTTGGTGCCATATTTTTTCATACTCATTTTGGGTTCTGCAAAATAATCTAGTGATTCAAGATAAAGAAAGATGATTTGCATTCCTCACATAGACCAAGTCGTTTAACTCTTGTTCTACAACCATTCCATCCATCCATTCATCCATCCATTTTCTACTGCTTATCCAAGGTCAGGTTGCAGCTCATACAGAGGCCCAGCTTTGTCCATCTCTTCTGGCAGAATACCTCAGCGATCCCAGACTAGCTGAGAGACATCGTTCCTCCAGTGTGTCCAGGGTCAGGATAGGAACGCAGAGGGACAGATGGTGGTAGACTTCTTTACAAAAAGGACGGCAATGGCTGTAGTGAACACTTGTTTCCAGAAAAGACAGGAACATAGGGTAGCTTAAAAGCGCGGAGGTTGGAGCACGCAGGTAGACTACGTCTTGTATCGACGAGGTAACCTGAAAGAGATCAGTGACTGCAAAGTAGTTGTAGGTGAGAGAGTTGCCAGACAGCATAGGATGGTGGTTTGTAGGATGATTCTGGTGACAAGGAAGATGAAGAGGACAAAGGCAGAGCAGAGGACAAAGTGATGGAAGCTGAAAAGGTAGGAGTGTTGTATGGTTTTCAGGGAAGAAGTTGAGAGAGGCTCTGGGTGGTCAAGGAGAGCTCCCACGTGATTGGACAACAACAGCTAGTAGTATCGGGGAGACAGGTAGGAGAGTACTTGGTGTGTCATCTGGAAAGAATGATTCCATGATTTTGCAGATGACATTGTGATCTGTAGTGAGAGCGCAGAACAGGTTGAGGAAAATCTAGAGAGGTGGAGGTATGCACTGGAAAGGAGAGAAATGAAAGTTTGTCGCAGCAAGATGAGTATATATGTGTGTGAATGAGAGGAACTCAGGTGGAATGGTGAGGCTCCAGGCAGTGGAGATCAAGAAGTTGGCGGATTTCAGGTACTTAGGGTCAACAGTCAAGAGCAGGGGTTGGCAACCCGCGGCTCTGGTGCCACATGTGACTCTTTCATCCTTACACTGTAGTTCCGAGTGGTTTGGGAAAATAAATTATAAGTATTTAATTGAATTGGATTTAATTTTGTGTTTGTTCCTTTTTTAATTTCAGTTCTAAATTGGAAAATGTTTTCATTACATAAATAAAATTTAATTTTCTCTGTAGTACTTCGTGGATTTCAAAAGCAACACACTACACAGTTGTTTATACAAAGTGTAAAGGTAATAAAAAGCAATATGTACCTTTATATTAGACGTCGAAACCTAGTTTGGGGCTCCCAGTGTTTTCTTTTACGTTGAAACCGGGTCCTGCTCTTTAGGTGTTAAAGGTTGCCGCCCCCCGATCTAGAGCAATGGAGAGTGTGGCAAACAGGTGAAGAGACGGGTTCAAGCAGGGTGGAGAAAAGTGTTGGGATACTATGTGATAGAAGACTATCGGCCAGAATGAAAGGAAAGGTGTATAAGCAGTGGTCAGACCACCGATGTTGTATGGACTAGAAACCGTTACAATGACCAAAAGACAGGAGGCAGAGCTAGAGCTCGCAGAGATGAAGATGCTAAGGTTCTCTTTGTGAGTGACCAGGATTGATCAGGAATGAGTCTATCAGAGGAACAGCACACATTAGATGTTTTGGAGAGAAGATCAGAGAAGCCAGAGTGAGATGGTTCGGTCATGTACAGTGGAGAGATAGTGAATATATTGGTAGATGGATGCTGGAATTGGAGCTTCCAGGCTGGAGGTCTCGAGGATGACCAAAGAGAAGATTTATGGACATAGTGAGAGAAGATATGAAGGTAGTTGGTGTGAGAGAGGAAGATACAGAGAATAGGGTTAGATTGAAGAGCTGGATTAGCTGTGGGTGCCCCTGAAGGGAAAAGATGAAAGGAGAAGAAGAAGATATAATTTACCCAGCATCCAAACTTTTTTTCAAATGGGATTATGCTCATTAGCAACAAATACATTTGAAGTGATACATTCACTTTTGAAACAGCATTTAGATAAACTTATAAACTCATAATTCTATGGCCAATTCTGATTTATCATACTCAGTACAGGAAATCCTTTAACATATGTTTCTAATCTTTAAATTGTTTTGTATTTAAGAACATGCTTGATCTATTCTTCCCAATGATTGATAAATAATTTTGTTTTTAAGAAGATGTTTGATTATTCTTCACATTGTGTTTCTAGTGCAGATTCGTGAATAAAGAAGTTATTTCAACAAACTTGACTTGGCCAGCAGCATTCTTCTATACACATCGGAGAAAGTTGATTTGTTGTGACGACCACTTAAGGGAAAAGCCGAAAGGAGAAGAAGAAGAAAAGAAGGTTTGAAAGAACAAAATCACACATATTAAATGCAGCCTCCAGGTGGGCAGTCTGTTGTTTGCTAATTGCTCCATGAGCATTGTTCATTGCGTTCTTGGCATAGCATCCGAGGAATGTAAGCTGCGGTTATGATGGTGGATGTGAACTCTTGTGGCAGATAAAATGGTCTACTCATAACCATGAAAAACTCTAGGTTAGCTGAGCAGTGTCTCCCAAGAGTAACAGTCTATTCACCCGGTCCTGTTGACATAAGCACTATCCTCTGCCTCTGGTCTTACTGGAGTCATAAGCTGATCTATCTTCTTGGTGTGTGGAGCATCTTGCTTGCTCAATAGAACTGGTTCTGTCATGTTGCCATGTTTCTGTGAGAATCATGACATTGTCGTCCAAAAGTGTTTTACAGTGGCTCACAGTATATGGAGTCGAATCTCATCCATCTTACTTACCAGGGACTGCATGTTAGTGAGGAAAATGCTGGGAAGAGATAGCTGTTGCAATGTTATCCTTAGCTTAGTGCTTTGTACTCCCCCTGCCTTTGTTCACGATCTGTGCAATCACATGTAATTATATACATGTACTTGTAAAAACGTGCATATATGTTACATATATCTTTACATACCTTTAACTTCATTTTTATTTATTTACTTTGATCTTTACCATTTTTATTTCTTATTATTAGGTATTCTATTCTTTATTTTTATTTATAGTTGCCAGCATTGCTATCCTGAACATCTGCTATGTTGCCTATATTTTGCTTTTTGATTTGGATTATGTCACAAAATGAGCACCCTGGAAGAAGAAAATGAAAAATGTAGTTTGGATTACTTATTACGAATTTTAGTTATGATTCAAAATATGCTGCCACATTTTGACAATGAAAAAGCATTCTGCTAATGCATTGTAATTTGAATTATGATACCTATATGTTTTCACACTGCTCAGGGGTCAGGCAAACCTGTTCAAAGGTAAACCCTTTGGTCTGTCAAAGAAACCCCTCAATGCGAGTCAATTTTAAAAAAAAAAGAGAACTTTTCATTTCTATCATGTTCATTGATGGAGCACTAGTTAGTAAGATCTTATTTATTTCTTGACTGAAATATATATGGCATCAAAATGTTGAGCTTCAGTTAGATAGTGACTAACGAAATGTGAAAAGTTTGCTGAGGTTTTTAGACATTGTATTTCTCTCTGTTTCAGAAAAGACTGAACGTCTTGTCTGAATGTACTGAAACAACCCTGGAAATAATTCAAGTAACCACCTGTATCAAGATGGTGAGTGTTCTTCCAGCAGACCAAAATGATCACACGAGGGCTTATGTTTCATTCAAGGATGTGCATCTCAATTGTGGGTCCATGTACATTTCTGTACATACTGTAGATAGCAATAGTAATGATAGTCATAGTAACGATATTGAATAATACATGTTTTAGTCCCGTAAAAGGGTGATTAAATGTGATTTAATCGACAGCATAATCAGTCCAAAGTGAGAAATGTATGTAACAACTTTCACAGATACAATATCACATACTTATAAGTGACACATATGCTAAGACTAAAAAAATGACGAAAATGAATAATAGCATAGCGTATCAGCAATCAACCAACAAACTCAGGAGCACTGGAATTAACACCTCAACAAGAGAAGAAATTAACATTTTTCTGGTTATTAACTAGTTGAGAGTTGGAGTACTCATAATTTTGAAGTGACTGTTTTATGGCTAGAATGATCACCTGACTTCTCTTCACTTACCATGCTACAATGACTTCCACACAAACAATGCAATAGGACAGGACTTTTTACATCTGGCTAAAAAGTTACTGATAATCATTCCTGCATAAAGAATGCTTTCAGGCACAAGATACATTAGAAAAAAAAAAAGTATGTTATATCCAAATCTTATACCGTAAGTTCATGAGATCAGTGGTCCCCAACCTTTTTAGTGCCATAGACCGTTTCCATCCTTGATGTTTTGTTTTGATGAACCTGTTAAAGCAGGACTCTTTTCTTTTGAATTTGCTCTGAGACCCTTCTGCTGTATTATCGATGAGTCTTTATCCCTTTTCAAATAAGTTCTCCGCTGACATTTTTTGTGGGCCATTTTCATGAGGGTTAGCTTGCCGACTTACTTGCCGAAAGACCCTTTGACTAAGTCAAGTGCAAGAGTGAGGTGCAGGCAGAAGTAGTGGTTTTTTAAAATAAATACCTGGAAGACTTATGAAAATAAAATACATTTAAGTTTAAACAATTTTAATCTTTTCTTGTGGTCTGGTACCAAAGGGGTCCTTTGGTCCACAGTCCTGTGGATGGGGACCTAGGTACGAGATATTAATTAAGAAAATAATACATTACCTCACTACCACTTTTGCATGAAAATATAGCAATCATTTATTGTATAATCAGTGGGTTGTTTCAATTTGTTTGTATTTCTCCCATAGCTCAAACTTCATATAGGCTACTGGTGGTAATGGATTCTTAATATGCTTTGAAAATTTCGACCAAGTTAAACCAGGCAGCCATGAATCTTGAGGAGACTGAACATGGAAAGGAGGAGGCTCTGCCTCACCATCATCAAAGTGATCACAATAGCCATTCTCTCAGTCACAACTCCCAGGACAAGGGCTACAGATGTTGTGAGGCACCAACTGTCGGAAATAGTCGTACCAGCATCAGAGGGCTGCTGCTGCAATGCAGGCAGGAGGAACAAAACATGGATACAGAACAGGGTGGTTTGGCTCAACAGTCTCTGCAGCAGCAGCCCTTCCCCCGCCTTGCAGTGGCACGTTACCGTAGACAGGGGGACAGCGAGGCTCAGATCCGGGCCCAGCAGCAGAGGCACAGGAAGCGACAGCAGAGGGAAGTTGAGAGAACTCAACTGTTAGCCCAGCAACAGGAAAAAAAAGGCCATGCAGAAAGGACTCAAGAAGATGAGCGAGAGAGGGATGATTCTGTACTTGCTCGTTCTGCAAGCACTGAGAGTGGGTTCCACACCCACACAGACAGGGTTGAGGGAGATGACGGACTACTGATGATGTCCCTGGAGCCTGAGAGACAACTGGAGGTAGAAGATGAGGCAGGTAACTATGACGTTCAGCTACGGCCTGAAGCAGAGGGCTACATTGAGAGTGCAGAGGCCGAACAGCAGCTTCACCATCCACATCTCAACGATCCTCCTCAACCTCCTCTCCTGCCTCGTGAACCCCCACCTGACCTTCAGTGTACCCAGAGACAGAAGGAAGAAAAGGTAATGGTGAATTCTGGCTATACCAATCATTTCTACACCCAGCTTTTATGCCACTCAAGAGAAATAACCAATGTCCTGGCTAGTCAAACATTGGACAACTCAGATGCCGGAATTGGAGATCCAATTGAAGCGTATCCTGAGCCTTACATTCATTCTCGATCTGACCATGTTTATGAGGAAATCTGTGAGGCATCAATTTTGTCAGCAACAAATAAGGCCAAAGACAGACAACCTCTCCAACAGAGAGCTGAATTTCCTCAGCTGGAAGGTTGCACAGAATGTAACGACTACCACCAGCAGGAGGCAGTCGGCTCCCGTTTACGCCACTATGACGAACGCTCAGATGGTGAGTCAGACAGCCCAGAGAAGGAGGCAGAATTTGCCCTGTACCCACGGGCTGACAGCTGCGATCAGGAGGACGTTGGTAACATTGTGGCTGTGGAAGAAGAAGGCATAAGATCTCAGAGACTTCAAAATGCAGTAGCTGATAAAGAAATACAATGTTGTGAAGAACAACCACAACATGAATACCAAAGTGACACTGACAATAACCACAGATCCCCCAAACAAGGAAAACCAGATGAGAAACAAGCCCTTAGTCTATCACAAGAGCTGGGGGTAGTGAGGAACAGTCAAAAGAAGCGGGACGCCATATCCCTGGCTATTAAGGATATTAAGGAGGCCATAGAGGAGGTGAAGACCAGGACCGTCAGATCCCCCTATACTCCTGATAAGCCAAAGGAACCCATCTGGGTTATGAGGCAAGACCTGAGCCCCACTACAGAATGTGACCTGCAGCCATCACTGAAGGATGAAGTAAGTCCAGATGTTCAGTTTTAACATTCATATTCCTTTACTGAAAATAGACTAGCTTTCCAATAGACAACACTGCATGATGACGTGATGCTGCCTCTAGGCCTACGGTCTGAAATACTCTTGTTTGGGGGGCTGCCAAAGGCCCCTGTAAGGTGGAAGGCAAGCCTTTGTGGAGGAGACCCCCTTAAAAGTGGGTTTTTTCCCTGTTTTTTCAGTGGAATATTTTAGGTTCCCTGTGTTGAAATGAGGTTATACAGTGTTTGTTTGAGAATTTATTGATTTGTTTTTTTTTTTTCCTTGACCACATTTAAAAATGTATTTGAAAAGGCAGGGCATCAAGCTGGTGTTGGTCCTGATGTATGTTATTCTGGTGCTTCTTACCATTCAGGTTTTGAAAGTTAGGGATGATATGACAATGCAAGTATTTGGGTGTTTTTACCAAAATTTTGTGTATCTATTAACTTGAAGCTGAAATGATGCAAACCGTTTCCCACGAGGTGAATCTTATTCCTCTCTATCTTAGTAAAAGACACTGACAAATGGGAAAGAATTTAGAGGTTCACCCAAATCAACTGTAAAATGACTCCCGCTGTCTCAGTAACGTTATATCTCTTGTGGTATCAGTGGATATGTAAGTGAAAATTATACAAAGGTTGTGCAGTGGCGAGCATTGCTCCATCACAACAAGGTTTCCGATTTGATTCCAATTAGGAGTTAGTAGTGCGCATGTTCTCCCTTAGTTGCTCGGAGTTCTTTGGTTTCCTGACCCAGTCCAAAAACATGTATTTTGTCAACTGAAGACACTAAATTATACCAATATGAATGAGTGAGTAATTAGTTGTCCAGGGTTTACCCCTGTCTTCTGCCCAATGACAGCTGGTACAGCTTCTGCCCAACTCCCCCAATGTGACCCTGAGTGCCGAATAAATGTAAAAAATAATGAATGAGCATTTATTGAAGACTCTTGATTGTCCAGACAAGTGACTTGTTGTATGTCTCCATATATTGCCCTGTGATTGATGAGCAAAAAGTGCAGGCTGTTGTACGCCCATTGACAGCTGGTACCGCGGCCCTGAGTGAAGCATAAGTTATGCAGCCATAAATGAATTAATGAACAAATACTATAGACTATTAATAAGATAAGACAAATTTTATTGATCCCCATAGGGGAAATTTCTTTGTCGCAGCAGCATAACAGTTTAATGAAAAAAAAGGAAATAAATATAAATATGAATAGAAATAGAAAGGCAGAAGAAGAAATAGCAATACAAACAAAAATCCACAAATAAATAGACAGCAGACAAATAGACTGCAGATGATGGCAACAACAACAACATCAGATGACAATGGGCAACATCAAGGAACGGTAAAGGGTGAAAAATACACAACTAGAACTGAACAACAATATAAATAGAGTGACAAAAATGAATAGCAATGAGTAAAATAGATAAACAAAAAAAGGGCAGGATGTGTGCAGGCTGGGACAAACAAGGATAAGAGAAACAGCAGAGTTAGGACATGACGTGAATGGGTGAGGTAGTGAATGGGGTAGGGTGTTGACATTGCGTAATTATGGAAGCAGCACAGGTGCACTCAGGCCGTGCAGAGTTGTGTGCTGTCCAGACTGCTGTTGTACAGTCTGATGGCCGTGGGCACAATGGAGCATCTGAAGCGTTCGGTTCTGCACCGGGATGGAATGAAATGTTGGACGAAGCAGCTGCACATCAGCCACAGCTCGTCGTGCAGGGAGTTGAAAGGAATGTCCAGGATAGCTCCCAGTTTGTTCCGCACTCTCCCCACTGCTACCAATTGGAGATGGTCCAGGTTTAGTCCCACCATCGAGTGGGCTTTCCTCACTATCTTATTGAGCCTATTGACCGCACAAATCCTGGCAAGCCCCACGCACACTATACCGAAGGAGAGTGCGCTGGCTACCATAGACTGGTAGAAGGTCTTGAGGAGCCCACTACAGATGCCAAACGACCTCAGTCTCCTTAGGAAGAACATCCTGCTCTGACCCTTCCTGTAGAGTGCATCATTATTGTGTGACCAGTCCAGTTTGTTGTTGATGTGGACCCCAAGGTACTTTCAGGAGTCCTCTGTCTCCACCTCTTCACCCTGGATGGTAATTGGTACCTGCCTCTTCTGATTCTTCCGGAAGTCCACAACCATCTCCTTGGTTTTTGAGATGTTGAGTAGGAGGTGGTTCTGGTTGCTCCACTCAACAAAACTCGCGATCAGACCTCTTTACTCCTCCCCATTGTCATTGTTGATGCATCCAACGATGAAAGAGTCGTCAGAGAACTTCTGGAGGTGTCAGGAACTGGTGTTGTACCGGAAGTCAGTGGTGAAGAGGTATGAAGAGTAATGGAGACAGGATGCTTATTAGTATTGCTGAGCGAAGACATTACTTCTCAATCTGCAAATGATCCAAAATTAATACCAAATCACCCAAATCAGTCCTCCAATACTTAAATTTTCCAAAAATTGGAAAAGCTGCACAGCCTGGAGCTGGTCTGCACATTTATAAGTGAGAGAAGAACAGTGATGTGTTTTAAGTGGGATACTTTTCTGCCTCATCAGACACTTGAATTTATCATCTCATTAAAATAAGTTGTTTCATTCATCTGAACTTAACTGCACTTTACAGAATTCATAGGCTTTCACAATACAAGCAGATATACTTTGTGACTTTCCTTTTGGCAGCAGTACTATCAATCCAAGGAGGGAGGGATTTACTACCAACAACCAACAGATATCGCATGTATTTCTTGAACATTACTTGGAATCAAGCAACAGATTACCTTGGAATCAAGCAACAAATTACCCATAGGTAAAATATGAAGAAACAAGAAATTTGTTGAAAAAAATACCTTTTAATGCTACTTGTAAAATAGTATGAAGAAATTATTTTTAAAGATACATTATAACTGGGAAGATATTGGAAGAATGATTGGTCTAAATACATTAAAAAGGGAAATATGTTTACAACAGCTAAAAATAAGCTTAGAATTTGAGGAGATATTGTTTCAAAATTTGCCATGTAATCACATATATACCATCAGACACTTGAAATGGTCGAGACATAATGTAAAAACTACGAAATTGTGTAAAAGTCATTAACAAATTGCCCAAACATTTGGAATTAATACCCACATCTATTTACATCCACAATGCAGCCTCAGGGTAGCACTGGCCTGTGTCTCCCCAAGCCTGCCTTGGGGAGGGGGCACGGAGCAGTGTCTCTCTGAGCCGGTCCCAAACCCGGATAAATGTGTCCGGCGTAAAACTTTTCCCAAAACAAAACATTCAAGTCAACCATAATAACCAGATCATACCGCCATACAATGGCTGCCATTGGTACTGATGACCTACAGGGTACCAGTGGAAATTGGGCTACTGTGGATCGAAGAAGAAGAAGAGGAGGAGGGTGTGTTCGGAAGCAGAGAGAGAGGAGGAAAGGAACGAGCCTGGGACTGAGAGTAGGGACTTTGAATATCAGGACTATGACAGGGAAAGTTAGAGAGTTGGTCGACATGATGCAGAGAAGGAAGGTGGACATACTGTGTGTCCAATGTACCAGGTGGAAAGGTAGAAAGGCTAGAAGCGTAGGAGCGGGCTTTAAGTTGTACTATTATGGTTCTGACAAGAAGAGAAATGGAGTAGGAGTTGTCTGGAAGGAGGAGTTTGTTAGGAATGCTCATGAGGTGAAAAGAATGTCAGATAGACTTATGAGTTTAAAATTGGAAATTGAAAGTGTGATTCTCAGTGTTGTTAGTGGCTATGCCCTGCAGGTGGGATGTGAATTTGAAGAGAAGGGGAAGTTCTCGAATGAGTTAGATTAAGTGATGCAGAATGAGAGAGTGATAATTGGTGTAGATGAGAGAGTGATAATTGGTGCAGACTTCAATGGACATGTTGGTGCAGAAAATAGAGGAGATGAAGAAGGGATGGGCAGATTTGGTATAAGGGAAAGGAAAGCAGAGGGACAGATGGTGGTAAATTTTGCAAAAAGGATGGAAATGGCTGTAATGAACGCCTTTTTCCAGAAAAAACAGGAACATAGGGTAACTTATAAGAGGGGAGGTAAGAGCATGCAGGTAGACTACATTTTGTATAGACAACGTAACCTGAAAGAGATCAGTGACTGCAGAGTAGTTGCAGGCGAGACTGTAGCCAGACAGCATAGGATGGTGGTTTGTAGGATGACTCTGGTGACAAGGAAGATCAAGAGGACAAAGGCAGAGCAGAGGACAAAGTGGTGGAATTTGAAAAGGCAGGAGTGTTGTATGGTTTTTAGGGAGGAGTTGAGAAAGGCTCTGGGTGGTCAAGGAGAGCTTCCAGATGATTGGACAACTACAGTTAGTGCGATCAGGGAGACAGGTAGGAGAGTACTTGGTGTGTCATCTGGAAAGAAAGTAGATTAGGAGACTTGGTGGTAAAATGAGGAAGTGCAGGAGTATATACAGTGAAAGCAGTTAGCAAAGAAGAAGTGGGATACTGAGAAGACTGAAGAGAACAGACAGGAGTAAAGGGAGATGCAGCGAAAGGTAAAGATGGAGGTAGCAAAGGCAAAACAAAGGGCGTACGATGACCTGTATGCTCGGTTGGATAGTAAGGAGACTGAGAATGATCTGTAAAGGTTGGCAAAACAGAGAGATAAAGATGGAAAGAATGTACAACAGGTCCGGGTGATTAAGTATAGAGAGGGAAATGTATTGACAGATGCTAGAAGAGTGATGGGAAGGTGGAAAGAGTACCTTGAAGAGCTGATGAATGTGGAAAATGAAAGAGAGGTCATTATCTGAAGAATGGAGACAAAGTGTGATGGTGTCTATTTTTAGGAAAAACGGGCATGTGCAGAATTGTGGCAACTATAGAGGGATAATGTTGATGAGCCATACAATGAAGTTATGGGAAAGAGTAGTGGAAACTAGACTGAGAGCTGAAATCAGCATTTGTGAACAGGAGTATGGCTTCATGCCTAGAAAGAGTACGACAGATGCAGCATTTGCGCTGAGAATGCTAATAGAGAAGTATAGAGAAGGCCAGAGGGAGCTGCATTGTGTTTTTGTAGACCTAGAAAAAGCATATGACAGGGTGCCAAGAGAGGAGCTCTGGTATTGAAGGGGAGGAAGTCTGGAGTAGCAGAGAAGTATGTTAAACTGGTGCAGGACATGTATGTGTTGGAGAGTAACTCTAATTCATGCTGGTCTAGGTTGAAGCCTGTAAAGAGGAGACTGAGGTTATCATAAGAAACAACACAGACAAGCAAATATTCTTTTGAGCTCTGCAGAGGGGGAGACTCAGTGCGCTCTTTGGAGGCAAGATCCAGAGAATCCCACTGAGTTCCTTCTTGCTCGGCTTTTTAATGTGTGAGTATGTTTATTTGCATAATAACTTTCATTGGATAATACAGTTCATGCATAGTCATACAGGAGTGAGGTCAGCTTATGCTGCACCTTCACATAGCTTTTTTAACAGTTCCTTTGTGCTTTGTGATGTGTTCCAAGGATGATATGCTCAGGGAGGATAGGTTCCTAGTTCAAGGACGACTGTACTGTGCTTCAGAAACAAAATAATGATCAGGGAGGATATGTTCCTGTTCACGGACGGCTGTACAGAAAGAAAGAAAACATGACTGGTTGTCATTGTGTGAGTAATTGAAATAACATAGTTACAAATATTGTGAGAAAACTCTTGACAATTCCCTCCCGTTTTTTGAGATTACAAACAATGTTAAACACTTCAGCATCATCACGCCATGTTGGTACATAGTTTACAGATGACACTTCATACGACGTTATCGTCATCTTCTACAGTTGAATCATTATAGTTTTCTTTTTCTGAATCACTCATAGGCAGTTGCTTATATATCTGTCCAGTGTAGTGAGTCCTTGGTTGGGTCTGCACTGCTACTATTGCCATCTGGACAAAGGCTGCGGAAGCCATTTTAGCAATCATGCTTCTCAAACAAGGAATAATGCACATCGTAAACAAACGAAACAAAATAAGAATCATAATTACAGGTGTAAGGCATTTTAAGATTATTTGCCACCAAGTTCCGTTCACAATCCATCCAAGAGGGTCAAACTGTGCAAATGGCGTTAAAGTATCACTGTCCTCTTTTCCCTCTAGCTGGTTCTTTAATGTGGTCAATTTGTCATGAATTGCTGTGAAATTGTCACGCATGTCTGGGATGTATGTGCAACATTGTTGTCCTATTATTGCACATACACCACCTTCCTTGGCTAAGATAATGTCCAAAGCCATACGATTTTGTAAAAGCATTTCTTTCATAGCCATAGTCTCTGGATTTGTTCGTATCAGTTCATTTAATTCTAGAACTGTTGATGTTAGGTTCTCTAAGGTCGCCCAGACCTCATTCATTCGATGTCCCAGGTTTTGCGATAGGCCCTTCTTTTTCGTCAGACTTGTCATTGCTTGTTTCTGCCTTCTCTCGCTGGGTTGGGTTCTCCTGTTTTGGCTGGCTCATCCTGGATCCTTCCAACCTAAACGGCTAGGGATCTGGTGGTTTCTTCACTGACGCAGCCGATGCCTTGAGACGAGTAAGACTATCCTTCTTACTCCCCGTTGTAGTCAGCCTTCCCCACTAGCCAGTGTCATTAGGATCAACAGGGAGTACCTTACAGTGAGATTGATGAATCCAAGTGGATCGTTCCGCAATTTTCACTGCGGTCCGCGTGGTCAGAAGTACTTGGAATGGTCCTTCCCAGCGTGCTGAACTCCAACAGCTTCTCTTTATGACTTTCACGAAGATCCAATCACCAACTCGGACCTTCACCTGTGGAGCAGATTGAGATTCGGGCAGATCATTTGCGTCTGTCACATCTCGTTGTCCTAGTGTTTTTTTCATGTATTCCACTAAGGTTTCTTCTGTTTGGGCCTTCTCTAGGTCTGGATGTGTCATCGGTAACCTGAATGGTCTACCATGTATTATTTCAAATGGTGTCAATCCATTTGCTGCGGGAACTATGTGCATATACATTTTTACCATATCTATGCACTCTAGCCATGTCTTTCCTGTATGCTCCATACATTTTCGTAGTCTGTTTTTTACTGTTTCATTTATTCTTTCCACTAGCCCTGCACTTTGTGGATGATAGGAACAATGTTTCTTTAGGTCAATGTCCAAAACTTGACCCATTTTATTTACAACGTCATTTACGAAATGTGGGCCATTATCACTGTAAATTCTCTGCGGTATGCCATGGGTTGGCAGAATGTATTTACAAATAGCTTTAACTACAGCTTCTGCATCAGCTTTTGTAGTGGGTGCAATTTCCACCCATTTGCTGTAGCTGTCAATCATTACCAAACAATATCTGTATTTTCCTACAGAACTTAATTCAATAAAATCCATGTGCATCACCTCAAAAGGATATTGTGGATCTGGAAACCTTCCTTTCTTCGGTATTAAGTTTCCTTGAGCATTATGTTTAATGCATGTTATACACTGTGCACAAAATTTTTTTAAGTAGGAATTTAGGTTAATGGTATAGACGTGTTGTGATGTGAGTACCTCCATCCCTCCTGTTGACACATGGCAAGGCCCATGAGTCAAAAGAGCTGCTGCTTTAAATAATGATCTCGGTAGGATTGGTTTTTTATTTATCATCAAAATTGTCAGGGTTCACAGCAGATCCCCGTCGTAATCTGCGCCAGCTGCAGCAGATGCCGCTAATCGAGATCCCTATAAAGGGCAGCGGCACTCTCTGCCTGGCGCGGGGGGATTGTGGTCTTCATGGATTACTGTGGGACCCTGCCACGACCCGGACCTCACCCCTGCCAACCCGGACCTCACCCCTGCTATGACCGGACCCCACCCCTGCTATGACCGGACCCCAGGTAGGACCTCCTTTCCCTTCCCGAGTCACGGCCGGGCCCAGACGGCCGGCGTGACCTCTGTCCCCTTCCCGAGTCACGGCCGGGCCCAGACGGCCGGCGTGACCTCTGTCCCCTTCCCGAGTCACGGCCGGGCCCAGACGGCCGGCGTGACCTCTGTCCCCTTCCGCAACCCGTACTGTTGAGGCCCAGCCTCTGCCGTTCTGTCTGCAACTCGTCCTGTCTGCATCCCGTACTGTTCAGTCTGCCACCCTGCCTGGGGCCCGCCCCGTCTGCAATCCGTACGGTTGAGGCCCAGCCTCTGCCGTCCCGTCCAGTCTGCAACCCGTCCCGTCCAGTCTGCAACCCGTCCCGTCCAGTCTGCAACCCGACCCGTCCAGTCAAGGCCCAGCTTCTGCCGTTCTGTCTGCATCTCGGCCAGTCTGCAACCCATCCCGTCCAGTCTGCAACCCGACCCGTCCAGTCTGCAACCCGACCCGTCCAGTCTGCAACCCGACCCGTCCAGTCTGCAACCCGTCCCGTCCAGTCAAGGCCCAGCTTCTGCCGTTCTGTCTGCATCTCGGCCAGTCTGCAACCCGTCCCGTCCAGTCTGCAACCCGACCCGTCCAGTCTGCAACCCGACCCGTCCAGTCTGCAACCCGACCCGTCCAGTCTGCAACCCGTCCAGTCTGCATCCCGTCCAGTCTGCAACCCGTCCCGTCCAGTCAAGGCCCAGCTTCTGCCGTTCTGTCTGCATCTCGGCCAGTCTGCAACCCGTCCAGTCCAGTCTGCAACTTCAACCGAATAAAAGCGCTTTCCACCCATCTCTGTCCCGAAGTGTGGTTCCCTGCTCGAGTCCGCCCCAGCACATCGTGACAGAATCCCCCGGCCCTCATGGACTCGGGGAACCACACCCACCCAAGCCAGCTCCGTGGGGCGCCAGGAGGCGCCCATTGAGGGGGGGGTACTGTCAGGGTTCACAGCAGATCCCCGTCGTAATCTGCGCCAGCTGCAGCAGATGCCGCTAATCGAGATCCCTATAAAGGGCAGCGGCACTCTCTGCCTGGCGCGGGGGGATTGTGGTCTTCATGGATTACTGTGGGACCCTGCCACGACCCGGACCTCACGCCTGCCAACCCGGACCTCACCCCTGCTATGACCGGACCCCACCCCTGCTATGACCGGACCCCAGGTAGGACCTCCTTTCCCTTCCCGAGTCACGGCCGGGCCCAGACGGCCGGCGTGACCTCTGTCCCCTTCCCGAGTCACGGCCGGGCCCAGACGGCCGGCGTGACCTCTGTCCCCTTCCCGAGTCACGGCCGGGCCCAGACGGCCGGCGTGACCTCTGTCCCCTTCCGCAACCCGTACTGTTGAGGCCCAGCCTCTGCCGTTCTGTCTGCAACTCGTCCTGTCTGCATCCCGTACTGTTTAGTCTGCCACCCTGCCTGGGGCCCGCCCCGTCTGCAATCCGTACGGTTGAGGCCCAGCCTCTGCCGTCCCGTCCAGTCTGCAACCCGTCCCGTCCAGTCTGCAACCCGTCCCGTCCAGTCTGCAACCCGACCCGTCCAGTCAAGGCCCAGCTTCTGCCGTTCTGTCTGCATCTCGGCCAGTCTGCAACCCGTCCCGTCCAGTCTGCAACCCGACCCGTCCAGTCTGCAACCCGACCCGTCCAGTCTGCAACCCGTCCCGTCCAGTCAAGGCCCAGCTTCTGCCGTTCTGTCTGCATCTCGGCCAGTCTGCAACCCGACCCGTCCAGTCTGCAACCCGACCCGTCCAGTCTGCAACCCGTCCAGTCTGCATCCCGTCCAGTCTGCAACCCGTCCCGTCCAGTCAAGGCCCAGCTTCTGCCGTTCTGTCTGCATCTCGGCCAGTCTGCAACCCGTCCAGTCCAGTCTGCAACTTCAACCGAATAAAAGCGCTTTCCACCCATCTCTGTCCCGAAGTGTGGTTCCCTGCTCGAGTCCGCCCCAGCACATCGTGACAAAAATTCCATTGAAGTCTGTTGCGCCTCTCTTGAGCCAGGATTGTCTTTCAGCAGGTGACGCATTTTCCTGAGCATCTTTTAGTACATCATTATCAATTAATGATGGTGTGGTAGACATTTTGGCAACATGCATGCTGTATTTTTGTTTTGCTGCTTCCTTTGCTATTTTGTCAGCAAAGACTGACTTAGCAGCACTGTTGTGAAATGTAGTTGTCTGGCTGGAGAGAGAAATGACAATTTAGCTTGCAGCAGGAGAACATCTACTGCATATGGTACTAATAGTTCTAGTGGATGGAATAGAACTATATCAGCTGAATTTTCCACAGCGAGGGCGGCTGCTGCTACTGCTTGTACACATGGGGGGAAAGTCTTAGCTACACTGTCCAGCTGTTTTGAGTAGTAAGCTACTGGTCCAAATTTATCCCCACATTTCTGTAAAAGTACTGACGCCATGTGTGACTGTTTACAGTCCACAGTTTGGATGAATGGCTTATTGTAGTTTGGATGTGCCAGTACGAATGCACTACAGAGTTGTTTGATTTCCACAAATGCTTCATCTGCTTCTGGTGTCCAGGTAAGAACATCATTCATAGCCAATGAGTTTTCATATACCACTTTCAAAAGTGGTGCAGTTATTATTGCAAATTCTGCAATGAATGCTCTACAATAGTTACATAAACCAAGGAAAGACAGCATTTCTTTCTTTGTTTTTGGTTTGGGAGCTTTTTTCACAGCATTTTTTCTCGCTTCAGTTATTTGCTTTCCTGTTTTGGAAATGCTGTGACCCAAATAAGTTACTTCTTCCTGCACCATTTGTAATTTCTCCCTTTTTACTTTTAAACCATGTTTATGTAGGTGTAGGAGTAATTGAACTGAATCATTCCTACATGCATCCTCTGTGTCTGCTGCTAGTAATAGATCATCTACATAGCTTAGCACTTGGGTACCATATTTAGACCTGAAATCAGCGATGACCTTTTGGATCTCTGCTGCAAAGATTGCTGGACTTTCTACATACTCCTGTGGCAATCGGGTGTATGTATATCTTCTTCCATCAAATGTGAAAGCAAACCAGAATTGGCTGTCTGGATGCACTGGTATGGTAAAGAATGCATTGCTTAAATCAATTACAGTGACGTAAGCTGCAGATGGTGTCAGGTTATTTAACAATGTATATGGATCAGGCACAACAGGTGCTCTAGCAACCACTGCTGAGTTCACTGATCAGAGGTCTTGTATCATTCTCCAGTGTTCACCATCAGCCTTTTTTTACTGGGAAGATTGGTGTAATCACTGGAGAATCAGAACAAAGTCTTAAAACCCCTGCATCTAATAATTCTTTAATTACTGGTTTTATTCCTTTGATAGCATCTGGTTTCAAAGGATATTGTCTCACATTTGGCTTATAATCTGTTTTTGGAACGATCACTACTGGTTCTGCTGTTTTCAAATTTGCCACATCTGTAGGACCATTAGTCCATAGGTCTTTTGGCAGTTTATTGAGGAGTTCCTTCGTTACTTCATCAATTAGGAACATCTCTTCTTTAATGTTTTGTCATTTCTTTCCTGAGAAACGTTTGGTCGCATAGAGCGTGCACTTCCAGTTTAACTGGACTCTGTACATTCCCAATGAGTCACTTACGTGTGTGTGCCATTTTGGGCCTAGCACTGTCTGCCAGTCTGTTACTTCTTCTGCTTGTTTCGCTTTTGTTGCAAAATCTTTCCACTGCGTTTCCATGACTTTAGTCAAGGACATATGTGGTGTCCCATTTAACACAGTGTACAGTTTCAGCTCTTCTTTTGGTAATCTTACGAGGAAGAACATATTTCCTTGTCTGTCAGAGACAAGATGCGTTAATGTAACTTTCAGTGTACTTTTTTCAAAAAGCTGTCTCTCATACTCCTCATCATCGTTGTCGATTGGCATGGTTACATGCAGTCGATTGGGTGTTTCTGGTCCCCATGGGAATCTATTCACTTGTTGCACCACATTTTTAGTGCATCTATTGTTTCCTGTTCCTCAGCTCCCTCCATATCTAACGAATGATAGCTGTGAAGATCTGTTTCGTTGATAGCCATTTGTTCAAATTGTCCTTGGAGCCAGGAAACACATGCTTTCATGCCTCCTTTTACAGGAACCACTGAGATTCCTAACTTTGCCATTGCATCTCTTCCAAGAATTGGGACAGGACACCTTGGATCAATGATTATCTGTACTTGGCATGATCGGCTTTTATTTGGATGTGTTATAGTAATCTTTTCAGTAAGTTTTTGCGTTTTGGTGTGTCCATGGGCACTTTGGACTTTTATCTTTGTGTTTGAATATTTTATTCTTGGAGGTGCTCTTATCAAAACTGTTTTGCATGCTCCTGTATCACACAGGAATTCTGTTAAGACTCCATTAACTTCCAAATTCATGTAGGGTTTTACTGTCAAATTATTCAGTAATTCCCATGCACTTGCTATATTTACACTTTCTAGTTCTTCTTCTTTATCATCCTCATCTGAATGAGGTGGGGTGCGTGCACTTGGTGAGGGTGCACGCTCCTCACTTCACCTATCTTCTCTGTCATTTCCTCCTTGTCTCTTTTGCCCACACAGTCGTGACCAGTGGCCTGTTTTACCACAATGCCAACATGCGTCATCTTTCTGTCCATTTTGTCTTTTCTCATTTCCATCCTGATATCTAAATCTTCCTCTACCCCCTCTCTGGGATCTCCGTCCTCTACGACCTCTTTGAAACATTACCAGTCCTTCGTCATCATCGTCTTCTATTAGATAAACTGATGTTTCTTTGGCTGTTTGTAATTTCTCCGCATGCCTTGCATAATGCCATAACACTATCTACTGTCGCTGTTTCCCACTGAATCAAACGTTTCTTTACCCATGCACTTATTTTCGGATCAAATCCTCTCAGCAGACCAAGTTTCAGATGTAGTTGGTAAGGAGAATTATCCTGCTCATTGAATTCTAATCCACTATGGTTTCTAAATTTCCCTTCATAGCGGAATTGAAACTGTGTAACAGTTTCTCCTATTTCTTCTTTGCATGCTGCTAACTGTGCATGGGCTGCGGTGGCTACATGCAGTGGCCTTGCTCTGTTTAATACTGCTTGTACAGCAGCCAGATAATCTCCAACCATAGGACCATCTGTTGGATGTTGAAAAATCCTTTGTTGGAAATTTCTTCCTGTGTATTCACCTCTGCATCTTGCCCATTTTAATTGAAAGACAAGTTTAAATATTTGTTCTAACTCCATTCCATTCAATCTATAAGACTCAGCTAGCTGGAAAACTGCATCTTGGAATGTCCCCCAGCCATCCTCAGGTTTAGGCAGAGCTGCTGCAGCTTCTTTTGCCTCAGTATGTGACCATGGTCTGTACACATACATGTGGGGGTTATTCGCATTGTGTGGATTCGGAACTTGTATCATAGGATAAATTTCAGCCTCATCTACATTATAACTTCTGTTATGGTCCTTTCTCCGTGTGTTGTATGGATGTGTTGGTTTTACTTGTTCTTGTTCATCTTTTTGTATGTCCTCATATGCTGGCAGCTTTTTCAGATCTGGGTATAGTGGCTCTGGAACCCCTCTCACTGCACCTTGTGGCATCTCCTGTGGTGGGGGTTGCTGCAGCACAACTTTGACGACTGTTTCATTATCTTCCTTCTGCACAAACATAGTTTCTTTACTTTGATCTTTAATTTGTTCTTTTTTCTTCTTTTGTATATTTTGTGTTCGTATAGGGGCTTGTTCTATCCATTTTTCAACTTTTCTTACTTCGTCAAACTTTTTGTCACTCTTTTTCTTGTTTTTGCATTTTTTCTGTTCATCCATAAGTTTTTCTCGTATCATTTTTAATCATGCTAATCTTAATTTTCCATCCCAATTATATTTCTCTTTCCATTTTCTTACATATTTCACATTATCTGGATCCAATTTGTGCATGAACTTCACATCCCCTTCCAGGTCTTTTTCATTTTTACTACTGGAAGAGTTTCCCATGTTACACTACAGGTTGTTGTGGTTAACGATCAGTCACAATGTTTACAGAGATCGACTGTGCCAAGCTTCTACAGAACCTAGTATTCCGCGGACACAGCTGTCACTGCAAACCAACTTTCTTCATTTTAACCACAACCAAAAAAAAAAATTATGCAATTACTTCAGAGACTGACTCTAGTCAGTATAAAAATCTCTTTGAAGTAAGAACACACACCAGGGCACTCTACTTTCTTTCTACGGAAAAATGTATAAACCTCTCCTACTTTCTTTTCTCGGACAAAAGTATAAACCGTATCTACTTTCTTGGATAAAAGTATAAACCATACTCAGTCTGTTAATTTGGTGAATCCTCCTCGGCCTCCTCGGTCCGGTCGGATCCCGTCAATCCAGCGGTGGCAGGTGTAAGGAGGAAGTTCTAACCACCGGCCAGGTAGAGAATTCACTCTCCGGGTCTTTCTCTCAGATCATTTGATCTGGCTGTCAACAGACTTCGGTGTGTCCCCCTCCACCAGCCACTTCGCCGGATGTGTTGGGATCCGGGTCACGGCACCAATTTCTGTTGGAGAGTTAACTCTTAATTCATGCTGGTCTAGGTTGAAGCCTGCAAAGAGGAGACTGAGGTTATCATAAGATACAACACAGACAAGCGAATATTCTTTTGAGCTCTGCAGAGGGGGAGACTCAGTGCGCTCTTTGGAGGCAAGATCCAGAGAATCCCACTGAGTTCCTTCTTGCTCGGCTTTTTAATGTGTGAGTATGTTTATTTACATAATAACTTTCATGGGATAATACAGTTCATGCATAGTCATACAGGAGTGAGGTCAGCTCATGCTGCACCTGCACATAGCTTTTTTAACAGTTCCTTTGTGCTTTGTGATGTGTTCCAAGGATGATATGCTCAGGGAGGACAGGTTCCTAGTTCAAGGACGACTGTACTGTGCTTCAGAAACAAAATAATGATCAGGGAGGATATGTTCCTGTTCACGGACGGCTGTACAGAAAGAAAGAAAACATGTCTGGTTGTCATCGTGTGAGTAATTGAAATAACATAGTTACAAATATTGTGAGAAAACTCTTAACAGTATGCTAGCTGTGAGACAGTGGTACATTGTGCTGTAGGGGTAACTGAGAAGTTCAAGGTGAAGGTGGGACTCCATCATGGATCAGCTCTGAGCCCCTTCTTGTTCTCGATGATGGTGGACAGGCTGACAGATGAGGTTAGACAGGAATCTCCATGGACCATGATGTTTGCAGATGACATTGTAATCTGTAGTGAGAGCACGGAACAGTTAGAGGAAAATCTATTGAGGTGGAGGTATACTCTGGAAAAGAGAGGAATGAAAGTTAGTTGCAGCCATTCAGAATATATGTGAGTGAATGTGAGGAACTCAGGTTGAACGGTGAGGCTACAGGGAGTGGTGATTGTAAGTCGCTTTGGATAAAAGCGTCTGCTAAATGACTGTAATGTAATGTGAAAGAAGCTTGAGGATTTCAGGTACTTGGGTCAACAGTCCAGAGCAACAGAGAGTGTGGAATAGAGGTGAAGAGACATGTTCAAGCAGGTTGGAATGGGTGGAGAAAAGTGTCAGGGGTACAATGTGATAGAAGACTATCGGCCAGAATGAAAGGAAAGGTGTACAAGACAGTGGCGAGACCAGTGATGCTGTATGGACTAGAAACAGTACAATGACAAAGACATAGGAGGCAGAACTAGATGTTGCAGAGAAAAAACATGCTAAGGTTCTCTTTCGGAGTGACCAGGATGGATAGGATCAGGAACGAGTCTATAAGAGGAACAGCACATGTTCGATGTTTTGGAGAGAAGGTCAGAGAAGCCAGACTGAGATGGTTTGGTCATGTGCAAAGAAGGGATAGAGACTATACTGGTAGACAGATGCTGGAATTGGAGCTGCCAGGCAAGAGGTCTAGAGGAAGACCAAAGAGAAGATTTATGTAGTGAGAGAGTATATGAAGGTAGTAGGTGTGAGAGAGGAGGATACAGAGAATAGGTGTTGGATGGAAAAAGTTGATTCTCTGTGGCGACCCCTGAAGGTAAAAGCCGAAAGAAGATGAAGAGGATCAATTTACACCCACATAATTTAAGAAAGCATTAGATAACACTAAATAATTAAAAAGTTACACACAAGTGCACGCACGCACGCACGCACGCACGCATGCATGCATTCACAACAATGCACGAACTGCCACCTGTCCCAACATAATTAATCCAATGAGGGTAAGGTAATGGTTAAAAAGAGAGAAATGTGGTGAGCCAGTAGCTACAGAATAGATTATGTTTTCCTGTTTTCATCACTTTTAGAAATAACAGAATACTCTCATGATGGCTCCTTTACCTAACCTCTTCCTTCTAAGAAATAAATGGATAGATGTATATTATAGATAAAGTTTTAAAACATCACAAAGTCCTCATTATGTCACTTGTGTGCAGACATAAACCAGCCTGTGAACTGCATAAGTAATGTGATACCCATGTGTTACCTGAGAGGCTATACAGGAGCTCTCAGACTCTGATGATTCATTCAGTTCATTTCGGACTGCAGCTGAACTGGCCTGATTTGTTATTCTCTTTTGATCATGGAAAACTTCTGGATGTATCAGGCAGAGAAGTTTGAGGAGGAACAAGACAAACAACAGGAGCATCCAGAGCCTCAGGACAAAGAGGAGGTTTGAACAGTGTGAATACATACTATGATGCTTTAAACAATGTAGTACAACATAATTTTTTCGTGCATTTGAGGCACTTTGTTGTGATCCATGGCCTGTAATTGTTATCCAATTATAATGTTTGAGGATTAAAGGTATGAAGGTTTATTTGAAATATCAAGCAAGTATGGCAGCTTGCTAAAAGAGAATATGATGAGAAATAACCATGAAGCAAAAAAACTTAGACAAAGAGATTATTAAAAGCATGCCAAGATCAATTTTCCCCTCAAAATTGAAATAAATATTATACCAAAATTCCTTACTAAACCTTACACATTTTATGGGCCTTTAAATACATCAATTGAAATAAACAAGCTAGCACGTCATAAAGATTTTCAGTCATCCATTTCATGGTATTGCTTACCAAGTCTTAACTCAGGTGATGTCCTCCCCAAGGTTTTCATGACTTGTTTCACCCTGGGTAAGTAGTAGTTCACACTTTCTAAGATTCAAGATTCAAAGTGTTTATTGTCATATGTACTGTATGGAAATGTGCTTCTCTGTACAGTGAAAGTCTTACTTTGTTGTCCACAGTGCATCCAGGTAAGTGAAATAAATAACAAATAATAATAACATACTGATGTAATACTGTAGGCAAATGAAACCAGTGCAGGGAAATATAAACATAGTGGAACGACTCTGCCGTACTATTAGTGGAAGTTCTGAGTTCCAACACGTGTTTTCCTGTGTTTTCGGACTGGTTATGAAGGTGTTTTAGGGGGCGTGGTGGGGAGTGTGCGTGTTGAGACGGAAGCTGAGTGAAACCTCTGTTGTTTAACTGTGAAAATAAAGATAAAGTTTGTTAACTGCCAAATCATCATCGTTGGGGACATTACATAGGTGTCAGAAGTAAAATACTAGAGTTTAATCAACCGAACTTTGCTTGTGCGGCGAAAAAAGACCAATGCTCATCTGTCAGTCAAGGAGGAGGTGGTGGACGACGTTTGTGCGGGTATGTTGTGGTGTAAGCCGGGATCTGACCGTGACCCAGTGTTGGATGAACACAGATTGCAGCGACCGCTGTAGTCACCGCCATGTCAAGACACCAAAAGGACAAACTGGGAGTGACCTCCACACCCAGTTTGAACTGCTGGCACGGGCTGCAGGCTGGTCGGAGGACAGTAAATCACTCCAGTTTGTCTCTCTGAGGAAGCGTCGACATGCTTGCTCATGCTGAGCCCTTCCAAAAGGAATAACTATGGGGCAATAGTTGGTGCTCGACAGCGGCGGTTTGGACAGTGCCACCAACCTGATGTTCTGTGCTTGGAGCTATCGAACAGGCAGAGACAGGCCAGGGAACCACTCTGTGTGCTGGCTTATGACATTGAAACCCTGATGAAGAGAGCATATGTGCACATGCCTGCTGAAGTAGAGGGTGAGCTGGCCCAAGACCGGTTCCTTCAGACTTTAACTCCCAGAGAGCTGCGCATACAGACACAACTAGTGTATCCCTGGACTCTACAGGAGGTACTGGAGCTGGCCTTGGAGAGGGAGGCCTATGTTAGGACTGGGCCTGTTGTGAGAGCTTTGGGACAGGTGGATCCTGTCCAGGAGAAGCCAACATGGGTGGATGAATTGGCGGAACTGATCAAAGGCGTATCACTGCGACCACCCCGCAGCAGCACCCGCCTTTGCTGGAGCTGTCCTGTTTGTCGGATGTGTTGCCAGACAAGTCACATCAGCGTGTGGTGCCCCAAGTGGTCAGGCATTCAGGGAAACGCACCAGAGTCTGTGCAACTGGGACAATGTAGACCCAGGCACTGTGTCCCACTGCGTCTTATCTCTTCAGGATGGGGCCCAGCAGGCTCCATACCCCCCAGAAGCAGCTGACGCTGTCTCAACTCCACAGGACAGGGCCCAGCTACACAGAGCTCCTACCCCTGCAAGTAGATGACGCCTCCGAGTCTGCAAGGGTTGTGGGCCGTGGGCTGGACTCATGTAGGGGATTTTATGCCATGTCCCCATCAACCTGGCAAGGGCTTCATGTGTAGGCCTTATTGACACCATCTCCACAGCAAATCATCATCATTGAGCATGTCCACGGGGATATTTCTTCTTCTCCTTCCCGCTTTTCCCCTCAGGGGTCACCACAGCGAATCAACCTTCTCCATCTAACCCTATTCTCTGTATCCTCCTCTCTCACACCAACTACTTTCATATCCTCTCTCACTATGTCCATAAATCTTCTCTTTGGTCTTCCTCGAGACCTCTTGCCTGGCAGCTCCAATTCCAGCATCCGTCTACCAATAAATTCACTATCTCTTCTCTGTACATGACCAAACCATCTCAGTCTGGCTTCTCTGACCTTCTCTCCAAAACATCGAACATGTGCTGTTCCTCTTATAGACTCGTTCCTGATCCTATCCATCCTGGTCACTCCGAAAGAGAACCTTAGCATGTTTTTTCTCTGCAACATCTAGTTCTGCCTCCTATGTCTTTGTCATTGTAACATTTTCCAGGTCATACAACATTGCTGGTCTCATCGCTGTCTTGTACACCTTTCCTTTCATTCTGGCTCATAGTCTTCAATCGCACAGTACCCCTGACGCTTTTCTCCACCAATTTCAACCTGCCTGTCTCTTCACCTCTCTCTGCTGCTTTGGACTGTTGACTCCAAATACTTGAAATTGCTCAACTTCTTGATCGCCACCCCCTGTAGACTCACCGTTCCACCCGCATTCCTCCTATTCATACACATATACTAACAACTAACCTTCATTCCTCTCCTTTCCAAAACATACCTCCACCTCTAGATTTTCCTCAACCTATTCTCTGCTCTCACCACAGATCACAATGTCATCTGCAAACATCATAGTCCATGGAGATTCCTGTCTAGCCTCATCGGTCAGCCTGTCCATCACCACTGCAAACAAGAAGGGGCTCAGAGATGATCCCTGATGAAGTCCCATCTCCACATTGAATATCTCTGTTACCCCTGCCGCACACCTCACCACTGTTGCACAGCTAGCATACATGTCCTGCACCAGTCTAACATACTTCTCTGCCATTCCAGATTTCCTCATACAATACCAGAGCTCCTCTCTTGGCACCCTGTCATATGTTAATATCTAGGTTTACAAAAACACAATGCAGCTCCCTCTGGCCTTCTCTGTACTTAGCATTCTCAACGCAAATACTGCATCTGTAGTATTCTTTCTAGGCATGAAGCATCATTGCTGTTCTAAAATGATGACTTCTGCTCTCAGTCTAGTTTCCACTACTCTTTCCCATAACTTCATTGTATGGCTCATAAACTTTATCCTTCTATAGTTGCCGCAATTTGACACATCCCCCTTATTCTTAAAAATAGACATCATCACACTTCGTGTCCATTTTTCAGGCATCCTCCCACTCTCTAAGATGCTGTTCAATAATCGAGTCAGAGAATCTACCACTGCCTCTCCTAGACACTTCCACACCTCCACAGATATATTATCAGGACCAACCCCCTTTCCACTCTTCATCCTCTCCAATGCCTTCCTCACTTCACTTTTACTAATCTGTGCTACTTTGTGATCTGCAATAGCCACCTTTTCTACTGTTGCTTCTCTTTCATTTTCCACATTCATCAGCTTTTCAAAGTACTCTTTCCATCTTCCCATTATTCTTCTAGCATCTGTCAATACATTTCCCTCTCTATCTGTCTGTTTTTGTGGCTCCTGCCATGGGACCGTACTTTGTTGTCCCGGTGTGTTCAGATTATCATTCAGGGAAAAACGTCACAACGGCCAGGAGCTAATCAAGCAAGAATGGTTTATTCAAAGTCAAGAAAATTTACTTATGAGATATCCGGGGCCAGAATCAATGTCACCCCACGAGGATCGTTCGCCTTCTCTACACACCCGCTGAGGCGCGTCCAATCGAATGTGTAGATGAAGAAGTTCTGGCCCCGATCCAAAGGGTCAGGCTCATTTTATACTTCTTGATCAAAAGGTCAGAAGAAGTCCTTATAAGGACTTTCTCTGACCGCCTGGTTTTACACACTGTTGGAATGTGGGCACCTGGGTTGCAGGGTATCGTAAAACCGCGTTTCGATCGGAGTTGCGGGTCGAAAGAAGTCCTGATAATGACTTCCTCCAACCCCCTGGTTTCAAATTCTCTTGGAATGTGAACACCTGGGGTACGGAGCTGTGAAAAACCACCCCCCGATCAAAGCCACGGGTCTGCTTTGATCGATTACCTGTGGGGGGCGTCAGTGGAAAAGCACGGGGTAGTGCATTCCTTGACATCACGTGATGAGGTCTTGCAGTTACATTTTAACAGTCTTTGCAATTGATACTGAAATAATGGTGTGAGGTAGGAGATTTAACAATTTGAGGTAGGGGATTTTGCAAGTCCCTCTCTTGACGTGAGTATCCTCACATCACACAAGGACCACAATCAAAATAAACAGTAAATACAATGAATGCATGTAAACATAGTGCATTATAATCATGACAGAATATCCTAACATCTCCTAAATCACCCGGACTTGTTTTTCATCCTTTCCATTGTTATGTCTCTGTTTTGCCAACCTGTATAGATCATTCTCTTCCTCCTTACAGTTCAACAGAGTATACAAGGCATCGTATGCCCTTTGTTTTGCCTTTGCTACCTTATCTTTACCTTGTGGTGTATCTCTCTATTCCTGTCAGTTCTCTTCAGTCCTCTCAGTGTCCCACTTCTGCTTTGGTAACCGCTTTCTCTGTATATACTCCTGCACTTCTTATTCCACCACAAAGTCTCCTTATCTACATTCTTTCCAGATGACACACCATGTACTCTCCTACCTCTCTCCCTGATCGCACTAGCTGTAGTTGTCCAATCATCTGGAAGCTCTCCCTGACCACCCAGAGCCTTTCTCAACTCCTCCCTGAAAACCATACAACACTCCCCCCTTTTCAAATTCCACCACTTTGTCCTCTGCTCTGCCTTTGTCCTCTTGATTTTCCTTGTCACCAGAGTCATTCTACAAACCAGCATCCTATGCTGTCTGGCTACACTCTCATCTACACCTACTTACAATCTCTGATCTCTTTCAGGTTACCTCATCTGTACAAGATGTAGTCTAGCTACATGCTCCTACCTCCGCTCTCATAAGTTACTCGATGTTCCTGTCTCTTCTGGAAAAAAAGTGTTCACTCCATCCTTTTTGCAAAGTCTACCACCACTTGCAAAACTTGCAAAGTTCTCATCCTGTATCTCAAATCTGCCCATCCCTTGTTCATCTCCTCTTATTGTCTGCACCAACATGTCCATTGAAGTCTGCACCAATTACCACTGTCATATCTGGACATATTCTATATCACTTCATCTAGCACATTCCAGATCGAGCATCACATCTTTAATTTCCAATTTCAGACTCATAAGTCTATCTGACATCCTTTTCACCTGCAGAACATTCCTAACAAACTCCTCCTTCAAAATGACTCTTACTCCATTTCTCCTCTTGTCAGTACCATGATTGTACAACTTAAAGCCTGCTCCTAAGCATCTAGCCTTACTACCTGTCCACATGGTCTCCTGGACACACAGTAAATCCACTTTCCTTCTCTGCATCATGTCAACCGACTCTCTACCTTTTCCTGTCATAGTCTCAATATTTAAATTCCCTGCTCTCAGTCCCAGACTCTTGCCTTTCCTCTTTCCTCTCTGCCTCCTAAAGCATTTTCCTCCTCTCCTTCTTTGACCTACAGTAGCCCAGTTTCCATTGGTTTCCAGTAGGTCATTGCAACCCCACTGCATTTATCCGGGGTTGGGACCAGCTCAGGGAGACACCAGACCGTGCCCCCCTGAGGCTGGCTCAGGGAGACATCGGAACGTGCCATCCCGAGGTTGCATTGTCCATGCGAATATTACAATATGTAAAAATGATTAGAGATATAAACTGTATTGTTAGTTGTACAGGTTTAAGGCAGTGGGATTCTGGTGGGTTTTTTTTTCTGCAGCCTTAACACTTGCTGCATGTGTCTGCAGTCCAGAGCAGTGATGCTGCTGTACTTAACCTTGATGCACTTAAGATACTCTCAACAATGCAGCTATAGAAGTTGCTGATGATCTTTGGTGACATGCCAAACCTCCACAGCCCCCTCAGAAAGTCCAGTGGCGGTTGAGGCCACTTCATCATTTGCGTGGTCCTCACTGTTGTGGACACCCAGGTATTTAAAACTGCTCTCCTTCTCAACCTCAAGACCTTGAAGGAACAGTGGCTGATGAGGTGTCCTCTCCTTCCTCATGTCCACTATCATCTCCTTCGTCCTGTCTGGGTTGAGGGTCAGGTTGTTGTCCTCACACTATGACACTAGACTGGGGACCTCCATCCTGAAGGCTGTCTCATCCCAGCCACTGGTGTGCCCTATCAATGCAATGTCATCTGCGAACTTCAGAATGATGTTGTCCTCATGGGAGGTGACAAAGTTGTGGGTGAACAGGGTGCAGAGGATGGGGCAGAGGACAAAACCCTTAACTGTGCCAATGTGATGATTCTGGCTGAATTCCTATTCCTATTTCCTATTTCCTATCCTGACACACTTGGCTCTGCTAGTCAGGGAGTCTGGGAACAATAGGTAGTAGGCCATAGGTGACCATTTTGTGGGTGAGTTTGTGGGGGATGACCGTGTTGAAGGCAGAGCAGTTTTAATGGGTTTTAAAAAAATCCAGATAAAAACAGAAAAAAATACCTAGAAAGTGATAAAGTTTCAACTGAAATTTTTTCGAGAAAACTTGGATGAGAGGTGTAACATCATTAAAGGAAGAAAATCAAATCCAGTTGTCACAAAAAGAAGATTTTGATAAGAGTTACCATTGAGAAATCATTAAACATTTTGACATCTGGCTAATCAAGGTTGCTGGGAGAAATGGAAAGTAACATTCACATTCTCTTCTTCAGTAACACCTAGTCTATATGATTGAGTATAGCTGAGAGATGTGTCAGAGCCTTATATTTGGTAGGCAGTTATGACTATCTCTGTTAAACTTCCTGAATTCCAGTTATTGCAATAGGATTTGACAATGACACACATGCATGTCCAAAAGTGTATATACAGGACTGTCTCAGAAAATTAGAATATTGAAATGAAGTTCTTTATCTTCTGTAATGCAATTACAAAAACAAAATGTCATACGTTCTGGATTCATCACAAATCAACTGAAATATTGCAAGCCTTTTATTATTTTAATATTGCTGATTATAGCTTATATCTTGAGAAAACTCAAAAATCCTATCTCAAAATATTAGAATATCCTGAAAAAGTATTTTTTGTTTTTTTATTTGCATTACAGAAGATAAAGAACTTTATCACAATATTCGATTTTTCTGAGACAGTTCTGTATCTATATTAATATAAACTCTAGATGTTGCTTATTTGTGATCTGGGTTTGACAAACATTAATATTTAAACCCAATTCAGCATGATTTTTTTTCTGTATTTAAAATATTCTGTGTTGATTCTTAATTAATGTATTGATGATTTTTAGGCAAGTTTCAGCAAATTTATTGTGTGTGTGTGTGTGTGTGTGTGTGTGTGTGTGTGTGTGTGTGTGCGCGCTTGTGTGTGTGCGCTTGTGTGTTTCTTTTTTTGTAGTCTCCCAGCTCAGGCTTGCGGTCTTCCCCTGGGGCTGAGTCTTCCAGCAGACAATTGCTGCAAGATGAGAGCTTAGAGCTGTTGCCACCCAGCAGAGAGGTGTGCCCTTCGCATCCTATCCCATTCTCTTCAGTGTTTGAAGATATAAATTACTAAACTGGTCCTCTTTATCCGCAGTCCAGGAAAAGCCTAGCCTCCTTTCCAACATATGTGGAGGGTGAGTTTGTTTCATTTTCTGTCACTAAAAGGTTCTGAATCAACTCCATCAGCACAAAATAAAAAGTTAACACAATGCAGTTTAGCATAAAAGAAAAACATGTGAACATGAGTAACAAATTCTTACAAATAAGAATATACCTAACAATCAACAAGAAAAATAGCTTTAAATTAGCAATACATAAGTAATCAAATATGTGTAAAATAAGCAAGATATTTATTTCTTGAAATTTTGATGATTATGGCTTAAAGATAAAGACTACCCCGAATTCAGTGTCTCAAAAAAGTAGAACATTGTGAAATATTTGAAAGTCAAAGTGCCACACTCTAATCAGCCAATTAACTCAAAACATCAGCAAAAGTTTCCAGAGCCTTTAAGTGCTCTCTCAGTCCTTTTTTTTTGCAAGCTACACAATGATGGGAAAAGCTGCTGTCTTGACAAATGTCTAAAAGATAATCAATGACAGCCTCCACAAGGACAGTAAGCCACAAAAGGTCATTGCTAAAGAAGCCCATAGAAAGTTGAATGAAAGGGAAATGTGTGGGAGGAAAAGGAGCACCAGCAAAAGGGATAACTGCAGCCTTGAGAGGATAGTCAAACAAAATTCATCAAGAATTTGGGGGAGCTTCACAAGGGGTGGATTGAGGCTGGAGTCAGCGAATCAAGAGCCACTACGCACCGAAAAATCTTAGACACGGGCTACAAATGTCACATTGTTTGTGTTAACCCACTCTTGAACCACAGAGATCATCAAACGCACCTTACCTGGGCTGTGTAGGAAAAGAACTGGACTGTTGGTCCAAAGTCCTCTTTTCAGATGGAAGTAAATGTTGCATCTCATTTGGAAATCAAGATCCCACAGTCTGGAGGAAGGGTGGAGAGGCACAGAGTCTACGTTGCTTGAAGTTCAGTGTGAGGTTTTCACATGCAGCCATGATTTGCACTGGCATGTCATGTGTTGGTCCACTGAGGTTCTGAAGTCCACAGTCAACACAGCCATCTACCAGGAAATTTTAGAGCACTTTCCTTTGCTGACAAGATTTATGGAGATGCTGATTTCCTGTTTCTTGTAAGACTTGGCACCTACCTACACTGCAAAAGGTACCAAAAGCTAGTTCAGTGTCTATGCGGTTACTTGACTTGATTGGCCATCAACTTTGCCTGACCTGAACCCTGTCAGGAATCTATGAGGTATTGTCATGAAGAAGATGAGAGACACCAGTCTGAACAATCCAGATAACCTGAACGGTGCTATTAAATCAATATGCAATAATGCAGTAATAATGCAATAATTCATGCAAAAGGAAGCCCAACCAAGTATTTTGTGCATAGAAATGTCTCACAAAGTTTTGTTCTGTCATTCATATCTTCTTTATATGCATAAATGACTATTGCACTGTTGTTGGCACTGATGTTAGTTTAGATGCAAGAATGAGGAGTCAGACTAATGCTCTCAGGAAATACAGTATATGTTGCTACTATGTGTATAGAAGAATGCTCCTGACCAGTCAAGTTGGTTGACATCACTTCTTTATTCATGAATCTGCACTATAAACACATTTGGAAGAATAAATCAAACCTCTTCTTAAAAACAAAATAATTTAAAGATTAGAAACCTATGTTAAAGGATTTCCTGTAGTGAGTATGATAAATCGGAATTGGCCATAGAATTATGAGTTTATAAGTTAATCTTAATGCTGTTTCAAAAGTGATTGTATTAATCTCTTTAAATGTATTTGAAGCGAATAAACATAATCCCATTTTGAGAAAAAGTTTGGATGCTGGGTAAATTATGTCTTCTTCTCCTTTCGGCTTTTCCCTTCAGGGGCCCCACAACAAATCAACCTCTTCCATCTAATCCTATTCTCTGTATCCTCCTTTAACACCAACTACTTTCATATCCTCTCTCACTGCGTCCAAATCTTCTCTTCTGTCTTCCTTGAGACCTCCTGGCGGACAGCTTCAATTCCATCATCCTCTACCAATATATTTACTATCCTTCCTCTGTGCATGACTGAACCATCTCAGTCTGACGTCTCTGACATTCTTTCCAAAATGTCTAACATGAGCTGTTCCTCTGAGACTCATTCCTGATCCTATTCATCCAGGTCACTCCCAAAGAGAACCTTAGCATCTTCATTTCTGCGACCTCTAGCTCTGCCTCCTGCCTTTTTTGTCATTGGAACTGTTTCTATGCCACCCAGCTTTGCTGGTCTCACAACTGTTCTGTACACCTTTCCTTTCATTCTGGCTGATAGTCTTCTATCGCATAGTACCCCTGACACTTTTCTCCACCCATTCCAACCTGCTTAAACCTGTCTCTTCACCTCTTTTCCACCCTCTCCATTTCTCTGAACTGTTGACCCCAAGTACCTGAAATCCTCCAGTTTCTTGATCTCCCCTCCCTTTAGCCTCACTGTTCCACCTGGGTTCCTCTTATTCACGCTCATATACTCTATCTGCGATTATTGTGGTCCATGGAAATTCCTGTCTAACCTAATCTGTCAGTCTGTCAGTCACCACTGCAAACAAGAGGGGGCTCAGAGCTGATCCTTGATGGGGTCCCACCTCCACTTTGAACTTCTCTGTCACCCCTACTGCACAGCTCAACACTCTCTCACAGCTAGCATACATGTCCTGCACTAGTCTACCTATGTGCCCCTACCGCCGCTCTTTTAAGTTACTTCATGTTCCTATGCACTTCTCCTTCTCTAACTTACACCCACCTACACGGCATAGGCACTAACAAAATTGAGCATCTTCAATTTTCAGTTTCAGACTCACAAGTATATCTGACATTCTTTTCATCTTCAGAACATTCCTAACAAACTCTTTCAAGATAACTAGTACCCATTTCACTTCCTGTCAGTACCATGATAGCACAACTTAAAGCCTGCTCCTAAGCTTCTAGCCTTATTACCTTTCCACCTGGTCTCCTGGACACACAGTATATCCACCTTCCTCCTCTGCATCATGTCAGCCCACTCTCTACCTCTTCCTGTCATCATCCCAATATTCACAGTCCCTACTCTCTGTCCTAGACGCTTGCCTTTCCTCTTCTTTCTCTGCTTCAGGACACGCCTTCCTCCTCTCCGTCTTCGAGTCGCCCAAGTTCCACAGGTACCCTGTCGGTCATTGTTACCAACGGCAGTCATTGTTTACCTAGGAGTCGACCGATCGGGCAGGAGATTGTTAGGTTTGATTCACATTTTCGGTTTTGGCAAAAGTTTTACACTGGATGCCCTTCCTGATGCAACTCTCTTGGCTTGGGACCGGCTCAGGGAGACGCTGGCCTGTGCCCCCCTGAGGTGTGTGTGTGTGTGTGTGTGTGTGTGTGTGTATATATAAATATACATATATACACACACACACACACACACACACACACATTTATATATTTATATATATATATATATATATATATATATATATATATATATATATTCTTTCCTCCTGTGTTGCCTGTTTCAGAACCCTGTCGGCAAGATCATTGTGTATGAAGTAACACTGTACTATTTACACCGTACTCTGGCTAATGGCTTGTGTGAATGTTCCACCAGTCACTCAGGTAGCACTGCATGCTGTGCTCTCGGATGGCAACTGATTGGACCTTTTACCTTGGGTTATGCTTGGCAATTCAACACTGTTTTCCACTGTCTTTTGTGCCTGCAGCGCTCATGTTGGCTTGTTTTTTTGGTGTGACATGATGTTCACTGCTTGCCTTTCCAACCCCCATAAGATTGCCCATGGGTTCTAGAGAAAGGGCCAAAGGGTTTTGTGCTGTATATGGGTGGGCGTAGAGAGCAAATCATGTTTTACAGACTTACATTGCCTTTAACCCTACAGGTCTAGCAGCTTGGGTCGTGATTTACGTACCAATCTTGTGCATAAAGGCAAACCCAATTACTGTATATATAGCTGGAATCTCTCTGCATCGCACACCAGCTCCTTTCCTGCCAGAAAGGTAAACTAGGTTCTCCAGAAAACAATTAGACCTTCCAGGTCCCAGCTAAAGGCCATCACCCAGCTCACACAGCACCCAAACGCCTTGAATCCTCTTACAGCCTGTGGACTTATAGGAAGGTCAACCTATGAAATACTTTAAAACTATGCCTGGCCATGCCCTATGGAGGCAGGCACAACCACTAGGTGGTTGCCACTGAGCCCAACCACCAGTCCTGGTCCTAGAGTGAGACCCCGATGACAGCATGCATGCAAAGGATTATGAGATCAATTGATCTGAGGCATACTGTGCCTTGCCCTTCTTCTGTGATCATCTTGCCTTGGGTGACCCTACCAGGGGTGTGAGGCCCCTTGACAACTGAGCTCCTAGAATCAATGGGACACACAAACCCCTCCACCACAATAAGGTGGAAAATCTTGGAGGGGATCAATATCTAAAATAAATAATCTACTATCTCTTTGTATCAACACATATTTAGGCATTTTCTTCTTTATAAAACAGTCAATAAAAGTTGATATTATATTATAGAATTGCCTCACTCCCCCTTTTCAGTCCCAGGCCCATGTGACCCAGAGGACCTGATCGATGGAATCATCTTTGCAGCCAACTACCTGGGATCCACTCAACTGCTATCTGACAAGACACCTTCAAAGAATATCCGCATGATGCAGGCACAGGAGGCTTTGAGCCGCATCAAGGTGACACACTCACACACACACACACACACACACACACACACACACACACACACACACACACACACACACACACACACTCACACACACACAAACAACACCCATATATTCCAACCTACTTGTAAAGTTAAAGCAATTGTCTCTACTCCAGATGGCCCAGAAATTAGCACGGGACAAAAACAAGGTAAATTGATATCTTTTCTCTTTTGACATACTAAGTTAGTTCTAGTTAGTTAGTTAGTTAGTTCTTAGTACTTATACTAAGTTTATTAATCTAATTCAATTTCTAAGTTGATTTCATTACATTTGATGTAAACCCGTGAAACCAACATGATTAATTGTTGCCATGGTGTGAATAATTAAACTATTAAAAAAAAAAAAAAGTGGCAAGATAATAAAAGAGCATGCAAAGGCAGCTAAAAAAATGCATCCAAACTGGAGAATTTAACGTCTTTTTTTTTTTATTGGTTATGTGTCTGTGTGTTTGCATAGTCTCTCGACTGTGAGCAACAGCCCATGACGGAAGTTGACCTTTTCATTTCCACCCAAAGAATCAGAGTGTTGAACGCTGACTCCCAGGTATCGAGGAAAACTCATGCATAAACTGCAGGCTATGATGCCTGAAGTTTTGGTCAAAGATTTTTTCAGTTCTTGTTTAATTTTAGCTTTTGACCTTCCTGCCTCAAACATGTTGTATTCCTCCAACCCCCAGGGGACCATGATGGACCACCCTCTTCGCATCATATCCTACATTGCAGATATTGGGAACATTGTGGTTCTGATGGCACGACGCCGGATGCCTCGGTCTGATTCCCAGGAGAATGTTGAAACATCTGAACCGTGTCAAGACGACAAGCGCCAGTACAAGATGATATGTCATGTGTTTGAGTCTGAGGATGTAAGTCCAAAAAAGTCCAGTTTGTTCAACAATGCTGTATATTGCACTATAAGGTCATAGCGGTACGGAGGTTGAGAACTATAAATGGTCAACTTCAAGAGTGTTGCTACACACATTCTGATTGTCTGATTGAGGAATTTCCAAGTAAATTAGACAAATGATTGTATGAATTATGAAAAAAAAAATCCATAACACAAAACCACATCCCCCCACTCACTGCCTTAAAACAAACAATGAAAATATATCCCCTTTACATCATGTTAAAGACCATTAGAGACATCCACATTTTTTCTTCAAACGAATATTTGAATAGTGACTGATATAATAGCACATCTGGGGTTTGTCTGCAGAGTGTAAAGTAAAAATGGTAGTTAGGAGCTTTACTGGCTTTTACACTGAAGATTTTCAAAATCATGATCTCTTATCAAGCGGCACAGTTTGATACATGGTACACAATGAGATATTTCTTTTTTCCTTTGGACTCTCCAGGCCCAGCTAATTGCTCAGTCCATTGGACAGGCCTTCAGTGTGGCTTACCAGGAGTTCCTGCGTGCCAATGGCATCAATCCTGAGGACCTCAGCCAGAAGGAGTACAGTGACCTGCTTAACACTCAGGACATGTACAATGATGATCTTATCCACTTCTCCAAATCTGAGAATTGCAAAGATGTGAGATCCTACTGAAACTTGTTTTCTTACCAGTGTCCTATTCAAAATTCACATTGAAAGAAGCTTGAGTGTCAACAGTTAAATATGCGTGTAAGACCCAATTGTTCTAAAAGCCAAGGAACAACCTAGTCTAATTAATTGCACTCACACAGTCCACCACCTACGACATTTGTAGCATCAGCAACAATACATATATATGTATATATATATATATATATATATAATTTTATGTATCATATAATATATGTTTAATTTAAATTAAAAAAATTAAAGTTACTGTAACTGTGACTGTGAGTAACTCAAACTCTAACCTCTGCAAGGTGTTCGTGGAAAAGGCGAAGGGGGAGATTCTAGGTGTGGTTATTGTGGAGAGTGGGTGGGGCTCCATCCTGCCTACTGTTATTATCGCCAGCATGATGCATGCTGGGCCAGCAGAGCGATCTGGAAGACTGAATATCGGCGATCAGATCATGTCTATCAACGGTACAAGCCTGGTGGGGCTCCCTCTGTCTACTTGCCAGAGCATTATCAAGGTATAACATTTTTTGAGATATTACAGATTAGGATGTGAACCTGGATCCAGCTGCTTGGCTTTTAAAAAGAAGAAATACTACTTTAATTTTTTTTAAATGAGAATTTGATAACAGCAAAAAACTATATTATAAAGGCAGGCAGCATATTGAACGGTGATCACCAACATCAACCATTCTCCTTAAGAAGCCTAAAGAAGTGCAATTAGGTCTTGAAAGATGGAAAGTAAAATCATCATCAAGTCTCATCATGGTAATTGGACTTAAGGTAGGAATTCAGGGGACTCGCCTGAATTTAAATCCCTATAGATAATTGTTAGTCTAATGTTAGGTTCATTATCTTAAACAAAAGAAATCCATTATTCCAGTTGGGTTTAGGCTTGAGCAGGAGTTGCTATGGCCTGGTTTGACCTCTCCGAGTGAGTTGCAGGATGCAGACTGATCTGCAGGTATATGTGTGTTGATCTGTCTTGGGATGGATCTTAGCAGGGTGTTGTATGTAGTTGATTGGTTGTCGAAGACCCCTAGTCTGTTCTTTGAAGGTCTCACACACATATACCCACTATTCCATTTGCACTTCTTTCATTTTACACAATCTACACATTAACCTTACAATTACCTTTTGGGACCTATTTGCCAAGGGTGACCCTACCAGGGGCATAAAGCACATGACAACTGAGCTCCTTGGGCCAAACCCCAGCCCCATGATAAGGTGGCAGCTCGAGGAGAAGAAATAAAAAACTTGTCTGTGAAGATTCTCAGTCATCCAGATCATGGTGAATTCTTGTCAAAATGGTCTTGTATGAATTGTACTTGAATTTTTGAAAAAGCAACTTTTGTGGGATTACCTGGATCAGAATGTGAAAAGGCGAAGCTAAACAAAGGAATGAAACCTGTTGGAGCACATGAACTGAGGCTCATGTGGAAGTTACCGGGGCCTGGTTCTGGTAGATGATGATTCTGGTTTGGAGGATGCAGATGGGCCTGGTTTATGTGTGCAAATCTGTCTTGGTATTGATCCCACAAAGATGTAATATGTTTGTGGAAGGTTGTGTCTGAGGCACCCTCCTCTGTTCAAAGATTTTTTTTTGTTTTGACATAGATGGCTTTTTTGACTCCTCCCTCGGACAGAACACAGACATTGCTGTCTTTGACATTGCTTTGTCTTTGGCCCTGTGTTGGGCCATCCGTTTGTGCGGAGGTTGTTTGGTCTCTCCAATGTAGACGTCATCACAATCCTCGGTATCTTATGCCTGGGTGTTTTCCACTTGGGATGCATCAGTGTTTGTCTCGGGATGTTGAGGGGTTTGAAATATACCAGTATATGATGTTTGTTGAACACCCTACTGAGTTCCTCTAAAACACCGGAGTAATAAGAGAGGATATTTAGGGTTAAATCAGCATTTAATTCACCAGTCAATATATCGTATACAGAGCTCTGGGTCTGATCTTCTATTCCCTGACTAGCAACAAAGTGTGTCAGTTCACAAAGTCTGACTGCATTATAAAAACACTGGGTCAGGGAAGACTTTGGCAAAGAATGAAATCTGCAGTTGTAGGTGTCTTCTTCTCATTGGTCATTGACAGCTGTTATGTCTTCTCTCAGGATGTAGCTTCTGCAGATTGCCCCATCATTACCTGACTCCTTACATCTTTTCGGTTCCTCATAGCAGGGGGCTGCAACTTAAAGTTCATTATGTTCAAAGTGCTCACCTTCTCTATCTAAAGAGCCCTCAGTACTTAGTTGTTTGTCTTTCTTTATCATCTATGGAGTTGTTATACATTTCTCTACAATCGTGTTCTTTACTTGAGGCCTTCTGTTGCTGTCTATCTATGTCAAAACAAACAAAAAAAACGCAGAGGGGGGCTCAGACACACAACCTTTCACAAACTTATCACACCTTATTGGGATCAATACCAAGACAGATTTGCACACATAGACCAGGCCCATCTGCATCCTCCAAACCAGAATCATCATCCACCAGAACCAGGCCCTGGTAACTTCCACATGAGCCTCAGTTCATGTGCTCCAACAGGTTTCACTCTTTAGTTTAGCTTTACTTTTTCACATTCTGATCCAGATAATTCATGTCCAATTCAGGTTCACTTGCACAAAAGTTGCTCTTTTTCAGTTATATTTGGAAACTCCCCACAGGTCATTAGAACTGAGGAAGCTTCTCGGATGAGGGCTGAAATGTCTTCAATTGAAAAAAATTCAAGTCCAGTTGCCATGTAAAGAAGATTTCAACAAGAATAAACTCGTCAGTGTAAAGTCATCTTTCCCTTAAGCAACTTCTCACAAATCCTGGTGAAATATTGACTCTCACCAATAGGCCTTCTCTTTTATTTTTTGGGGCTTGCTTAATTATGTTTTGGGTGGTGATTTTCATGTTTTCAGGTGGTTTCTTATTTATTTTCATTGAATTATTTTTTGTTTTTATGTAGTTTGTTGTTCATTTGTAGAGAATTTCTCTATGACTACAAACATAAACTGTCTCCATGATGAAATGCTCTATTTTCCTCACACAGGGACTGAAGAACCAGTCTTGCATCAACCTGAATATCGTCAGGTGCCCCCCGGTGACAACTGTTATCATCAGACGTCCAGACCTCCGCTACCAGCTGGGATTTAGCGTCCAGAATGGCATTGTAGGTCATGAAATGTGATTGTGTTGCACTGCCTTTTTAGTTCATGCGATTTAATTATTCCTTTTTTCTTTTCAACAGATCTGCAGTCTCATGCGTGGAGGAATTGCTGAAAGGGGTGGGGTAAGGGTGGGTCACCGCATCATTGAGATCAACAGCCAGAGCGTGGTTGCCATGCCACATGAGAAAATAGTTCACATTCTGTCTAATGCTGTCGGAGAGGTGAGTTAAAGAAACACAAAATAGGCTGCATCTCATTTCAAAAACATCAGAGGTTTCATAAATTATTTGCTACCTGAGAAAGCAGTGCAATGACTGAACAGATTCTGTGAAGGCATCTGTGTATATGTCACATTGAAAAAGATAACATGCAAAACATTTTCTTTGTTTTGGAATGTATATGCACATTAAACAAATGTCATTCAAATGTCATTCATTAAAAATTGCTCCCCACAAATTGTATCTATGTCACTGAGTAGAGAGTAGAGAACTCATCCATCAATCCATCCATCCATTATCTATTATGTAATTATTAAATTTAAAACAGCAAAGACCATTTCCCCTGGGATTTTTTTTTTATATATAAAGTTATGTATTGTGTATATAATCAGAAAAAAATATTTGACAATTCAAGTGTCTTAATGAGCAGTATATTTAAACAACCGGTTCTCAATTTTCCAATGCTTTTTCCATTACTCCATCTCACGTTGTTTTCCAACATTATGATGTAATAAGGCAGGACACTTTTCAGCCGTATCTTTTCACTTTTTCTTGTTTTAAAACAGTCGAGCGTTGATAATGTATGTAGGGAGTTCTCCCTTTGGATTTTCCCTTTAGGGGTTGCCACAGCGAATCGACCTTCTCTATCTAACCCTTTTCTCTGTATCCTCCCTTCTCAAACCAACTACCTTCATATCTTCTCTCACTATGTCCATAAATCTTCTCTCTGGTATTCCTCAAGACCTCCAGCCTGGCAGCTCCAATTCCAGCATTAATCTACCAATGTATTCACTATCCCTCCTCTGCACATGACTGAACCATCTCAGTCTGGCTTCTCTGACCTTCTCTCCAAAACGGAACCTTAGCATCTTCTTCTCTGTGACCTCTAGCTATGTCTCCTGTCTTCTCATCAGTGTAACAGTTTCTAGGCCGCACAGCATCGCTGGTCTTGCCACTGTCTTGTATACCTTTCCTTTCAATTTGGCTGATAGTCTTCGATCCCAAAGTGTCCCCGGAGACTTTTCTCCATCCATTTAAAACTGCTTGAACCAGTCTCTTCACCTCTTTTCCGCACTCTCTTCTTGATCTCCACTCCCTGTAGCTCTACCGTTCCACCCAGGTTCCTCTTATTCACACACATATACTCTGTCTTGCTGTGACTAACCTTCATTCCTCTCCTTTCCAGCGCATACCTCCGGCTCTCAAGATTTTCCACAATCTGTTCTCTGCTCTCACTACAGATCACAATGTCAGCTGCAAACATAATGGTCCATGGAGATTCCTGTCACCCTGTCCATCACCACTGCAAACAAGAAGGGGCTCTGAGCTGATACCTGATGGAGTCCCACCTCCACCTTGATCTTCTCTGTCACCACTGTCTCACAGCTAGCATACATGTCTTGCACAAGTCTAAAATACTTCTCTGCCACTCCAGATTTTCTTATACATTACCAGAGTTCTTCTCTTGGCACCCTGTAATGCTTTTTCAAGGTCTACAAAACCACAATGCAGCTCCCTCTGGCCTTTTCTGTACCTCTCTATTAGAAATCTCAAAGCAGATACTACATCTGTAGTACTCTTTCTAGGCATGAAGCCATACTGCTGTTCACAAATGCTGACTTATGCCCTCATCAACTTTATCCCTCTATAGTTGCTGCAATTCTGCACATCCCCCTTATTCTTAAAAATGGGTACCATCACACCTCTTCTCCATTCTTCATGTATCTCCCTGTACTCCTGTTTGTTCTCTTCATTCATCTCAATGTCTCACTACTTCTTTGCTAACCTTACTCTGTATATACTCCTGCTCTTCCTCATTCCACCACCAAGTCTCCATATCTACTTTCCTTCCAGATGATACACCAAGTACTCTTCTACCTGTCTCCCTGATAACATTAGCTGTAGTTGTCCATTCATCTGGAAGCTCTCCTTGACCACCCAGAGCCTCTCTCAACTCCTCCTTGAAAACCATACAAACCTCCCTTTTCAGCATCCATCTTTTTGTCCTCCGCTCTGACCTTGTCCTCGTGATCTTCCTTGTCACCAGAGTCATCCTACAAACCACCATCCTATGCTGTCTTCTTACGCTCTCAGCTGCAACTACTTTGCAGTCACTGATCTCACAGGTTAACTCATCTATACAAGATGTAGTCTACCTGCGTGCTCCTACCTCCGCTCTTATAAGTTACCCTATGTTCCTGTCTTGTCTGGAAAAAAGTGTGCACTACAGCCATTTTCATCCTTTTTGCAAAGTCTACCACCATCTGTCCCTCTGCGTTCCTATCCTGTATACCAAATCTGCCCACCACTTCTTCATCTCCTCTATTGCCTGCACCAACATGTTCATGGAAGTCTCCACCATTTACCACTCTCATCTCTGGCTATATTCTGCATCACTTCATGTAGCTCATTCCAGAACTTCTCCTCCTCATCAAACTCACACCCCATCTGCGGGGCATATCCAACAACAACATTGCGCATGACACCTTCAATTTACAGTTTCAGACTCATAAATCTATCTGACATTCTTTTCACCTCCAGAATACCTCTCCTCACACTCCATTTCCCTTCTTGTACCATAGTAGTACAACTTAAAGCCTGCTCCTAAGCTTCTAGCCTTACTACCCCTCCACCTGGTCTCCTGGACACAGAGTATAACCACTTTCCTTCTCTGCACCATGTCTACCAACTCTCAACCTTTTCCTGTCATTGTCTCATTGTCCCAATATTCAAAGTCCCTACTCTCAGTCCCAGACTCTTGCCTTTCCTCTTCTCTCTCGGCTTCTGAACATGCCTTCCTTCTCTCCTTCTTTGCCCTACAATAGCTTAGTTTCCATTGGTACCCTGTAGGTCATTGGTACCAATGGCAGTTTTTGTTAACCCACGCCTCGACCGATCTGCTGTGATGTTGTTATTATAATTGATTCGCACGTTTGGTTTTGGCAAAATGTTTACAACGGATGCCCTACGTTACGCAACCCTCTGCATTTATCTGGGCTTGGGACCAGCTCAGGGTGACACGGTCCACGTCTCCCCGGGGCTGGCTCAGTGAGACACTGGCCCACCGCGCCCAGAGGCTGCATTATGTAGAGACTATGAACATTATGTGAAAACATGTCCAGCACATTCATTATAGATTCAGATGGAGGAATGTCACAAAATATTTATATCTGTATCTAGAGCTATATCTACTGTATATTTTGTATAATATATGATCAAATATTTATAATACCACAAGATAAAAATATTTAAAAGCGTTAACCAGCTTAACTATTTAATTTTCAAGTATTAATCGAATTGTACACAAGTTTTTTTTTTTAAACATATTCATACATTTTTCTGTATTTCTGGAAAGATTGTGTTATTCTATGATTACTTCTTGTCTAGTTCTTAAGTAGCCGGTTATTACCAACTCAGTGACAACATTTTTAGGAACTATTTCATACAATATAATTTTTTTGTGTTCACAAGCTGTGCTGCCTTTTGAAAAATGTTTATCTATGGTAAGACAATAAAATATTTGTAATATAATAAGAAAATAAGATTTAAAAGCATTCCCCACTTTTACTGGTCCATTAATCATTAACTTTGACATTATTTTACTTGCTTTTGTGTTACTGCCATTAACTTTTTAACCCTCAGTTAAGTATTTTCTCTCTTTTACAGTATCCACATAATGCCATAGAGCTTTCTTGTTTTGTGTTTTCACTGTGTTCAATAATTCAAGAAACAAATTACAAAAGAAGATTACAAAACAAATTACAGAGACAACACACCAATCTCTGAAATAAAAGACAGACTAAATTTAGTCTCAATTTATTCATAAACACCTGACAGGGAATCAAGATTTAGACAAGCATCTGATATTACAGAGGGAGAAGGCATGTTAACTGAAAAGTGTAAAGACAATGAACTGATGAGCAGCAAAGCAAGCTTTGGTACAAAGCACTACCAGTACTACTGTTTCAATGATCTTGGTGACTAAGAATCTTCACTTAAAACAATCACTGCAAAATAACAGACAAACGTGTGTCCATAATCCTGGGCTGAGTGCAGCTGTGAACTATCTGATCCTGCCCAACATACAAAGCAATCATCAGCAATCTTGCTCATTCTATCCCAAGAGATTTACCTTAATTAACTGCAATTTTTCTTCTGTTCCTGACTTAGATCCACATGAGAACGATGCCTGCAGCCATGTACCGTCTGTTGACCGCCCAGGAGCAGCCTGTTTACATTTAGAAATATTGAGCTTTGACCTCACAAACCCTTTAAACTTAGCCCTCCTACCCTGTCCATCTCTGGCTAGACCAGGAAGCTGTTGGCACATATTTTTTGTGTCCCCTGTAAACCCTATCCGTCTGCTCTAAAAATTATCTGGTTTGTTATTAGCACATCATTTTTTTTTTTTAATTATAATGACAGTTCTGTTCTGTTTTTGAAAGGATTATTGCACACAAGAATCTTAAATGCTCCCATAAACAGGTAGTAAGGTGAAGGTTTCTGAGTGAAAACACGGACATGCCCTGCTGCTGCCCTTGTCTTGTTCTTTCAGCTTTCAATAGCCCATTTGCGGTTTGAAAACATGTTTGGTTTGTGTGTTTGTTTTTTGGATACATTACATTGAACCAAGCTTGATTTTGCTCCAGTTATAGCGGTCTCTTGATTATAGGTTGCTGTTTATTGGCCACCATTGAGCTGTTCCCAATAAGAGTATTTTTGTGTGTCTAGTCAACTGTATATACCAAATGTGGGTCCAGATGCACCACCTGGCGCAAAGCCTAGTTTCATAATACTGAGGCCGTAGCTTGTCTGTCATACTTTTTTACTTCTTTGTTTCTCTATCACTACTTTTTCTCATAATTATGTTAGGGTTCCACTATGGCTGCACAATATTAGCTGTGTAGAGTTGGAGAAAACACCCCCTGTTTACAATTAAGCTTACTGAAGGTCAGTAAGCACACCAGTGATTCTGTCAATGCAAGAAACCCATAATTTTACATGTAGTTTAACAGATTACAAAGACAATATAGAGGGAGGTAGCACCATCAGAGTCCTCCATTGATACAGTACTGGAATAATTTTATAGCTATTTGGCTTTACAGAGCAGATTAGTGTAATGAAACCCAAATTACTGTAAAATAAATACACAACATGGTAAAAAGATAGAAAAAATGTGAATTTACTCTTAAGCAAAGTTAGCAGCCTGTCAAATTTTTCTCAGAAAATGAAGCAGACATGATAAAAGTTTTAGGTCTCTAGTAGCAGGTTCCTGCTAATCTAGTGACAGTTATTTCAGAAGCATGCTTTACAATAAGATATAGTCCTTTTGTGTTTACAAGTTGTGTTGCCTTCTGAAAAATGCTTGTGTAGGACCAGATTTTGATGTTGAAGCATTTTTGTTTCAGAACTCATACTAGGTTTTTTGGATGTCCTAACTTGAGATCAAGGTATCTTTGTTGTCAATATACCTAGCATCATGCTAGGTATATTGACCATGCTAGTAGCATGGCTCATCTAAAGCAGCCTCTTTGTTACTCAAAATGCTGCTGCAACCCAACTTAGGTGTCTTGTAAGTATTCTGCCTAGTGGCAAAACAGGCATATGTGCACTTTACTGGTGAGTAATGAAATAGACAACATAGGTATAGGGAGATTGTCAGGAACTGCTCAATAAATTAAAAACATCAAATGTAATAAAGCGCTTTCATTTGAAATCTGAGGAATAGCAGCAAAATGTTGACTCATTCTGATGTGTTCAGTGTTGTGCTAATGTACATTTCGATGCATGAACAGCAAAACAAATCGGTGACTTAGAGTTTTAGAATCATGTGATTTGGGTGATTTTATATATATATATATATATATGTATATATATATATATGATATATGTGTGTATATATAATGTATATATGTATATATATACATATATGTATAGATACAAATATGTATATATATGCATATATACATATATCTATACATACGTATCTATACATATACGTATATTATATATATATACATATGTGTATATATACACGTATATATATATATATGTGTGTGTGTGTGTGTGTGTGTGTGTGTGTGTGTGTGTGGTATATAATAAAATATATACATACATACACACACACACAAACACATTAGCTTTCAAAATTAAGTGTGCTTTTAACCACTGTAATGAGATGGACCCATATATCATTGTCCTTGTTACCAGAGACCTGATGAAAGTTTCTTTTTTATTCTGGAGCAATAATGATAACATGTTTGCTGTTACCCTTAAAAATTTTCACATGAAGGAATAACAGATGGTTTCCTTCATCATCCACCCCTTCAATGAAAAATGCCATACAGCTGGAGGTTTGAGGAAAAAAGGTTATCCATCCAAATACATAATAAATTGTCTTTGACAAAAACAAACAAAAAAAAAGTGTTTCCCACAAAGGAAATGCAATTTTCTCATAATTACAAAGTCACTAGTATTAAACTGATCAGAAAAACTGTTTGTTAGTTTTTATCCATTGAATAAGATAATATAAAGTCTAAGAAACCATATTGTCATGGTATCATTATTATTGATAGTTTGTAATTGAAAGCCACACGTAATGTTTTCCTATTTAAGCCAGATAAATTAGACCCATAGTAAAAACTACAAAGTAGTCCTTTCTCATCGTGTAAAATGTAGTGTAAAATATAATTATTTTTATCAAGTTTCTAACATTTCACAAATTCAGCCTTCACAATTCTACACTGAGTGAAAAAATACATAATACAATTGAGGAAAAATATAGAGTTGTTCTACTTAGCATCTTTGTTGATAACAGCAAAAATTAACTCTTTCGGCTAATCAAAGTGTGAACAAAGCCAAAACAGATAAATAACTTGTAAAAAAGTGTTAGCTATCATGCAGAATCTCGAGGGCTTCTCTTTGCATCATCTTTGACATTCCTAAACTTCCCTTCTACATTTGAAGTCACTTCAGTGGAAATAGTTTTCACAACAGCACCTTTCATTATTGTAAATGCTCAACAATATCTCATGACTCTGGCCTGAAGCAATATATTTCTGACTTCCTTTTTTTTGAACATTTATAAGAACAAGTTCCTTGACAGAGTCACACACATTCTTACAAAACCTCATGACAAGATACACATTATACAATATTCTTTATAGGTATAATTATTTCTACCATTCATTAAGCAATTCACTTATTTCCTCAATAGCAAGCGAAAGAAAAAAAACAAAAAAACAAAAATACAACAAAGAGTAAAAAACAAAAACAAACAAACAAAAAAAACAACATCTAGCTCAGACAAATAGAGATAATATCCTAAACTCTCCACATATTTTTTGATGGGTGCCCATTTGTCAAGATATAGGTCTGTCTGAAGTCATAGGTTTGCTGTTATGTGTTTATGTGTAACATCCTTATGCCTTTGACGCCACTGGTCCAGGGTAAGTGGGTGGGGTTTGAGCCAGTTTACTGTGATCATTTAATGTGCAATTAATAGAAGAACTCTGAGCAAAAACACCTGTTTTTTCCTTAAATCACTTGTTGATGCTGTACCCATAATAAATTGCTGTGGATCAATTGGTCTGTTTAATTTTAAAATCTCACTTTTTTGTTTCTTTTACCTCTTCCCAGAATTTCATCAGTTTAAGGCAGTCCCAGAAAATGTGGGAAGAGTCCCCCGTTATGCCACAGCCCCTCCAACACAGGGGGGAACAGTTACTATCATAAGAAGCTATTATCAAGGGAGTTTTAAAATACCTTATTTGTAACAAAGCAACACATTTTTTTTTACTGAACAATGCTCTATATGCACCCATCTTGTCTCCATATCTAGTTTTATCCATGAGAACAATTTTCCAAGTTGTGCTGCTAAGTGGTAACTTCGGAAATGTGGCAAGGCTAATCTGCCCTTATCTCTGGGTGCACAGAGTATTTTCAATCTCACTCTAGGCCTCTTGTTCTGCCATATATATTTGGAAATCAGCTTATCCAGTTATGTAGAGGTAGATACAGTAACAGTGAACATTCTAGGCAGGACATTCATCCTGATCCTTTCTATCCTCCCTACTAAGGACAGAGGAAGCACCTCCCATGTCATTTTGATCTGAGAAATTAGTTTACCATAATTTGCCTTATATAACTGACTTGTGTCGCGTGTGAGAATAATTCCTAGGTATTTAAAGGCCCGTTTTGACCACTTTAATTTCATCTGTCTGTCCAAGCACATTGGCCAGCATCCTGTTATCATCATTGCTTCTGATTTCCCCTCATTCACCTTGTACCCTGACACCTCCCCATAGTCCCTCAAGCATTGCATAAGGGCCGGTATAGATGACTGAGGATTTCTTATAAAAAAAGAATGTCATCCGTGAACGAGATTTTGTGCATCTCCCCTCCTTCATCTACTATTCCCTCGATCTGATCGTTTGTCCTTATCAATTCAGCAAGCGGTTCAATACACAATGCGAACAATATAGGCGAGATTGGGTTCCCCTGCCTAACTCCTTTTTTAAGATAAAAAAATTTGGGAGCAGTACCCATTCACCCTGACCCTTGAAATAGGGTCTTTATTCAGTGCTTCAATCCATTTTATAAATGTCAAATTAAATCCCATTTGTTCGATAGTGAATTTCAGATATGTCCAGTCCACCCTGTCTAACGCCTTCTCAGCATCTAGACTGAGAAGCATTGACGGGTGAACTGAATGTCTTTCCACTGATTGAACATTTAAAGCTCTTCTAATATTATTTGCTCCTTGTCGACCTGGTATGAAACGGTCTGGTCTGGGCTAATCAATTTACCTAAGTACTTCTGCCTTCTGTTTGCTAATATGCCACTAATAATCTTTACGTCATTCCCCAACAAACTGATCGGTCTATAGGCACCACAATCTAATGGATCTTTCCCCTCCTTGTGTATAACCGTTATTACTGCCTCAGACCAGCTCTTAGGTGGGCCATTTTCCTGTAAGGCATAATTGAAGATCTGACAAAGTTTTGGCACAAGCTCCTCTCCAAAGGCCTTATAAGATTTACCTGGTAGACCATCTGTGCCAGGGGATTTGTTGTATTCTAATGACTTAATAACGTCTTGTATCTCGTTTTCTCGGATAGGAGCTATTAATTCGCCCGCCTCGGATGCAGAGTTTTCTTAAATTAAGATTTTTGAATATATCTTCTAATTCTTGTGTTTCTCCTGATGTATCCTAAAGATTTTTATAGTAAGTTTGGGATGCCTCAGCTATCTTTTCTGGGTGGGAGACCTTGGTCAAAGAGGAGGGGTGTTTTATCTTAGGGACAATGCAGCTTGATTGTTGTTTCCTCAGTTGAAAGGCAAGTAGCCGGCTCGCCCGATTTCCCTTTTCATAGTACCTTTGGCTTGTGTACCGAAGCGCTCCCTCTGCTTTTCGAGTGAGAAGTTCATCCAAGGAGGTTATATTTCTGACTTTCTGTTCTATAATCTATAATTTGTAAAAAAATTGTATTTCCCTTCAGTCACCCATGTATGCCATGGTGACCTTTTATATTACAGGAGCATGCAAGTCTGAAAATCTCTGGTCTGCTATCATTTCATGGTTTATCGTTGTTTATCTCTTACTTTACATTAAAATGTTTTTTTTTTTTTTTCATGTTTTGGAGTTTTCCCCCATTGCTTGGAGTTTTCGCTTATCCCCAGAAAGAAAATTGATTGCTTGATTTGCATTTACCCCATAACCTCCAATATAAGTTTTCCTTGCATAGTAAGAGTGTATGAAACTAAGGAAAAAAAATTTGCGAGTTGTGATGAATAATGAAAATTGATGAATAATTACTTCCAATCATTATTAATTATTTAGTATAAATTAAGAATTTGTAGGGATATTTGAAAACAATTTCATCTTTAGGAATGATTATTTTTCGCTCCAAATTGTTTTACTAGCAATTTTATTGAACAAATTAATTTTCTCATTCTTTTCTTTTTTCAAAACAGCTGATTTATTTTGAAGTTGCTCCAATTAAATAGGCCATCAAAGAAGGTTAGATTGTGGTGGTGCTGCTGACCCCCACATTATTATAAACTTTACCATTTTAAGAAACTTGTCTGTATTTGAAGTTCAAGTCAGAGATTAAAAAAATGTTGCATTTTAAGGAAAAAATACCCTCAAATAAAATATGAAATGACTTGAGTGAGATAGGTTTACTTAAGTAGTCTAGACTTTCCAGGCCCCCCCCCATTTCAAATTCTCATCTTTGTCATCTAATTTTTCTCATCAAAGGTTGCAGCAGAACACAATGCCCTCTGTAAATTCAAAACCCATTGCTTTTTCCACAAGACTGCATGATCAATCTCATTGTGGCCTTATTGCAAAAAGACCATTTATTATCCAAAAAACAAAAAACAAGTGTAATGTCCAATATTTTGGAAGTGGGCTTTTTTTTTTGCCACACTATGTTATTCCTCTCCTATGGGTGTGAGTGACTGAGTGTGCATGTGACTGAGGTATGATTTCAGCCAATGCCATAGTTATACACTTGATATGTAAAACACTTTCATATGATAAAGATATAAAGAAAAGATGTGTAAGAGTATTTATACCTTAATGGCAGTTCCATTGTCCTTGGCTTGTAAGCAGCTAGAAGACATTAAATCTCTTTAGGTGTTTGGAATGTATATAAGACTGTGTCGAATAGTGTTCGGGTATACAGCTAGAGCACAACGTGTTTTAAGGAGTGTGTGAGGTTTTTTCTTTCCTGCTATGTCAGGGACTTTAGGCTAGCTTCACACACTGAAGCTAACTTTGGTAATGAGCGCTTGAAGTTGGTATCAGTCAGCATGGTCGACCAACAAATACTTTCAAGTGCGCTCATTCTGAATGTAACTGAAATGCTATCTCTCAATGTGTTTAGAGACTAAGTAACAGCAAGAAGAAAATCTAGCCAGCTTTTTGTGTGATGGTTAAGCTGACAGAGCTACAAAGCAAGAATATTTGTAACAATATTTACAATAATAAATGATTTGCTGAATGATTTGGACTTTGTCTGTGCTTTGTAAGAGCATGAACAATATATTTGAAGAATCTGAGTGGATTTATCTGACTTCCTGTTAATAGAGAAAGATATGAAGGTTTTTTTTTTTGTTTTCTGTTAGTTTTGTATTAGTTTTTCCACATATTATCACCATATTATTATCTTTTATTTAACCAGGTAACTGGTTTATATGTGTTCATTAAATTTATAGTCATAAAAGTAGCTCTCATTGGTGCAATTTAATTTGGTGACCAAACTTTAATTATTTGTTGTCACAAGATAGATATTTTTGTTTGTTCCCTTGTTTTTGTGAATATAGGGTGTATGAATTATATTGTGCCAATTCACAACAAAAGAAAGTTCAGTTCATGAAGAAAAGAAGCCTCTCTGAGGGAGATGAAACCTCATCGGTGAAAAATCCAGTTGCCACGAGAAGATATGACAACCTTGACCTGTGTGACTGAGAACCCAGTTGTTTCGAACTTTTATGCATAATCCACAGTGAAAATTCTTGCTTTTCATGTTTGTTTGTTTTTTCTGGGTTCCTCCATTTTCTGTATTTTCCATGTCAATTCAGTGGCAATGGCAAACAGGGCTCAAACCCAAACACGAGCATGGCATGAGTGGACATGCCAAAGGAGGCGTTAGGGAGTCTACTGATAACTTTTTCAGTCATTTATCACTCCACATAAAAATATTGGTTGTACTGACTTTTCCTCTATTAGTGGTATACTATATATATATATATATATATATATATATAAAACTTTTATATACTATATATTACTTATATAGATATTATCTATATATTAGGATGGGACAAGTCAGGAAGGAGAGCCTACTCCAAATGGAGAAGTTCTAGTATCTCTGTCTTTTTCTCAAGTGAAAAAAAGAGGGGGAGATCAACAAGCGGCTCAACAAAGCGTCAGCAAAATATCTAAACGGATATAGTCAGACTCAGCCTTGTGCACTAACTCAGGCTCCATACCCGCCAGAGTGGTAACATTCCATATTCCTAGAGCCAGCTTCTGGAGATCGGAGCGCCAAGGTCCCCCTGCTCTGGCCACCACCAAGCTCACATCGCACCAGACCCTCATGGCCCCTCCTTTGGGTGGGGGATCCAAGGTAAGGGAGACCCATGTTGTCCTTTCAGGCTGAGCCCTTGTGAACCACATTGGTGCAGCCCTGGCTAGCAGGCACTCATCATTGAGCCCTGCCCCTGGGCCTAGCTCTGGAGAGGGTCTCCAGTGACCTATGTCCTGGCTCGGGACAACCAGGTCCAGTTGTCTTTTCTTCATAGGGGTCTTCTTGAGCTATGCTTCATCTGGTCAAGACATTGCATTTAAGTTTACATTTTACATAATACAATAACTTTTTTAGAGTTTGGGCTGTATAACATAAGATTCAAGATTTAAAGTGTATATATTTATGTGCACATCCTGGAAACGTGTTTCTCTGTACAATCAAATTCTTAACTGAGGTCTGCAGTGAAGCCAGATAGGTAGTAATAAATACATAATTCAAATACTGTTGCAGAAAGATATAAACAGTTCAGAGAAATGCAAATAGTGTGGGGAAATGCGAATAGTGCACAGATATGTAAACACTATAAGCAGAATGTGCAAGTTGAAAGAAAGAGTGCTAAATAAAATGAAAACAGTTGTGTTCCCACAATATGCAAATTGAGAAAGTGCAGATTATATGATTATTATTTTGTATGGCAAGTGTAATGGTTGTAATGCAGCCTCAGGGCGGCACTGGCCCGTGTCTCCCCAAGCCTGCCATGGGGCGGCACGGAGCAGTGTCTCCCTGTTCCGGTTCCAAGCCTGGATAAATGCAGAGAGTTGCGTCAGGAAGGGCATCCGGCGTAAAACTTTTGCCAAAACCAAACATGCGAGTCAACCATAACCATATCATACCAGATCGGTCATGGTAACGACCGCCATTGATACTGATGACCTACAGGGTACGAATGGAAATTGGGCTACTGTGGGTCCAACAACAAGAACTAGAAGAAGAGAGAGAGGAGGAAAGGAAAAGGTAGAGAGTTGGTAGACATGGTGCAGAGAAGCAAGGTGGATATACTGTGTGTCCAGGAGACCAGGTGGAACGGTAGTAAAGCTTAGGAGCAGGCTTTAAGTTGTACTATTTTGGTACTGACAAGAAGAGAAATGGAGTAGGAGTTATCTTGAAGGAGGAGTTTGTTAGGAACGTCCTAGAGGTGAAAAGAATGGCAGATAGACTTATGAGTCTGAAACTGTAAATTGAAGGTGTGATGCTCAATGTTGTTAGTGGCTAAGCCTCTCAGGTGGGATGTGAATCTGAAGAGAAGGAGAAGTTCTGGAATGAGTTAGATAAAGTGATGCAGAATATTCCCAGAAATGAGAGAGTGGTAATTGTTGCAGACTTCAATGAACATGTTGGTGAAAGCAATAGAGGGGATGAAGAAGTGATGGGCAGATTTGGTATCCAGGATAGGAATGCAGAGGCACAGATGGTGGTAGATTTTGCAAATAGGATGGAAATGGCTGTAGTGAACACCTTTTTCTATAAAAAACAGGAACATAGGGTAACTCATAAGAGCGGAGGTTGGAGCACGCAGGTAGACTGTATCTTGTATAGACGAGGTAACCTGAAAGAGATCAATGACTGCAAAGTAGTCGTAGGCGAGACTGTAGCCAGACAGCATAGGATGTTGATTTGTAGGATGACTCTGGTGACAAAGAAGATGAAGAGGACAAAATCAGAGCAGAGGACAAAGTGGTAGAAGCTGAAAAGGGAGGAGTGTTGTATGACAGACAGGTAGAAGAGTACTTGGTGTGTCATCTGGAAGGAAGGTAGATAAGGAGACTTGGTGGTGGAATGAGGAAGTGCAGGGGTACATACAGAGAAAGCGGTTATCAAAGAAGAAGTCGGATACTGAGAGGACTGAAGAGAACAGACAGGAGTTCAAGGAGATGCAGCGAAAGGTAAAGATAGAGGTAGCAAAGGCAAAACAAAGGGCTTGATGACTTGTATGCTCGGTTGGATAGTAAGGAGGGTGAGAATGATCTATACAGGTTGGCAAAACAGAGAGATAAAGATGGGAAGGTTGTACAACAGGTCCGGGTGATTAAGGACAGAGAGGGAAATGTATTGACAGATGCTAGAAGAGTGATGGGAAGGTGGAAAGAGTACCTTGAAGAGCTGATGAATGTGGAAAATGAAAGAGAGGCAAGGGTAGAAGAGGTGACTATTGTAGACCACAAAGTAGCACAAATTAGTAAAAGTGAAGTAAGGAAGGCACTGAAGAGGATGAAGAGTGGAAAAGCGGTTGGTCATGATGATATACCTGTGGAGGTGTGGAAGTGTCTAGGAGAGGCAGCGGTAGATTTTCTGACTAGATTCTTCAACAGGATCTTAGAGAGTGAGAAGATGCCTGAAGAATGGAGACGAAGTATGATGCTGCCTATTTTTAAAAATAAAGGGGGTGTGCAGAATTGTGGCAACTATAGAGGGATAAAGTTTATGAGCCATACAATAAAGTTATGGGAAAGAGTAGTGGAAACTAGACTCAGAGCAGAAGTCAGCATTTGTGAACAGCAGTAAGGCTTCATGCCTAGGAAGAGTATTACAGATGCAGTATTTGCGTTGAGAATGCTAATAGAAAAGTACAGAGAAGGCCAGAGGGAGCTGCATTGTGTTTTTGTAGACCAAGAAAAGGCATATGACAGGTTGCCAAGAGAGAAGTTCTGGTATTGTATGAGGAAGTCTGGAGTGGCAGAGAAGTATGTTAGACTGGTGCAGGACATGTATGCTAGCTGTGAGACACTGGTACGGTGTGCTGTAGGGGTAACAGAGAAGTTCAAGGTGGAGGTGGGACTCCATCAGGGATCAGCTCTGAGCCCCTTCTTGTTCGCAATGGTGATGGATAGGCTGACAGATGAGGTTAGACATGAATCCCCATGGACCATGATGTTTGCGGATGACAGTGTGATCTGTAGTGAGAGCAGACAACAGGTAGAGGAAAATCTAGAGAGGTGGAGGTATGCTCTGGAAAGGAGAGGGATGAAAGTTAGTCGCAGCAAGACAGAATATATGTGGGTGAATGATGGGAACTCAGGTGGAACGGTGAGGCTACAGGGAGTGGAGATCAAGAAGCTGGAGGATTTCAGGTACTTCGGGTCAACAGTCCAGAGCAACGGAGAGTGCGGAAAGGAGGTGAAGAGACGGGTCCAAGCAGGTTGGAATGGGTGGAGAAAAGTGTCAGGGGTACTATGTGTTAGAAGACTTTCAGCCAGAATAAAAGGAAAGGTGTACAAGACAGTGGTGAGACCAGCGATGATGTATGGACTAGAAACTGTTACAATGACCAAAAGACAGCAGGCAGAACTAGAGGTTGCAGAGATGAAGATGTTGAGGTTCTCTTTGGGAGTGACCAGGATGGATAGGATCAGGAATGAGTCTATCAGAGGGACGGCACATGTTCGATGTTTTGGAGAGAAGGTCAGAGAAGCCAGACTGAGATGGTTTGGTCATGTACAGAGAAGGGATATAGAATATATTGGTAGACGGATGCTGGAATTGGAGCTGCCAGGCAAGAGGTCTTGAGGAAGACCAAAGAGAAGATTTATGGACGTAGTAAGAGAGGATATGAAGGTAGTTGGTGTGAGAGAGGAGGATACAGAGAATAGGGTTAGATGGAGAAAGTTGACTCGCTGTGGCGACCCCTGACGGGAAAAAGCTGAAAGAAGAAGAAGAAGAAGAAGAAGAAGAAGAAGAAGAAGAAGAAGAAGAAGAAGAAGAAGAAGAAGAAGAAGAAGAAGAAGAAGAAGAAGAAGAAGAAGAAGAAGAAGAAGAAGAAGAAGAAGAAGAAGAAGAAGAAGAAGAAGAAGAAGAAGAAGAAGAAGAAGTTACATCTTTGTTTCTAGTGTGTGCTGCACATTTGCACACCACTATTTGTTTTGGTAGTTGTACTGCACCTAATATATTAGTGAGCAAATCAGCATGTGTTACGGGCTTGCCTGTTGAGTTATTCATTCCTCAATTGTGCCAATATTGCGCAAATGTATGTAGTGGCATAATTATATTGGCTGTCTGTATATATGGTTACTGTTCGTTTTGTCATTAGTTTACAGGCTTCTGTTAGAGCTATTAATTCTGCAGCTTGTGCTGAGTAATGTGGTGGTAATTTTCCAGCTGTCAGGATTTCTTTTTGTGTTACCACAGCGTATCCTGTTTGAGTTTTTCCAAATTCATCCTATTTAGAGGACCTGTCCACAAACAGGGTTACTCCTGTTGATAGTGGTTGGTCTTTTAAATCAGGCCTGCTTTTGGCTGACCTTTCAGCCAAATCCTGACAATCATGTCTTGTTCCATCCTCAGGTAATGGTAATAGGGTAGCTGGATTTAAGATCATGCACCGTTCTATCATCAAATGTGGTTGCGACAATAAGGTGGACATACACGACAGATGTCTCGCTGGAGACATAAATGTGATATTAGTTTGCAATAGTAAGGCAGATATTGCATGTGGTACCTTAACTTCTATTGCTAGTGAAGCAGCTACCAAAGCTCACACACAGTGTGGTAGAGCGCAGGCAACACTATCTAATTTAGAGTAGAAATACGCTATTGGCTTTAGTTTGTCCCCGTATCTTTGAGCTAGGACAGATGTCATAAAATAGTCTTTACGATCAACCATTTGTACGAATGGTTTGCTGAAATCTGGTAGTGCCAATGCTGCACTAGAGACAAATGCCTGTTTTATCTTGCAGAAGGCATCTTTGGTATCCTGTGTCCATGTCAATGGAGATGTCATTTTCAGATTCTCTTCATACATTATTTTCTTCAATGGGGCAGTGATTTCCGCATAATTAGGGATCCAACTTCGGCAATAATTTTTTCAGGCCTAGGAATGACATCATCTGTTTTTTAGTTAATGGCTTTGGTGGTTTTAGAATAGCTGCTTTGCGATCCTCTATTATTGTTCTTCCTCCAGAGCTTAGGTTGTGGCCCAAATACTTTACTTGTTCTCTAAATAACTGTAATTTTGTCTTGTTGACTTTGTGTCCTTCATCAGCGAGATGTCTCAGCAGATCCATAGTGTCCTTTTGGCAGGTGTCGTAGTCAGGGTAAGCCAATTACACGTTGTCCATGTAGAGTAAAACTTGACCTCCTCCGGTTGGTTTAAACTTTGCCATACTGGCACTCATGACTTGAGAATAGATGGTTGGACTTTTGCAATATACTTGGGGAAGCCTGGTGTATGTATACTGCTTTCCGTTTAATGTGAAAGCGAACCAGAATTGACTTTCTTCGTGCACTGGGACTGAGAAAAATGCATTGCTCAGATCCACCACTGTAAACACTTTGGCACCCGGCCTGAGCATATTCAGTAGCGTATAGGGGTCGGCCACGCATGGTTCTCGCTAGATGACTGCATTGTTGACTGCTTGTAAGTCCTGGATCCTACGCCAACCAGTGGATGGTGCTCGTTTCTTAACGGGCAATATGGGTGTGTTGCAAGGTGAGTCATTACATTCAATGATAACTCCTGCTTTTATGAGTTCCTCAATTACTGGTTTTATGCCTTCTTGTGCATCCGTTACTGGAGGATACTGGAGGATACTGTCTAATGCATGGTCGGTATTCAGTTCTTGGTCGAATTTGTACTGGCAAGGCTCCTTTGATTAGTCCTACATCGGTCGATCCTTTTGACCACAGCTTTTCTGGAATTGTCTTCAGCCATCCTTCTTCTTTTTCGGTCAATAGTATGTTTCATTGTTCTTCAGGCTGTAGGTGTATGTTTCCAGTAACTTGGACTGTCCAAAATAATGCTCTTCTTGTTAGGCAGCACTTGTCCATGTGTTGGCAGACGTGGCTACCCAATCACTGCATTCTGTCCTTCCCTTACTACTTTTCCCAGATCTTTCCAATAACAATGTTTGTCCTTGGATAGTGAGATATGTGGCGGGGTCCACATTCTGTATAATTTCTGGATGTTGGGATGTAAGGTTACTCAGGCAACGGAGGTACCTTTTTTATCAGAATATAGGAAGTTTACCGTCAATTGAGATGGGGTTAATTGTTTCCTGCTTTGTTCGTAGTCTTGATCCGCTCCCGCGGTGCGTTTTTACCACAAGGTACATGTAGGTCATTAGGCATTATTTGATCCTCAGGATGTGAGATGAGGCTTCATCCTTCTTTTAAGAGTGCGGTGCCAGTGGTATGATGCAGCTTGTTTGGTATGTCCAGAGAGTATTAACATTGAGGTTGTCTGGTGCCTTGTATCACAAAAACGTTGCTTTTGTTTACTCCAGATTGTCTTTTTACTATTATGTATCCTTCATGATTTGGTAATAGTGCGATCCTCAGGAGCACCAATTCATCCTTTAACTGGTTAACTGGGCATTCCGGGAGCATCAACACCGACATCTGGCAGGATAGTCCTTTGGGATCTTCAATCTACACAGGTTTTGATTCAGGAATGTTCTGTAACCACCCATTTGCCGCTCTTACAGTAACTGAAGTGTGTCCTGGCTGTAGGCCTTGTATTGATTCTCTGCATGTTGTTCTGCATGCTCCAGTATCGTACTGAAAGACCACTGGTTTTCCGTTTACCAACAAAGTCACTTCTGGTCTCTATATGTCCATTTCCGTTATCTCCTGTAAATTTAGAATTTCATCATGATCAGAGTCCTCTCCTAAAAGGTCTTTCTAACTCACTTCTTTCTCCTCTTCTTTTTCAGCAGCTAGTGCGGAGGTGTTCTGTAGTTGTCATGGAGAAGTATGATTGTAGATCCTTTCCGGACAGTTTCGGGCTTGATGTCCTTCTTTTCCACATGACCAACATCCTCGATCTCCCACTCCGGTGTAACATTGGACCCTGACCCTGCCGGGACTCTTCCTGAGATCCTGCCGTGACCCTTCTCGCCCTCTGCCTGGGGGCCCGTCCTGCTTTCACCCTGCCTGCCACCCGTCCTGCCTGCCACCTGTCCTGCCACCCTGCCTGCAACCTGTCCTGGTGAGACCCAGCCCTGTGCAACTCTGTCTCGGGGCCAGGGGCTTACCAGCGCCACCCTACCTGCCATTCCACAAAATAAAGCACTTTCAACCCAGATTCTGCTCTGAGGTGTGGTTCCCTGCCCGAGTCCGCCCCTGTGGCACCATTTTTTCTTGTCTCTGCACACTCTTTCTGCATGGAGGGCATGGTTTACGTTGTCATCTAAACTTCCTGTTGCCAATCCTATGTAATGTTCATCAACCCAGCACTTAATGCAGTCTCTGGATCCTGCATGCAGAGCGTTCTTTAGTTGCTGTTGGAACCGTCTGTTTGCTTCCCTGTCATCTATTATTCTTGAAAACGATCATCATTCTTACTCTGGATTGATCAAATGGTTCATCTTTGCTTTACTCTTCCTATTTCCGTATAGTTTGCTTTGCCTCCTGATCTTGTGGTTATTCTGTCCTTTAATTCTTGAACTTTACAAGTCAACCCCACTGCATTATGTCACTGAGTTTCATCATTGTCGTCCGTAGGTCTCCAATTTCCTCTTACATGGTGCCAGTCTGTTCCCATCGCTTGCATCCAAACTTGCTGTACTTCATTAGCATTCAAGTGGTATGGTGATCAAAGATTTTCCATGTCTATGACATATGCACATCTTCGTATATCTTCTTTATCAGGGGTTATTCCTTCCACGACCCTCTCAATGTCATCCAGTGTCCACGTTCTATATACTAGAAAAGTGGGTCCTCCATCTACCGCAGGATTTGCCACTTGTATCATTGGGTAGGCTCCAGCTGCCCCGTTTTCAGAATCACCGTCCTGCCTCTGTTCTTTTTCCTTCTTTGTTTTCAAACAAGTTATTCTGGAGGTGTCTGGTTCGTGATAAGGAGGTGGTCCGCCTGTTCCCTTGGGCAGTTTTGGGTAGATTCTCTGCACAGGTGGTCTAATCTGGGTCTTGCCATCATCTTCTTCACTTCCTCTTACTTCCCTCCTTTGTCTCTGTCTTCTGCTCGGTCCGGTCTCATCATCTTCTTTTCTATGATACAGCAAATGCTTGTTATCTTCATCTTTTTTCAATTTTGACTTTCTTTGCCCTTCCTCCCTTTTCTTTGCTGTTTCCATCCAAAATGGTATTTCATCATAAGCATCCTTTTTCATTGTACTTGGGTTATTTTTACATCATTTTGTGATTGCTCTTTGTAGCGTGGTTATCGCTTGAGTATTAAGTTTGCCATCAAACCCATACTTTGTTATCCATTTGCCCAAATATTTGAACTTCTCCAGGTCTCTAAGCTCTACATACTTCCAATCCTTATTGGGTAAGGATTCCCTCGCTTGTGCTTCAGCTTTTCTTAATTTACTCGATCCTTTTCCCATTTTGCATTTATTTATGTATTATTCACTCATTTTTATAATACATTATTATTATTTTCATTTATGCGGTATTATTACCATTATTATTATTATTATTGCTTATTTCTACCACCAGTATTTTCAACGCATAGGGTGTTTTAGATACTGGTTTTATCTCTGTGGGACCGTGGTTCAAATATTACTTCCTTTGTAGTTTTCTCTTCAACTCTTTGGAGTGGAAAACTCTTGCCTCAGCATCCACGAAAGCCCACCGTTTACCTTCCCACTGCTTTTAGTATGAGACAAAATACCTATTTTCAGTCCCCACTCATTCACTCATGCGCTTCTTTTTAGTCGACTTTCACGCATCCACAGAATTTAAGTGCATTCTTTAGACAGGACTCTGCCGCCCCCTTCTTTTACCTGCCGGAGCCTAGGTTATTCAGAGTTTTAACATCTAGCTGGAGACTGTCTCATCCTTCATTTCCTTCTGGCTCAACAATGTAATTGATGTAACAATTGTAAGTCACTTTGGATAAAAAGCGTCTGCCAAATGTAATGTAATGTAATAACCACAAAACGATCACCATGTTTCTAACAACAAACCCTGTGAGACAACGAGCTAAAGAAGATTCTGCATAATAAAAAAATCTTCTTCACCAGCTCTGAGTCTGAGGAGAAAGAGGAAAATAAGTAGGTTTAACAAGTCATAAGAATTGCCAAGCTGAGTTATAAGAACAAGGTGGAGCAAACCTTTTCACAATGGGGCCTCTGCTCAGCTTGGTAGGGGGTTAAAGGTATGGCCTCGGTGTGCAGTTCTTTTCCCAGTTGTTTACCCATTTGGATTCATTCCAGGGAGTAACCCAACAATACTCCCCAATGACCTCAACTCTTTCTTCATCTGCTTTGAGAGTGACATCAGATCTTAAATAAGAGACAGGGTCTCCACTCTCAAACCGGACTGCCCCGCCCTGGTCTTTGACTCCGAGGAGATGGTGACTCTTAGGAACTCTTAGGAAAACTAGGGTCTCCACAGGGCCTGATCCAGATGGGATCTGTACACGTAACCTTAAGCTGGGGAGTTTTTCATCTACTTTTCCATAACTCCCTGTCCTGCAGCACAGTTCCCCAGATGTGGAAACACTCAACAGTGATTCTGATCCCAAAAAAGGGGACCCCAAGGCCCTGAACAACTTCAAGCCAGTGTTTCTCACCTCACTGGTGATGAAGAGAGAATTGCAAAAACTCACATCACCAGAGTAACTGAACCCCTGGTTGGTCCTCTCCAATTCACCTATAAGACTCGCAGAGGGGTGGATGATGCCAAGATCTTCCTCAATGACGCCATACAGACACCTGGAAACCCCCCCACAACACAGCCAGGCTCCTTTTTGCCAACTTCTCCTTAGCTTTTAACATCCTGCAATCATACATACTGGTGGAGAAGCCAACGACCATTTCCCCCTCAACCACTGGTTCATCCAATGTAAATGAGCAGTACTTTTACCAATAGATGGTGCTACTGCTCTATCATCATGTTACTTCTGCTTGTATATGTCCAGTGAAGAACGAACATTCTGCGTGTATATACCTTTAATTCAGCGGAATGTGTCATTGTGTGTTCATGTTGCCTGCAATAAAGTTTTGTTCGAAAAGTAATAGGGCTGGATTACGCTGAATATTTGTGTGACAGTGAACAGTATTGTGGGAACTCACAATGGAGGACAAGCTGTTTATTGACAAGCTGAGTGGACCCGTGAATCGGGCAACATGGCAATTTCAAATGGAACATCTGCTAAAGGCTTGTGGACTGTGGCGTATGCTAACAGAGGAAGACACATTATTTCCAGCTGCTAATGCAGCAGCACAGGGTGAGTTCACGAAACGGAGAGAGAAAGCATTCTCTGTGTTAGTGCTAAATGTAAGTTCACCGCAGTTGTACCTGATCACAAGCTGTCAGACTCCCAAAGAAGTGTGGACTACACTGAAGGATAATTTTGAGAGACATACGCTGGCAAACAAACTATTTTTGAAGAAGAAATATTTCAGGTGCGAAATGAAGGAATGAGATGGTTTCACTGAGCACCTCAAACAAATGAAAGAGCTGACTGATCAGTTATCATCGGTTAGCTGTAATTGAAGAGGAAGACCAAATTGTGACATTGTTGGGAAGTTTTCCACCAAGTTATGCTATAGTTGTCACTGCACTGGAAATGAAGATCGACAACATGACAATGAAATTTGTTCATCAAGCATTAATCAATGAAGAACAAAAGCGAGTGACTGCTACTGATAACAGTGATGGTACTTCACGTGGCACAGCAACAATGTCATCACAAGTGTGTGGCAATGTGCAGGAGGGCTCGAAAGCAGTGGGAGCAGGACAAAGCATGTGGAGATACTATAAATGTGGGAAGGAAGGCCACATTAAACATGACTGTCCAAGCTGGAAAAACAAATCAAAAAAGAAAATCCACAAGGCTAAAAATGTGATATGTGAGGATGAAGATGACTTCATCTGGAAGTGCCTTTTGTAGCTAGAAGGGAAAGAAAAACCATAATGGGTTTAATGGTTAATTGGTTCTGGAGCAACAAAGCACATGACATGTGATCAAGAACTTCTTCAGGAATACCAGCAGCTCTCAAAAGAACAGTCAGCGAAACTCAGTGACTGCAGGGTGATTGCCCTAGGAATTGAAAATGTCAACATGACAATGACATCCAAGTCAAGTAATGTAAAAAATGTCACAATGTATGATGTGCTGTATGCTCCAAAACTTTCTGGGAATTTATTCTTAGCAGGAGCTGCCACCAAAAAGGGAAATACAGTTCAGTTTAAGAGGAAAACTGAACTGTATTGAACTGAACTGAACTGCTACATTCGGGGAAAAGATGGACTCTTAAAGGAATGGGAACACAAAGAGCTGATGGACTATATCAGGTGGATGTGGAAGGAAATGAATCTGTCACTCACAGTGCATCAGTAGCTGCTAGCTTGTGGCACCAGCGCCTCGGTCACACTACCAAGCTGAAGGAACTAAAAGGTCTGGTGAACTAAGTTGACTTCTCTGTAGAAAAAGAGGTTCCCTTCTGTGAAAGATGTGTGTATGTGAAAGATGTGTGTAGGGCAATCTGGCTAGAAAGCCATTCAAGTCAATTGGAGAAATACCTTCCAAGCACAAGATGCAGTTGATCCATATTGATGTCTGTGGTCCCGTGCAAACTGAATCTATAAGTGGAGCAAAATATTTTGTGACTTTCATAGATGATTACTCAAGATGCTCCAAGGTATACTTCATGAGATAGAAGATGAGGTGCTGTGCAAGGAATTTGAGAAAACATTCACTCACGAATGTGGATTAAGTGTCTCGAGGCTGAGAACAGACAATGGTGGTGAGTACACCTCAAAGGAGTTTCAAGAATATTTGAAGGCTCAAAGGATCCACCATGAAATGACTGTACCTCACTCACCACAGCAAAATGGTGTTGGTGAAAGAAAAAATAGAACACTCACTGAAGCAGCAAGGAGCATGATGTCTCATGCTAAGTTACCAAATATGTTCTGGGCAGAGGCTGCCGCCACAGCAGCTTACATACAGAACACGCTGCCTACTTCTGTCCTGAAGGGAGAGACACTGTAGCAGTGATGATGTTGGTAAAAAACCTGATGTGAGTCACATGAAGGTGTTTGGCTGTATTGCCTATGCACTTGTCCCAGATGACGAGAGAAGGAAGCTGGACAAAAGGACTGTGAAGCTTCGCAGGATATGCAAACAATGCCAAAGGCTATCGACTGTACGATGAAGACAAGAGGAGGATTCTAATCCGTCAAGATGTCATCTTTGATGAATGCAAACTTCTGTAAATTTGCATTATTGCAGAATCCCCAAAACAATGTCTAATAACAGGCCAGCAGGAACATTGTCCCACTGTGATTAATTGAATAAGAAAATACAGTCATGCTTAAAATAAGACTCCTAACTTCATTTAAAAGAACTATAAGACCTGAAAACCTAAAATACACCTGGTGGTGCAACCTGGATACATCTTCAGTGACTCTTCCAAGATCACTGGGTGAGAGTCAGCCGGTGTTGATCAGTCCCCCGACTTTTGTCCAGGTAGCGCGCTATCCCATGCCACGCCTCCTCCGTTTTCAACCAGACCCACCGTAAAGCCTTCTCAGCAGCTTCCAAGATGTTCTTGGTGGCTCTTCACCTCTGCAGTCCGCAAATTCCACAAGCTCTGCATATCTTGCTCTTTTCCTCTCCTGGCTTCCTCCATTCTGTCCTCCAAGGGAACCGTTAACTTGAGGAGCACCACCTGCCTGCTGGAAGTTGACATCAACACTATGTCTGGACGGACTGTCGTGGCTTCGACGTTGTCCGGGAAATGCAGCTGCCTCCCCAGATCAACCAAGAGTTGCCAGTCCCTTACTGTTGAAAGCAGGTCCCCTTGTGTCCTCTTGGAGGGTTGAGGTTTCTCCCCTGCTTGGACAAAGGCAAATCACTCTCTTGGTTGGCTGTTTTCCCTTGCTGATGTTGTTGGTGCAGAAGGTGTCTGTTATTTCCCCCAGGACCTGGTTGTGGCACCAGCGGTACCTACCATCCTCCGAGGCCTTTGTGCAACAGCTGAGGATGTGTTCTAATGATCCCTTCCTCTGACAGAGCTGGCACTGGGGTGCATCTTTTAGGCCCCATGTGAACGGGGCTTGGGAGGACATCATACACAGATTGTACCAGGAACTTGAAATGATGTGGCTCCGCCCTCCACAGATCAGTCCAGGTGATCTTGTGGCTTGTGACTTACTCCCACTTGGTTCAGGCCACCTGCTTCTCATGCCAATGGTGAGCCTCTTCCACTTCTGCTTGAACCTCATCTTGAATGAGGCTACGCCTCTCCTTCCCTTTGGCCCTGACGTAACAAGGCTTAGGCTTGCTGCCCAGTTCTGCCCGACCTGTGGTCAGGGTACCCACCAAGGTACTGTGCCGCAGCCTTGCCTCTGCTCTGTCCACAGCATCCTGGGCTCGTCACTTTCTACCTGTGCGAACCTCCACACCCGCTGAGGATGATTCCCATCGGTGGAGTCTCTGTAGAGTAGGACTTCTCTGGCCCGGGCGACCTTGAACTCCTCAGTGACACTGCTGAAAGGTAGCTGGAACTTGGTCCCGTGTCCAAACAGAGCAATACTGCTCAGACTCTGCGGCAGGCCCAGCCACTTGCACAGGTACCGGTAAATCTTTCTATCAAAACCCTCCACGGTCGCAACTGGGATTTCATACACCAGCAGTGGCCACAGGAGATGAGGCAGGACGCTGTGCTGATAGATCTGGGTCTTGAATTTCCTGGGCAGTCCAGACTCATCAGCAGCAAAAAGCTACTGGTTGAGATCGGCGCTGGCTGCTTGGTGTGTAGCGGTGCCCTTCTGATCGCTGGTGAAGAGCTTTCCGAGGCTCTTCACTGGTTTCTCGGACATGGATGGAATAGTGGCGTCACCCAGGCTGAATCGGAAGTGATCCGTCACCTTTCCCTTCCTCAAGACCAGGGACCTGGACTTTTTGAGCTTGAAGCTCATTCTTGCCCAAGTGATGAGTCGGTCTAGACCTTGCAGGAGCCATCTGCATCCGGGCACAGATTTAGTGGTTACTGTGAGATCATCCATGAATGCCCTGATCGTTGGCTGTCGGGTACAAGACCTCGACAGTGGGCCTTGGCACTCTAGTTCTGCAGACTTCACCAGCAGATTCCTGGCGAGGGCGAACAGGGACACCAAGATTGTTGCCGGTGATAATGCCTTTCTCCAGATGGTGCCAATCGGCTGTAGATGCCTCAGGGGACACCTTCAGACTAAAAATTGTCATAATAGTCGAGGATGAGGATGCGCACCTTTCCTGGGACATGGTATTTGCTCAGGGCTAATTCCACCAGCTTATGTGGAATTGACCAGTAAGCATTGGCAAGGTCCAGCCAAAGTACTGCCAGATCACCCCTGCTCTCTCCCGCTTCATTAATCAGCTGGGTCACTACGCCAGTGTGCTCGATACACCCTGGGACTCCTGGGACTCCTCCCTTCTGTACAGAGGTGTCGATGTAGGTGCTCTTCAGCAGAAATCTCATCAGGCAGTTGGAGACGATCTTGAAGAAGGCCTTGCACTCTAAGCTGAGAAGGGAGATTGATCTGAACTGTTTGATGTCTTTTGCGTTCTCCTCCGTGGGAATCAATACTCCCTCTGCGTACTTCCACTGCTGGGGTACCTTCCCTCTTTTCCAGATTGCTTAGAAGATCTTCCACAGGTGCTCCTACAGGTGGGGGGACTGTTTGAAGACCTTGTAAGGAACTCCACTTGGGCCCGGTGCAGATGCCGCCCTGGAAGCTCTGATGATCTCTCTGACTTCCTTCAGGGAAGGTGCATTGGTTTCAAACAGGGTGAGGGAGTCAGGTGGGCATACAACGACTTCCCAGTGTCCGAGGTCTTGGTCTCTCATACTTTTGCTGTATGTATTTCTTATGTGGCGGTTGAAGTCTTCCTTCAGACATGAGAGCAGACCACTGTGTTTCTCTCCCAGTAGCTTCCTTGTGAATCCAAAAGGGTTTGCAATGAAGGCACTGTGCTTGCAAAGCCCTCTCCTTGCCCCTCTTCCTGTGCCACTCGGCCCGACGGAGGGTGAGTAGCTTCTCCCTTACCACACCCCTCAGTTCTGCCAAGAGAGAGATCTTTTTCTCACACGGGTTTGGAATTGGTGGTGTTGTAAGCTTGGTGGCTTGCTGTTCTTTGATGCCAAACCTGTCTGATGCGATGCTTGTAATGGATGTGTTCATTGTCTTCAGCCTCTGGTCCATGCTACCTTATGCTGTTACTTCCAGGGCTGAATCAACATCTTCACCAATCGTCGCCATTCAGACTGCTTGTTGGCAGCGGGCCACAAAACCGTCGATGGTCGAAGGTCTGCTTTGGGGTGAAATTGTGTTGTCACAAAACAAGAAGTCACAAAATTTGAATTGAATTTTAAGTTTCTTGACTCTGACTTGAGCTCTGACCTTATTTTCAGGACATTTCTTAATTTATAAATTATTTTAAGACCGCATTTTTTGAGCTGTGTGTATGTCACTCATACGAAGCTCCTTGATATGACATACCATAAGGGTCAAGGTTTGCTGTCAATATTCAAAACATTGCAAATTGGAGCACCGCATGCCCATTTGGTTTTGTTCACATTACTGCTTTTAATCTATTTGAACACAACCAATCAACCAGTGTCACAGTGAGATTTAAGCAGTATAAGAGATGAGTGGTAGATAGGAGACAGGTTAGGCTTAACACTTGAGGATTGCTGTATATTGTCTTATATTGAAGAACATATTTGTTGGATCTTAGCTTTGATTTCAAAAAAGAAACACATGGAGTAAAGATATAGTAAGGAATGACTATTTTGACAAAGAGAGATGATCTTATAGTATTATACATGGGGCCTGGTGGTGAGTTAATAATAATAATAATACATACGATTTGTATAGCGCTTTTCACGGTACACGAGTTAGTCGCATACATTCATTTACTAATGCTAAAGAGCTAAATTATAGCTTGGACAGGTGCTACTGACCAGAGATTTTAGGACTTACCATGTTCAGTAGTTTATTATTCTGTTTTCTAGCTTGACAGAAAAAAACATCAATAGAAAAAGTGTAATTAGTTGTACTATTATGGTACTGACAAGAAGAGAAATGGAGTAGAAGTTATCTTGAAGGAGGAGTTTGTTAGGAAGATTTTGCAAAAATGATTAAAATGGCTGTAGTGAATCCTTTTTTTCCAGAAAAAACAGGAACATAGGGTAACGTATAAGAGCGGAGGTAGGAGCACGCAGGTAGACTACATCTTGTATAGACGAGGTAACCTGAAAGAGATCAATGACTGCAAAGTAGTTGTAGGCGAGACTGTAGCCAGACAGCATAGGATGGTGGTTTGTAGGATGACTCTGGTGACAAAGAAGATGAAGAGGACAAAATCAGAGCAGAGGACAAAGTGGTGGAAGCTGAAAAGGGAGGAGTGTTGTATGGTTTTCAGGGAGGAGTTGAGAAAGGCTCTGGGTGGTCAGGGTGAGCTTCCAGATGATTGGACAACGACAGCTAGTGTTATCAGGGAGACAGGTAGAAGAGTACTTGGTGTGTCATCTGGAAGGAAAGTAGATAAGGAGACTTGGTGGTGGAATGAGAAAGTGCAGGAGTATATACAGAGAAAGCGGTTAGCAAAGAAGAAGTGGGATACTGAGAAGACTGAAGAGAACAGACAGGAGTAAAGGGAGATGCAGCGAAAGGTAAAGATGGAGGTAGCAAAGGCAAAACAAAGGACGTACGATGACTTGTATGCTCAGTTGGATAGTAAGGAGGGTGAGAATGATCTATACAGGTTGGCAAAACAGAGAGATAAAGATGGAAAGGATGTACAACAGGTCCGGATGATTAAGGATAGAGAGGGAAATTTATTGACAGATGCTAGAGGAGTGATGGGAAGATGGAAAGAGTTCTATGAAGAGCTGATGAATGTGGAAAATAAAAGAGAGTAAAGGGTAGAAGAAGGGACTATTGTAGACCGCAAAGTAGCACAAATCAGTAAAAGTGAAGTGAGGAAGGCATTGAAGAGGATGAAGAGTGGAAAAGCAGTTGGTCCTGATGATATACCTGAGGAGGTGTGGAAGTGTCTAGGAGCGGTTGTAATGAGCTTCCTCTGCACAGTGGCTAGACACTCCCTTAGAGATAGGGTGAGAAGTTCGGTCATCCGGGAGGAGTTTGGAGTAGAGGTGCTGCTCATAGATGGAGCCAGATGAGATGGCTCGGACATCTGGTCAGGATGCCTCCTGGACGCCTCCCTGCGGAGGTATTGGATGAAACAGTGATGTAAAAACCCAAAAAATCCTTGGTATTCCCTTTCTTTGGGATGTTAGCCATCTGTTTATTAGTATAAAGTTGGAAATGTATTGTGAGGGCAGAATGAGTAATCTGGTGATTCTTAGGATTTTTTTAGGATCTCATGTACAGGTACAGCTTAGGATTTTATGTACAGGTACGGCTCAAAAAATAAGAATATGAAAGAGTTGAAAATAAAGAAGATGAAAGAGGTGGTTAGCGCTTTGGCTTCACAGCACAAAGGACCCTGGTTCAATTCTGACAAGGGACCTTTCTGTGTGGAGTCTGCAGTTTGCATGTTTTCCCCATATCTCTGTAGGTTTCTTCTGGGTTCTCTGACTCCTCCCACAATCCAAAAACATGCAGCAGGAAGTAATTAGTGAGTGAGTGTTTGTCATTATATGTGGCCCTGCGATTGATTGGCTACCAGTCCAGGGTGTACCCCACCTCTTGCCTGATGACAACTGGGATAGGCTCCTGTGACCCTGAGTGGAGGATAAGTGGTGATGAATGGATGAAAAAGTTCAATATTTTTATCACTCATTTCAGAGTGTGAAACCCATATTTTATAATGATTCATTTACACATAGAGTGAAATATTTCAAGTCTTAATTTCTTGAATATTATGATTTTAGCTTACAGATAGTAAAAACTAAAATTAGAATTTTACGTAAGATCAATAAAAAAGGCTATTTAAACAGAACTATCAGGCTTCTGAAAAGTATGTTCATTTCTATGCACTCAATACTTGGTTGGGCACCTCCTCTAACATAAACCTTGATTTCCAAATGACAGGCAAAACTTTCATCTGAAAAGAAGACTTTGGACCACTGAGCAAAAGTCCAGTTCTTTTTCTCCACGGGCTGGGTCAGAGGCTACTGACATTGCTTTTGGTTCAGGAGTGGCTTGATACAAGGAATGCAACATTTGTTTAAGATTTGTTTGTGCGCAGTGGCTCTTGATGCACTGACTCCAGACTCAGTCCACTCTATATTGAAAGATTGGTATATAAAGTGATTGGTTTCTTAAGGGGCCACTGTATGCATGTATGTTCACATATATATATATGTTGTGAAGCTCTCCAAATTTCTTGAACATGCGCTGCTATGTGATGCTGAGGGAAGGTTCACCATTCATCAAGCAGCTGAAACATTTGAATGAGAATGTGTTGCTTACAGAGCCATAAGAAATAAATGCAACTAATTTTTCTTGTAGGGCGGCACGGTGGCTCAGTGCTTAGAGCTAGGCCCTCACAGCATGAAGGACCCTGGTTCAATTCTGACAAGGGGGCCTTTCTGTGTGGAGTTTGTGTGTTCTCTCCATGTCTGCGTGGGTATCCTCTAAGTTCTCTGGTTTCCCACAGCCCAAAAATATGTGGCAGGTTAATTAGAAAATTAATTGAATGAGTGAGTGAATGTTGTGTGGCTTTGTATGTGATTGACTGGCAACCAGTCCAGAATGTACACTGCTTCCTGCCTGTGACAGCTGGGATAGGCTCCAGCATCCCTATGGCCCTGAGTGCAGTTATCCTGCACATTGATTTTTCTTGGATTTAATGTTGTTGTTTATATGGGAAAGAACCTTTGTCAGGTTCTGGCTTAGACTAGAGAGCATCTCAGAGCAAAAAACTGAGCTGTAATATGTTTCCTTTTTGCAAATTTTCTTGCTACAACAAGGCATGTTGGAGTTTTCTATAAAGGAAATTAGTTTTTTGCTGTGGAAAAATGTTTTCATGAGAAATGCTGCAGATAGAGCCATAAGACATTGTTGCAACTGATTTTTAATTTGTTCAATGTTTGTTCAATGTTTAACATTGTTTTAATGGACAATTTAAAATCTTTGTTATTTTCAGTGTAAATAAGTTCATTTCATGTGCATGGTCATGCACAATAAGTTCATTTCAATATGTTTTTCCATAAACGCGAAAACCATTGGATTGTCCTTGATTAGACAAGAAATACCAACATAGTTCAGTGTAACTTTTTTGTAGTACGATGAACCTAATGTCTGAAAAATCCTTTTTAAACTTTAGGCACTAATCATACTGTATGTTCATACTTATTGACTTGGGATACATTCAGAATAACCAAAAACCTTCTCAAAGCACCACCCGCTCGTATGCAGGAAAGCAAGTGGCAAGAGTCTGACACCTCAGATTTTCTCGGCTTCTCTTCAGGTCCTTTCTGTTTAGGCCTCGCAGCCTCCAGACGTCAGCTCTATCACCCATCATGGCCTTGTAGGACCTTTGAACACTTGCCATCTGCTCAGCCCTGACAGGACACAAACAGTATCATGCACACCATATCGTTGTAAACAACAATGCTTCAAACTGTGCATTGTTATACTGCAGACCACTCTATACCATGGTCCACTAAGATACAAATTTAATTCGTTCCAGAAGTGGTTTTGTATGTTGATTTTTTTGTATCTTTATTAATTTTGATGATTGTGTAAAAAATACACAACATAAGCATAAAGACAAAAAATTATGCCACACAAGAGATAGGAACACAACACGAGATATGTGTACTGTACAAACCTGGACAAATTGTCCAAGGGATGCTTGACTCTGCAAGGCGTTCTTTAAGTTGAGTGCAGCAAGCAGCGCCAATCAGAAGATGGGGCGGCATCATGAAGCATATTTGAGTTATGAGAGCTAATTTGGCTCATACTAAGCAAATTTTGAATTTAATTTTTCTTGCTCTCATATTTGTATCACAACATCCTTTTGCTTTTCAAGGATGACATGTGATTGAATCCTGCTTTGTATATTGAAAGATTGGTATATAAAGTGATTTGTTTCTTAAGGGGCCACGTATGCATGTATGTTTATATATATATATAAAATATATAGCATAGCGTTCTATGGGATTGATATATATATAATCTATGTTTTAGGGGGCACAAGCCAGTGTCTTTTGGCACCGGTCCCAAGCCCTTAGAAATGGAGAGGGTTAGAAGGTTGCATCCGGCCTAAGACTTATGCCAAACCAAAATATCCTTGTCAAAAAAAAAAATCTCGTAGCAACTGGACTTGATATTCTTCCCTTGAAGATGTTTCACTTCTCATACAAGAGGCCACTTCAGATGACTGAGAACCTCCACAGACAAAACTAAATAGGGAGATATTGAGGGTGCATTGCTCACCATGTGTTTTTAGTGGCTATGCCTCACAGTTTGGATGTGAGTAAGAAAAGGAAACATTCTGGAGTGAGTTTGATGAAGGGTAGCTTGAGGTGAGAGAGCAGTAATTACTGCAGACATGGACATGTTGGTCCAAGCAATAAGGGTGATAAAGAATTGATGGGGGAGGTTTGGTATTCAGGACAGGAATTGGTAGACTTAGCAAAAAAGATGGAAATGGTTGTATTGAATAAATTCTTCCAGAAAAGGCAGGAACATAGGATCTGTAGGGCCGAAGGTAGGAGCACACAGCTAGACTATATTTTGTTAGATAACATGATCTGAAGGAAAAATGGTGGTAGGTGAGAGCATAGAAGAGGACAGAAGAGCAGACTAATAGTGAAGAGTTGAGAAAGGCTGTGGGTGGTCAGGGAGAAATTCAAGATGACTGGACAACTACAGTTAACGTGATCAGGGTGATGGGTAGTAGAATACTTGGTGTGCCGTGGAAGGAAAATAGACAAGGAGACTTGGTGGTGGAATGAGACTTGGTGGTGGAATTAGGAAGTGCAGGAGAGAAAGAGGTTAGCAAAGAAGACGTAGGACACTAAAGGGACTGAAGAGAGCAGACATGAGTATATGGAGATGTAGAGCAAGATAAAGGTAGAGATAGCGAAGGCCAAACAGGGCATATGATAGTTATCATGAAGGAAGGAGGGAGAGAATGCTTTATACAGGTTGGCAACAAAGAGATAGAGATAGGAAGGAAATAAAGGAGGTTCAGATGATTAAGGGTAGAGAGGGAAGTGTATTAACAGGTGTCAGGTGAGTGATGGAAAGTACTTTGGAGAGCTAATGAATGAGGAAAATGAAAGAGAGTGAAGGGTAGAAGAAGTGACTATTATGGACCAGGAAGTAGTATACACTAAAGTTATGGGAAAGTGTAGCGGAAACTAGACTGAGAGCAGAAGTCAGCATTTGTGAGGAGCATTATGGGTTCATGCCTTGAAAGAGTACTACAGATGCAGTATTTGCTTTAAGAATGCTGTTAGACAAGTACAGAGAATGGTTTAGGGAGCTGGATTGTACCTTTGTAGACGTATAAAATGCATATGACAGGGTGCCAAGAGAGGAACTTCAGTACTGTAATAGGAAGTCTGGAGTGGCAGAGAAACATGTCAGATGAGTGCAGGACATGTATGCTAGCTGTGAGACAGTGGTGAGGAGTACTGTAGGTATAGCAGAGAGGTTCAAGGTGGAGGTGGGGCTTCATCAGGGATCAGCTCTTAGCCCCTTCTTGTTTGCAGTGGTGATGGACAGGCTGACAGATGAGGTTAGACAGGAATCTCCATGGACCAAGGAAAAGAACCCAGAATGAAAGGAAGGGTTTGACAAGTACACATTGGGGATCATAAATATTTGAAGAAGGATGATGAGGTAGGAACAGCCAGATTCAAGGTCTGGAGGAAGACCAAAGAAGATATTTATGATCAGTATCATGATGATTGGTACACACTACTGTCCTGTTACGAACGATGCTACTGTCACGGCTGGTCCTGCTTAACCTTCCTCCTGTGTTAGTTTTCTGGTAGCATCCCCGGTGTTAACGGGTCGGTTTCGACCCGTGTCTTAAATCAGCTTTAAAATACACTAAAAATAAAAACTTAAATTCCAATTCTTTTTCTCATCTCTTGGTTACCTTGTTAGGCTTCCTTATGCATGAAAATATTGGGTTTAAAAATTTTTGTTGTGGTTCTCTGGGCCTTTTTATTATTAGTAGTATACCTCTCGATTTCAATAAAAAACAGAAAAATTAACCTCAAGAGAATAATATAAATAAATTAAAGGATGTTGTGTTACCAGAATATTGGTAAGGGGTATAGAACACATCTCTGAAATGAATTTGTTGATTTATTTTTTTCATTTTAAAATTAATAACTATAGTAACATCTATGGTGTTATGGGTCATTTTCGACCCATATATATTTTCTTCAAGAAAATGCAAAGAAACAAAAAAATGTCAGCAATAGAACTTTAAAATGAACACACTGAAACACAGAACAGGTCATAACACAAAATATCATGGGCCATCTTCTGGTCATTCGCTGGCAAGTGAAGGTGGCTGTCAGCTTGCCCAGGTTGTCCACTCCTCCTTTGTTTTTATTATAGTCAAGGATAATTGTGGGCTTTTTGTCACTTGCTGATGACACAGCTGCAGCTTTGTGAAGAGTAGACAGAAGTATCACATTCTGTCTTCTTTTTGGACAATATGAGACAACAGTGGTGGTGTCTGTAAAAGCAAACTTGGACGAAAGTGGAGCCCTGTCTTTCACTTGGACGATTTCAGCAGGCAATTCAGGTTTATTTTTCTTCACTGTGCCCACCATGGTAAGTTTCCTCTTGGGAAGTTCTTGTCCAAGGTCATAGGCGGTAAAAAAATTGTCACAAGTGAAATTGTGACCCTGCAGTCCAGTGGTCATGTTGAGGACCACACGTAGTCCTTGTTGAAGGACTTGAATCCTTCAAAAGGAGCAGCCACAGCACCAGTGACCTCCTCATCAGACTCAGATGTGTCTGTATCTTCTGGCTGGTTCTCCACATTGTCCTCTTCCTCAGAAACTTGCTCCTCTGCATCACTATGCTGATCTGTGTCTTCACCCTCAATTTCTCCAAAAATGTAATCTCGAGCTTCGCTCAACGTAAATCTTCTTTTCATTTTTGTATAATGCAAATAGGAGATGTGCCCTCTGCAAGTCATATGAGTGAGGTGACCTGACGTGTCTTGACATGCTCATCTTTGTTTGTTTTGTTTTTTTGAAACAATCCTTTAACAAATGAGCATCCCCAGAAGCTCACATGACCAGGGGAGGTGTTGGTTGTCATTGTGTTGGCTGACAATGCATTTATGATTCAAATTTTGGCTCTAATTATTGCTTTGTAATCTTATTTTTATACGCGGGTCGAAACCGACCCTAACACTACAAATGACACAATTTCGACTAAAGCATTTTAAAATGCAGTGAAAAAAAACCTTTTTGTTGAATTTTGTTGAAATCAAGGTTCCTGACTGTTGAGATAGGTGATCTCATTAGTTTTATTTGAGTTTACATTCTAGTATACATATGTTGTATTTGTATCTACTCTCAGGAAATGTATGGCACTTTATGACAAGGTTTGGGACTTGTTTTAGTTTTTCGCGACTGTTCAGCTAACTTGACGTTAACTTCTACATTAGTGTTTTTTTTTTTTGGTATAGCGGTGCTGGTGGGAATTTTTCCCTCACTCTGTACATGTCCCATGGCTAACTGATGTTGATTCCCGGAGCTGTGAAGAAGAAAATAAAAGATGATTCAAACAAGGCAAACTTGTGAATTCCTTCCGAAACATGGAAAACGAAGAAGCTGCAAACTTAAACGCAACAGGTTATGGGCCCAGGCTACGAACAAAAGGAGGAAGATGGCAACGTTTGGTTTTTGATGGAGACGAAAACAACTACGAGCTTTGGGAAGTAAAGTTTCTGGGACACATGCGACTCGAAGGTTTGAAAGAGACAATACTTTCAACTGTTGAGCCCGACCCAGATAAAAATGCAGAATGCTACGCTGAGCTTATCCAGTTCCTCGATGATAAAAGTCTATCATTGGTAATGAGGGAAGCCGCAGATGACGGTCGAAAAGCTTTGAAAATATTACGGGATCATTGCGCCAGCCAGTGTAAGCCCAGAAATATTTCCCTGTACAGCGAACTATGCTCACTCAAGAAGGAACCCAACGAAACAATAACAGATTATATTATCAGAGCAGAAAAGGCAGTCACCGCTCTGAGAAACACAAAACAGGTGATAAGTGATGAGCTGATGATCGCTATGGTTATGAAAGGGCTTCCAGAACCGTACAAGCCCTTCGTCATTCACGTAACTCAGAGCAGTGAAGAAATGACGTTTATTCAGTTCAAGAGTAAACTAAGAAATTATGAAGAGACTGAAAAGTTTGACAGCAAAACCAAATCAGACAATGTAATGAAAGTGGACATGTCAACGGTGATCTGCTATGGATGTGGAAACCGTGGCCATATGGCAAAAGCTTGTCACCAAAAATCAGGGCCAAAATGGTGCAGCTATCACAGAAGCACAACCCACACCGATGAGACATGCAGAAGAAAATCCAAGCCCAAAGAAGACTCGGTCAAACAAAACACAGACATCCAAGACAAAGATTAGGAAGATGAGCAAACTTTTGTATTCAAGGTCAGTCAAAAAGTCCCTCCGGAAAATATCAGAAAAAATGGACTGATGGTAGACTGTGGCGCTACATCACACATCATAACACAAGAAGACAAATTCACAAGATTTGATGAGTTTTTCAACCCAAACAAACATTACATGGAGCTAGCAGACGGGACCAGAAGAAACAAAGTGGCACTAAAAAGAGGTGATGCAGAAGTGTTACTCCAGGACATTGAAGGAAAACCTGTCCTGGTAACCTTAAGGGGAGCCTTATTCATCCCATCATATCCTCAGGACTTCATATCGGTGAAGGCAGCCACAGCTGATGGAGCCAGCGTGATATTCAAAGAAGGAGAAAACAGATTCATAACCAAAGAAGGAAAAATTTTCAGCATTGAGGAATGTGACAGACTCTACTACATAAGAACGGCAAATTATCAACAACTTTATGATGATACAGTAAATGACATGATGTCCAGGGATAAAGTAAACTTAACTTGTGATGTCAAAACACGGCATGAGATTATGGGACACTGCAATGTAAAAGATGTATTAAAATTACCAAACTTAGTAGAGGGTATGAAGATTACAGGTCAGACCAAGGTAGACTATAACGTATGCACAGAGGGAAAATTCACAAATAGCAGAAACAGGCAAGCTGATGCAAAAGCTAATGCACCCCTAAAAATGGTACACACTGATTTATCAGGCCCGATTGAACCAGCTGGTCAAGAAGGGCCTAAGTATGTCATTTCATTCACAGATGATTATTCAGGGGCAGTATTTGTATATTTTCTCAAATACAAGAGTGAAGCTACATTAGCAACAGAGAAGTTCCTTGCTGACAGCGCAGCGTATGGTCGTGTCAAATGTATCAGGTCAGACAACAGGACTGAATACACAGGAAATGCTTTTCAATCTCTTCTAAGGGAGAAAGGCATAAGACATGAAACATCATCCCCATACTCTCCCCATCAAAATGGGACAGCAGAAAGATAATGGAGGACCCTTTTTGAAATGGCAAGGTGTATGCTAATAGAAAAAGGATTACCAAAGGTTTTGTGGCCTTATGCTGTCCAGACCGCTGCCCATATTCGAAATAGATGTTACAGTGACAGACTCAAAAATACCCCATACTTCATGTTAACAGGGAGAAAGCCAAATCTTTCAAAAATGTGGATATTCGGAACTGAGTGTTATGCATACAAACATGACACTAAGAAATTAGATCCCAGATGTGAAAGAGGAATATTTGTGGGATACAGTAAGAAAAGCCCTTCATACCTGGTCTATAATCCACTTACAGAAAAAGTGTCAGAACAGAGACTGGTGAAATTTATCAAAAAGGGAAGAATTGAACAACAAACACAAACTGATGATTATGAGACAGAAATCCAGGGATATGAAGGCACAGAATCTACAGATGAAACCAGTATTGATGTGTCACAAAGTGAAAATAAAACAGACAACCATATACAAAATGAGGATGAGAGTACTAACGCAGATGTGTCACATGACGAAGAAACAGCAGAAAATGTCCAAAATGAAAAAGAGACGAGGTCAGACATAAAACCCAGATATAATTAAACCAGTCGCTATCCTAGACGAAAAAGGGTCGTTCCAAGGTATTTAGAGGATTATCAGAAAGACTATATGAACAATGATAAAAATCATACAACTATTGATTACTGTTACAGGACTGTGTGCGGAGTCCCACAGAATTATAGTGAAGCACTGAAGTCACCACTGGCACCCGGGTGGAATTGTGCCATGAGGGAAGAGATTGACTTGCTTAAACAGAATGATAGATTTGAACTGACAACTTTACCTTAAGGGAGAAAAGTAATTGGAGGAAAATGGGTATTTGCCCTTAAAGAAAATGCTGAAGGAGGACAAATATTTAAGGCGAGATATGTGGCTAAGGGTTACAATCAAACAGAAGGCATAGACTACTATGAAACTTTTGCACCGACAGCTAACATTACATTGGTGCGGGCACTAATGCAGATAGCTGTACAAGATAACCTCATTGTCCATCAAATGGATGTTAAGACGGCATATTTACATGCTCCTATACATGAGGAGATTTTCTTGGAACGACCAGAAGGGTTTGAAATGATGTCAGAAACAGGAGAGAAACTAGTGTATAGATTAAAGAAATCTCTTTATGGCCTGAAACAATCAGGAAGAAACTGGTATGAACTCCTCAATGACCATTTAGAACAGGACAACTTTGTGAGAAATCTCTCTGACCACTGTGTGTACAGAAAACAGACGGAAAATGGTGACACAATCATTGTAATAATTTGGGTAGATGATTTAATTATTGCAGCAAGCAGCAATGATGCACTCAGCACATTTAAACAGAACATGAAATTCAAGTTCAACATGAAAGACCTGGGGAAACTATCATATTTTTTGGGCATACAATTTGAACAAAAGGGGGATGAAATCAAAATGAACCAAAGTACACCCTAAAAATGCTAGAGAGATTTGGAATGTCAGAATGTAAAGCAAGATCTACTCCAAGTGAGCAAAAATTAGAGGGCATCCCTGTAGCTGATGAAAATGAGCAAAGTGAACCTGTCGACCCCAAAGAATATCGTGAGATTGTAGGCAGTCTTATTTATGCCATGACTTGCACCAGACCTGATATCAGCTGGATAGTGAGCAAACTATCACAGAATCTGGCAATGCCAAAAGTAGAAAACTTAGTAGCTGCAAAACATGTTCTGAGGTATTTAAAGGGGACAGCTGATTATGAACTAAGTTTCAAGAAAAATAAGGAGGATTTGAACCTGATAGCTTACAGTGATTCAGACTGGGCATCATCTGTAGAAGACAGACGTAGCACTACAGGCTACTGTTTCAGTTTAACAAAACAAGGCCCAGCCATTGCATGGAAGTCAAGGAAACAGCCCACAGTGGCCCTGTCAACATGTGAGGCTGAATACATCGGCCTTGCCACCACCGCACAAGAAAACATGTACCTGTCTCAACTGTTAAACGGTATGGACAACAAAATGTACAGTTGCACAACAATCTACGGAGACAATCAGGGGGCCATCGCACTGAGTAAGAATCCTGTAAACAGACAAAGGTCAAAACACATTGATGTAAAATATCATTTCATTCGTGAAGCACTCAGTGAGGGTAAAATAAATCTTATCTATTGTCCATCAGAGGACATGTTGGCAGACATCTTGACAAAACCCATGACAAAGGTAAAAATAGAAAAATTCAAAAAGTGGTTCTTTGGAAATTAAAATGTCCAAAGTTTTTTTTTTTTGGATGTTGAGATCAAGAGGGGGTGTTGAGATAGGTGATCTCATTAGTTTTATTTGAGTTTACATTCTAGTATACATATGATGTATTTGTATCTATTCTCAGGAAATGTATGGCACTTTATGACAAGGTTTGGGACTTGTTTTAGTTTTTCGCGACTGTTCAGCTAACTTGACGCTAACTTCTACGTCAGTTTTTTTCCTTTTTTTTTGGTATAGCGGTGCTGGCGGGAATTTGTCCCTCACTCTGTACTATGCATGTCCCATGGCTAACCGATGTTGATTCCCGGAGCTGTGAAGAAGAAAATAAAAGACGATTCAAACAAGGCAAACTTGTGAATTCTTTCCGAAACATGGAAAACAAAGAAGCTGCAAACTTAAACGCAACACTGACAAAGTCAAGAAGCCTTGATGAAATGAAAACATTTCAAGTGATTATTTTATGCATTTAAAAACTAAAATGGGTCGGTCTCCCGTCAACCTTCCTCTTCCACTTGAGGAAGGTTAATGGGAGAGACCGGGTATGACTGGAAAACATGGTCACATGGCATAGCAGCTATAGAACAAACCAAATTTAAGATATACAAAAACCACAGAAGGTCTTACACTTACATATGATAACACAAAGAGGAAGTGTATGACCATTGTCTTGAGACCATACTCTGGTGGACAGGATCCATCATTTGCCCTTGAATCACGGTACGGCTATAACTCCACTGAAATAGCAGGGGGACCAAAAAATTTTGGAGTAAAAATGTATGTACCTAACAGAAGAAAAGGAAAAGATGGGAAAATAGACAAACAAACAATGTCAATAACCGGAGTAGGTGGAATCATCAGTAATCGGTTACTAATGGCAGAGCAAGCTGCACGATCAGCAAACCAAGATTGTGTGGTGTGCCTAGGAGCGTGACCAGTGCTGCGAATAGCACCGTCTCCCATACCAAAGAATTGCATAATAGAGGTAATGACTAAGGATAATATAAATAAGACCAATTGTGCCAAATGGGACAAGACATTTCCATTAGCAAAGACAGCCTTAAGGGAACCAATATTCTCACAAGAAGTGGCTAACCAAAGTTTCGTGTGTGTAAATCTCACTGAAGGAACCATTCAATTGGAATTGGAAACGCACCTGCAGTCCAGACCTGCATAGAAACGTTGCCATGGCCCCATGGTAATGAATCCATATCACGTGCTGATGTGTGACGGTGGTGTGGTAGAGATAAACTATACGATGGATTCCCGAGGAATAGAACAGGAATATGTGCATTAGCGACTCTTCTATTGCCGGTAGATGTGATAGGTATCAATCAAACTGATTTAGATAAAGCCTTAATACTAATGGGAAAAAGAAGTAGTATCGTGGAAAGCACTCTGCAGAATGGCTTGGAACGACAGATCCAACTTACATAGATGCAATAGGAGTACCACGCGGAGTGCCGGACGAGTATAAATTAGCAGATCAGGTTGCGGCAGGTTTCGATTCTGCCATCTGCTGGTGGTGTACCACGAACAAAAATGTGGACCACATCTATTACATCCATTATAATGTACAGAGACTTGGCAACTACACTCAAGGTGCGCTCGAAGCCATAGCTGAACAATTGTCAACAACGTCACTCATGGCCTTCCAAAATCGAATAGCCGTAGATATGTTATCAGCGAATGAAGGAGGAGTGTACGCTATATTCGGAGAAGCATGTTGTACATTTATACCTAATAACACCGCTGCAGATGGAAGCCTGACAAAAGCTATACAAGGGTTGAGAACGCTCAATGGGAAAATTAAGGAACATTCCGGAGTAGATACATCAGTATGGGATGAGTGGTTAAGTGTGTTTGGAAAATATAAAGCCTTAGTGTCATCCATCCTCCTGTCAGTAGCCGTATTCTCTGCAATGTTAACCTTATGTGGATGTTGCTGTATACCGTGTATAAGAACCCTCGCCAACAGAATAATCATCATAGCCCTAAAACCAGAAACTGAAGAACAAAAGCTACAGCTGTACCCATCATTGGAGAATGAAGATAATGACACCAGAGGACTGAAAGAACTGTTTAGCGAGGACGAAAGAGATGAAGAGTCTCCACTGTACTGAAAGAACAATGAGGAACGATAATCTCGCAGCTGAAGTGCTCACAAATGATAAACAGGGGGAAATGTTAGAGTACTTTACCTTACGTGGCAAAACTGTCTGTGTTATATTATCATGTGTGAGAACCATATTCTGTTTTATGAGCTATACAAGCTGTAACCTTATCCTGTTATACTTCCGCTATGCAACATGTACCCACGTCCTCTGATGCAAACAGTCCTGTGAAAAGTGCTGGCTGTACTAAAAACATGATTATCCTGTGAGAAGCGACACCCCACATGCGTCTACACGCTAACTATTATCTTGCTTACGCAAATGTAACGACACCTGTTACGAATAAAAGCTCATGCTGTCGAAGGGAGGTCAGAGCTGTCAGGAGACTACTACAGTGGTGCTCCAACTGACTCTCCTCGCGAGCTGAACAGACTTGGCTCGTCTCCTGTCTTCCTTATAGTGTTGATGTTGGCCTTTGAACCCCAACAGATATTTATGGATATAGTACAAAAGGATGGTGTAAATCTTGTAGACCAAGATGTTATTAATTCTTTCTTAATCATATGATATATAATTCAAACATTTTTCTACTGTGTTGCATATGTAAATTCATTAATGTGCAGAGGTGGGATAGTGAATATATCAGTAGAAGGCTGCTGAGGTTGGAACTACAAGGCCTGTAGCCTAAAGGCAGACCAAAGAGGAGATATATGGATATATTAAAAAAGGACATGGTGATAGTTGGTGTGAGAAAAGATATAGATCAGCAACAGTCCAGGCAAAATCTGTCATGACTTCAATAACCTGCAGGTAGATCATCAGAATCAGAATCAGAATTGCTTTATTCACCAAATAATTCTGCAACTACAAGGAATTTGCTTTGGTTGACGGTGCTAAACAAACAACATGTAGCAGGCATTAAATAAGTGAAAAATAAAGTGAGATCAGGGCGATCGTGGTTGGTTGTGCAAAATGGCAAGTTGTGCGAAAGGTAGTGTGTTAGAGGGGTTGGCATAGTCAGTGGAGAAGGGGGACATTATTTAGGGTTCCCGATGGATGAAATGAATTTTATGGTGGGTTGTTTTGGTCCTGATAGACCACAACCTCCAGCCAGAGGGGAATAGTTGGAAAAGTCTATGTCCTGGGTGGGAGGGGTCGCCCAGGATCTTGCCTGCACGCCTGCAGGTGCTGGAGGTGTGCAGGTCCTGTAGAGAAGATCGATTACAGCCAATCACCCTCTCTGGAGAGCAGATAATATGCTGCAGTCTGCCCTTGTCTCTGGCGGTGGCAGTGGAATACCAGATAGTGATGGAGGAGGTGAGGATGGACTTGATGATGGGGGTGTAGAAATGCACCATCATCGTCTTTGGCAAGTTATACTTCTTTAACTGCCTCAGGAAGAACATCCTCCGCTGTGCTTTGTTTGTGAGGAAGCTGATGTTCATCTCCCACTTGAGGTCCTGGGAGATGATGGTTCCCACAAAGCACCAGGACTCCATGGTGCCAGCTGGGGAGTCGCTTAGGATGATAGGGGAGTGTGGGGCTGGGCTCTTCCTGAAGTCTACCACCATATCAACAGTCTTCAGAGCATTTAGCTCCGAGTTGTTCTGACTGCACCAGGTCACTAGGTGGTCAATCTCCCATCTGAAGGCAGACTCATCCCCACCAGAGATTAGTCCAAGAGAGTGAACAGACTGGTGACAAGGGATGCAGCTGTAGGTGCAGATGGAGAAGAGCAGAGGGGAAAGAACACAACCTTGGGGGGATCTTGTGCTGATGGTCCTGGAGTCAGTGACTTGTTTTCCCAGCTTCACTTGTTGCCTCCTGACAGACAGGAAGTCTGGGATCTACTTCCAGGTGGAGTCTGGTATTTTCAGCTGGGAGAGCTTGTCCTGTAAGCGAGCTGGGATAACTGTGTTAAAGGCAGAGCTTAAATCTACAAACAGGATCCTAACGTAGGTTCCTGCTGTGTCTGGGTGCTGTAGGATGTAGTGGAGGGCCAGGTTTACTCCAACATCTACAAACCAGTTTGCTTTGTACACAAATTGCAGGGGGTCTAGGAATGGATCTGTGATGGATTTGTGGTGTAACATCACAAGGTGCTCAAATGACTTCAGCATTGTAGAGGTGAGGGCAATAGGTCTGTAGTCACTGAGTTCTGTCGTCCTTGTTTTTTGGGAGACAGGGATAATGGTGAAGGCCTTGGAGCAGGCTAGTACATGGCATGTCCCCTGTGAGGTGTTAAATATGTCAGTAAGCACCAGAGGCAGCTGGTCAGCACAGTGGTTCAGCGTGGATGGGGAGATAGTTAGGCTCAGCTGCTTTGCATGGATTTCTGCCTGTAGAAAATCCTTTTCACATCTCTTTACTAAAGGGAAAGAGGTTTTGCTGGGGTGTAGAGGAGGGAATGTGGGGCAGCCCCACCTTCTACTGTGGTGGGGAACGTGGGGCTGATGGGCTGGTGCTGGAGAGTGGTGTCACGGGGATGGAGGTTTAAAATTGGTGATGTGTCTAACCCTTACCATAAAGAAGCAGAGTAATTGGGTAAGAATTGGTGTTCAATTTTCTCTGAGAACAGTCGTTTAGCTTCCTGTACCTCCTTGCTAAATCTGTACTTTGCCGGTCTAAACATGACTCAGTCTCCACTTCTAAACGCTGCTTCCTTTCCCGACTTTACCCATTTTGAGTTTCGCTGTGAGCCAGGGTTTGTCCCTAGTGTATGCTAGGTACAGTTGTCCTCAGAAAAGTTTATGCACACAGCCTCCATGTACTCATCCAGATTGTTGGTGGCAGACCTGAAAACATCTCAGCCGATGAAGTCCAAACAGTTCTGGAGGTCCTCCACAGCTGCACTGATCCACTTCTTCATTTCCTCACAACAGGTTTGCAGAGTTTTAGTTTCTGCTTGTATGCAGGAATGTGGTGGACCATGGTGTGGTCAGAGTCCCAGTGCAGCTTGGGAGACGGCATGATGAGCACTCCCTGTAGTGGAACAGTGATCCAGAATGCTCTCCTTCTTGGTCAGGCATTTAATAAACTCTCTGTATTCTGGGAGTTCATAGAGATTCCCTTTGCTAAAGTCACCAAGGACAATAACTAGAGTCTTGTTTTTTTACTGCTCCACACTCAGTTATCTGGTTGGCATGCATGCGCTGTGCTGCCTGCGCATTGGCCTGGGGTTGGATGTAGAAATTGACCAGGATTGAGGCAAACTCACGGGGGGAATAAAATGGCTTGCAGTTGATAAATAAGGATTCCATATGGGGAGAACAGTGTTTCTGGATCACCTTCACACTGTTGCACCAATGAATATATAGACTCCTATTATAAGACTATTATTATTGTAAGGCCTTGTCTATGGTGATGCGTAACACAAGTTTTTTTTCAAATATGTAATGGCATAGCACAATTCTAAACTATCACTGTCTCAAAGTGGTTAGCTTTGAGTTTTTAAATCAGCAGTGAAACTTAAACCAGTACCCATCAAATGCCTCTTGCAGTCAGATGAAATGTCCTTTACCTTTCAACATTGAACTTTCAGTGGCCATGATTTTTATGATGACTCATCTGACTTTGCTATCTCTAAGTTAAAGCAGCAGCTGCAAACTCACCCACTCCCAGCCATGAGGTGTGTCCTGACCACACGAAAAATCATTGTAACTTGTTTCTAGCTTGGGAAAAGATGCGTGATGCAGGTTTGTTGATTGAGTGTTTTTCCATTTGGAAAGTCGGCAGTTTGATTCCCGTCCCGTCTGCTACAGAAGCGTCCTTGGAAGACACTGACATCCCGCCCCCCTGATGGTCTGATTCGCACTTTTGCATGGCAGCTTTGACAATCTGCGTGCGAGTATGTGTGAGAATGAATGAATGTAATCAAGTTTTTAGGGCTACCTAAGTGTAGACCCTTTACTGACTCAAAACAAACCGCAGTGGTCACACTCACTTTTTGTATACAAGACAAATGGCTGCAAAAACCCAACATATGTAGAACAACCCAGTACCTTTAGGTTTGATGTAACATTTTCTACCTGAAGTAATTATTTAACTGAGATAATTAGTTTAATATGTCATTTTTTACTGGGAGAAGGAAGGAAAAGAGAGAGAACGAGAGAGAGCAAAGGAGATAGAGAGAGAGAGAGTGAGATGCAGAGAGAGAGAGAGAGAGAGAGAGACTAAATTTTTAATGGATGGCTGCATTAAACCGTTCAGATCTTGTCAAGAGGCCACAGGGACCCGTGCTGATCTTCTTCTTCTTCTTCTTCTTTTTCTTTCAGCTTTTCCCGTCAGGGGTCGCCGCAGCGAGTCAACTTTCTCCATCTAACCCTATTCTCCGTATCCTCCTCTCTCACACCAACTACCTTCATATCCTCTCTCACTATGTCCATAAATCTTCTCTTTGGTCTTCCTCGAGACTTCTTGCCTGGCAGCTCCAATTCCATCATCCGTCTACCAATATATTCTCTATCCCTCCTCTGTACATGACCGAACCATCTCAGTCTGGCTTCTCTGACCTTCTCTCCAAAACCTCGAACATGTGCCGTCCCTCTGATTAGAATCATTCCTGATCCTATCCATCCTGGTCCCTCCCAAAGAGAACCTCAACAGCCTCATCTCTGCAACCTCTAGTTCTGCCTGCTGTCTTTTGGTCATTGTAACAGTTTCTAGTCCATACATCATCGCTGGTCTCACCACTGTCTTGTACACCTTTCCTTTTATTCTGGCTGAAAGTCTTCTATCACATAGTACCCCTGACACTTTTCTCCACCCATTCCAACCTGCTTGGACCCGTCTGTTCACCTCTTTTCCACACTCTCCATTGCTCTGGACTGTTGACCCTAAGTACCTGAAATCCTCCAGCTTTTTGATCTCCACTCCCTGTAGCCTCACCGTTCCACCCGAGTTCCTCTCATTCACACACATATATTCTGTCTTGCTGCAACTAACTTTCATTCCTCTCCTTTCCAGAGCATACCTCCACCTCTCTAGATTTTCCTCTACCTGTTTTCTGCTCTCACTACAGATCACAATGTCATCCGCAAACATCATGGTCCATGGGGATTCCTGTCTAACCTCATCTGTCAGCCTATCCATCACCATTGCTAACAAGAAGGGGCTCAGAGCTGATCCCTGATGGAGTCCCACCTCCACCTTGAACTTCCCTTAGAGAGTTTAAGGATGCCTGAAGAAAAGAGAAGACGTGTGATGATGGTCACTTTTAAGAATAAGGGAAATCTGCAGAATTGCAAATTAAAACCAACTTCCCTCTTGGATATAAATAAGGTTTTCTGATTCTGAATTGCAGTAACTATAAAAGAATAAAGTTGATGAGCCATAAAAAAATATTATTAAAGAGCACTACAGATGCAGTATTTGCTTTTAGAATGGTGTTAGAGTGTACAGATAAACTTAGAGGGAGCAGCATTGTACCTTTGTCTGGAGGGACAGAGAAGTATGTTAGACTGGTGCTGGACATGTATGCAAGCTGTGAGACAGAGCTGTGCTGTAGGTGTGACAGAGAAGTTCAAGGTACAGGGGGGGATAGATAAGGGGCCAGCTGAGCACCTTCTGGTTTGTGGTGGTTGTGGGCAGGCTGACAGATGACAAATAGACAGGAATCTCCATGGATCATGATGTTTGGAATGACATTGTGATCTGTAGTGAGAGCAGGGAGCAGGAGGAGGAATATCGCGATGTGGAGGTTTTCTCCATGAAAGAGAGGAATGAAGGTTAGCTGTAGCAAGACGAAATGGGTGTGAATGAGAGGTATGCAGGTGGAATGGAAAAGGGTACAGGAAGTGGAGTAAAGAAGGTGGGGGATTCTAAGTACGTGGGGTAGTCCACAGCAATGGAGAGTGTGGAAAAGAGATGAAGAAACATGGCATTACTGTTTCACTCATAGACAGGATGTTTGTCAAGGATGAAGGCAAACTTGATAGGTCGGCTCGACAGAAATTAGCCACCTAATTTGGACAATTGGATCAATGAATCTGAACGCAATGAACTCAACGCATTCTTGGCTCCCAGCCTCCCAGTCCTTCCCCTTGTTGCAGAGCAGCATATGGAGGCCAGTGCGAGCACCTCTGTTGGGCAGCATGCATGGCCTCCAGTGTCCGTGCTGCAACCCCCACACACACACACACACACGTGCAAGTCTTCGAGTACTGTCTTTTTATAATGCAATGTCTTATTGGTAATGTCGCATCATGTTGCTTATGTGCTGAGGTGTTTTTTCCTAATCCCACACTGTGCCCCCCTACAGGAGCCTAGTTTGGGAGTGACTATTTTCCCTTCTCTTCCGCCTTGTTCTCCTTTCTTTTTCTTGAATTTTTCCCTCTGTGGGACAATGAAAGGAATATTCGATTCAATTCAATTCAATCAAGATGGTGGAGTTGGTTACGTACTTTCACAGAGCCTCACCCTCACACCTTCCACTTCTCATTAAGAACTCTGTAGTAAAAGTGGTGGAGTGGTGGTGAAGTTTCTGGGCACCACCATTACCAGCGACTTGAAATGGAGGACTCACTCATCAAAGGTCATCAAGCAGGCACACCAGGGGATGTTCTTCTTCAGGCTGCTCCACAAGATGAATGTCTCCCCCAAAGTTTACACCCAATTCTACAGGGCGACCATCAAGAGTGTTCTCACCTCATCTATAGTGAGGTGCATCCTCTGCCTGCACCAAACAGACTGGAACGCATTGTGCGAACATTCAGTCATCATATGGACCACGACCAGGAAGAGAAATGGCTGATCAAGGCAGTGAGCTAGAATGGTAGTAGGGGACCAATCAAACTCAGCTCACTGGCTGTTCACAAGCCTCCTGTCAGGCCACAGGTTCAGGTCCATCAGGACCAAAACCTTTTACTGAGGGGCCATCACCCTCCTCAAGAATTCCTTGTAGTCAACCCATTCCCCACCATTCCCAAGGACAATTGTCCGTCTTAATGCATATATATATATATATATACAACTTTAGTTGTACATATTTTCAAAGCATAACCTGTGTTATTTTCGTTTTGTTTTTTATTGCTGAGTTAACGTTTCTTTTTTTGTGACTGATTCTCTCTTCTTCAATTTCCTGCCAAAGGGCACTGTGATATCACAAATTCCTGGGTACATTACAAAATTGGTAAATAAAGAGATTCTGATTCCAATGTTCAAGTATGTTGGAATAGCTGGGGAGTATCAGTAAAGAGTATAAGCCAAAATGAAAGGAAATGTAAACAAGACACTGGTGAGCCCAAGGATGGTAAATAAAGAGATTCTGATTCTGATGTTCAAGCATGTTGGAATGGCTGGGGAGTATCAGTAAAGAGTATCTTGAGGACCTTGAGGAGCCAAAATGAAAGGAAACATAAAAAAGACACTGGTGAGACAAGCGAGGCTGTATGGTTTTGATACAGTGACATTGAAGAAAAGACAGGAAGCAGATAGGATCAGGAACAAGTCCATCAGAGGGACAGCACATGTTAAATGTTTTGGAGAGAAGGTCAGAGGAGTCAGACAGATGGTTTGATCATATACAGAGGAGAGACTGTGACTATATTGGGAGAAGGTTGCTGGTGTTGGAACTGCCAGGCAGGAGTTCAAGAGGAGGACCAAAGAGAAGATTTGTGGATGTAGTGAAAAAGGACAAGTTATTTTGTATGAGGATACAGAGAATAAGGTACAATTGAGGAGGCTGATTTGCTGTGGCGACCCCTGAAGGTAGTAACCATGAGGAAAAGAAGATTTATTGAGAACATTCCACAACTTTACAGTGCAGAGAAAAATAATGTAGTCTTTTTTGTTTTGTTTTCCCCATAAGTGACCATGAAGAGTGTGATCATTAACACATTTCTTAATGTGATCATAAAATATATAATGATAATGTTCCAAGATTCCACAGAGTTGTTGCACTCCAAGTGAAAACAAACCACATGTTGTCTATCCACGGGTTACCTTTTTACAAATTGTAAAAAAACGGACCTTCTCCTCTTATACCTTTGTTGAAGTTGTTTGGACTGAGATCAGTACTCAGTAGTTTTCCTGAAAGTCATGTGTGTGGATTTGAGTTGGTTCCCAATCCAATGTTCGCCTTTCCTTGTTTTATCTTGACACATCAACTTTCAATGCCATTCATGCAGTTAAGAATGATTTGTTTGCTCTGATGAACTTAGAGTTACAGAGATTTAAAACATCCTCTCATCCTCACACCGGCCGGCTGGGTCTGGTCGTAAACTCACGTTTACTCCAGGAACCTCAGACCACTGCTTAGCTCAAATGACATGTTTGCTGCAGTGTGGGTAAGATATTGAGGAATTCACAGAAGAAGCTACAGAATTTATTTTACCACTTGTGGATGATATGCCTATGAGGAGCGACCAGAGTTTTCCTAACCAGATCCTGTGGGTGGAATCTATCTGCAGTCCTCTACTGTTCAACAGAGCTGCCTTCAACTCCAGGCCCCCTACTAGGAACAAGGAGAAATACGAGCCTACCTCTTACAGTTTCCAGATAGTGGCGAAAGAAGCTAAACACCCCAATGGCCAAAAACTGCAGCACCAAATGCAATGGTGCAATGGTGCACAGGGACTGCAAAGATTGACTACAAAGCAGCACAAACACCCCCAGTGAGTACCGATGCTTTTCTGGCTGATGAACTGACTAACTGTGCACACTTTGAGGCAGAAAACTAACTGCCTACTGCACACCCAGTTGTAAGGGAGGTGACACTCACTGTGATGGAGTGTGACATAAGGTTGGTGTTTTAAAGTACAATGAGGAAAACAACTGGACCAGACATTGTTATTGCAAAAAAAAATTGTTATGCGCTTGCATTACAATTTAGTGTGTAATTTGTTGATAAGTGTAGTCACATCAATAATACATACTAAATCTGTTATCCAGTCAGCCTCTGCCAGCACTGGTATAATTTAATTTTTTCTCTCTTTTTTCTCTCTTTCTTCTCTCTTTCAGTCTCATGCTCCATGTAAATTGCTGCATGTGATTAGATGAAGTTAAATACTGATGTTAATTTCTTTTGTTACTACATGAACAGTATTGCTTGGTACAAAAATTCCTGATGTATAATACCACATAAAACACTATTTCTCCCCAGGGTTCATATCCTGCACCCACTTCAAAAGTCCAAATGTCTTCCTCCCCTCAGAATTTGGACGGCCATCTTTTCTGCCAAGCATGCACTTTACAGGACTGTCTCAGAAAATTAGAATATTGTGATAAAGTTCTTTATCTTCTGTAATGCAATTAAAAAAACAAAAATGACTTTTTCACAATATTCAAATTTTCTGAGACAGTCCCGTACACCTTCAGAATTTTTTAAGACCTCTTTTATCCAGTTCATAAAGATCAGTAATTTGGCTGTGTCTTGGTCATGGCAATTCATATCCAATGGCAAAGAGAATAAAAACAAAATTGTAAACGTCAGTGCCCACATTTCTTATCAAATAATTATTCTTTCTCATTGTTGTTTGTTTGGTGAGGAGATCATTCTATAACATCTGAAAGTGCTGCTTCTCTTTTACATTCTGTATGTTGCACACGTGAATGATGATGATTCAGTGTGTAGGTTTTGCGGGTTTTAATGTCGGCTCTAACACAGACACTAGCCACATTACTGGCGTCCAACCTCTTTGCCGCCGACACAGCACTGAACTAATGCTCAGCAAACTAATCACAGTTGGTTTCACGCCATCCTGTGGTAAAATGTGGTACTACATACTTACGAACAGTGAGTGAGAGGAAAGGAGCAAGTTGCTAACTCAGGAAATAAAATAAATTAAATATCAAAAAAAAAGGGAGGGGGATGTCTCTTCTTTGCGCTCTCACACTCTCCCCTCCAAAACTTAATGGTGTCCCGACATTATGACACTAACTTTATGCAGCAATTGTCCAGTGGATACAGGGAGGTTATATCTAAGTAGGAGTCAGAGTTCGACAATGTCCATTAGGATGCATGGCTGTTGCCACAGTAACTCATATGGCAGGTATCTCCCATTACTGCCATATGCTTGCAGCTGGTTTCATTGTGCACGATGACAGTCCACTGCTACATCCGTCACTAGCACAGGTATCTACATCCTCTCTGAGTAAGGTATTTTAACATAGTCAAGACCTCCTGTGTTAACATAAAGTACATTAGTCCTCAACTAATGCCAAGATTCCATTACCTGTTTTAAAACTACTTCAAAATAACACAACAAACAATTTTATAGTCTTAATATTGATGAAAAATCTGAACTGAACTCATAACTTTACAGTCACATTTACTCTTAAACTCTATCAAATGTTCAGATGCTACAGTGGGCTGTCCAAACTGATGGTGAGTAAACCTTAATTTTGGTTTTCTCATTCTGAAAGGATACTTCCTCTGTTTGACAGGTGACTGTTCATCTTGGTCTTGATCACTGCTCACAGGTTCAGCCTGATGATCCGGGTCAGCATGTTGCAGGTTTTCAATCTCCCGTGTTTCCGCATCCTCATCGTGTTGATCCTGCTCTTTCTCTGGATCATCCTCACGCTCCAGATACTGTGGTACTGCTGGAACCTCTTCGGGTTCATGTTCAGGTCCCCTTGTCTGCTGATGTCCACTCAATCCCTGGTCGTGTGCTGGCAACACTACAACTCCTCTCCAGTCATCCTCCTCCTCTGAACTGTGATCTTGTTCATACTGCTCACGTCTTTTGTGGTTTTCTTGTCTTTTCTTTCTTGGTTCTGCATGTGAGTTTTCTTCATTGACTGGCAAGAAATTACACGGCAGCAAGAGATTCCTGTGGACCACTCGGATTCGTCCTTTTCCATTTTCTGGCTTAATTTCATACACTGGACTGTCCTTATATTTTTTTTGTGTCGCTACAAACACTTGATCCTCCCAGAATGACCTTAATTTCCCTGGTCCTCCTTTTTCATTTAAATTTCTGACAAGCACTCTGCATCCTGGATCCATCTCTGCACCATGGATTTTCCTGTCATATAATGTTTTTCCTTTGTGTTCTTTGTGTGCTGTCTTTGAGGCAAGTTTGTATGCATCAGTCATACGAGTCCTCCACCTCTCAGCATAGTCACTGTGCGACAGACTTTGATCCTTCACCGCGAGGTCAAACATCAGGTCAATGGGGAGTCTGGGGTTTCTACCAAATAACAGGAGGTAAGGTGCGTATCCGGTGGCTTCACTGCGAGTACAGTTGTAAGCGTGGACTACTTTTGCCAGCGATGCTTTCCAGTCTGCTTTAGCTGCCTCCGGGAGATTTCGGAGCATTGCCAGCAATGTCCTGTTAAACCGCTCCACTTGACCATTCCCCTGGGGGTGGTATGGTGTGGTCCTGGACCCTTTCACTCCTTCTAGCTTGGCAAACAGTTTTTCAAACTCCCTACCTTGATCATGGTGGAGTCAGGTAGGAAAACCAAATCTCAAATCAAAATCCCCAAAGATTTTCTCAGCAGCTGTTTTGGCACTTGTCTCAGCAGGGGTAAGCCTGGGCGAGCTGCGTGAAGTGGTCCATGACGACTAGGATATATTCATATCCTCCCTTACATTTTTCTAGATGCAAGAAATCCATAGAGACCAGCTCAAAAATGTGGGTGGTAGTGATGTTGATGAGTGGTGCTCTAGTGGGTTTGTTAGGGCACTTGTTTTTCAGACAGCTGCATTCTTTTGCTACATAGTGCTCAATCTGTTTCTGCATGTGAGGCCAATAAAAGCGGTCCCGGGTGAGGGTCAAAACTCTCTCAACTCCTAGATGGCCCATATCTTCATGCAGTTCTTTGTCAACAAGCTTGAGAAATTTCTTAGGCTGGAGGAGCTGAGACCAGTTGGGTATTTTCCTGTACAGTAACCCATCCTTGTCCAAGTGCAGTTTCTGTTTTTCTCTTAAGACAGCTATCCCTTTGTTGCGGGCTTGTTGTCCACCTTTTGGCCAGTGGTGACATACTTAAGCACTTCACCGATTACAGGGTCTCCTGTGGAGCCTGTCTTAGATCTGCTTTTGGAATTTGCACCACTGACGTCCTCACTTCATTGGATATCCCTACTATAGCTGTTGAAATGGTCAGGGGACACAGCCAAGGCTCACCTTTCTGCAGCTGGGCGGCCAGAGCCTCAGTCACACTGTTCACTACCTCAGGTGACACAGCTTCTGTGCAGGTCCGGATATACTGCTCTATATGTAAGGGCATACATGAAAGACTGCGTCTCTATATGCCCTGCCTGGTCGATAATTGTCACAGGAGGCGGACTCGAGCAGGGAACCACACCAAGGCTAGAGGATGTACGGATGTTTTATTTTTAATCAGGGGATGTGGGGTCCTATGTCACACCAGCCGGCTGGGTCTGGTCGTGACGGGGTTCTCGCAGGGTCGGGGTCCGGTGGTCCACCAGGGGGTCTCACAAGGTCAGGGTCCGAAGGTCCAGGGGGGGCCTGGTCCACAAGGGGGTTTCGCAGGGTCTGGGGTTACACCGGCTTGATTTGGTCGTAACAGGGTTCTCGCAGGGTCGGGGTCCGGTGATCCACCAGGGGGTCCCGGTCTACACTTGGGGTCCGGTGGTCCACCAGGGGGTCTTACGGGGTCAGGGTCCGATGTTACACCGGCCGGCTGAGTCTGGTCGTAACGGGGTTCTCGCAGGGTCGGGGTCCAGTGGTCCACCAGGGGGTCCCGGTCTACACTCGGGGTCCGGTGGTCCACCAGGGGGCCTCACAGGGTCCGATGTTACACCGGGCGGCTGGGTCCGGTCGTAACAGGGTTCTTGCAGGGTCAGGGCCCGGTGGTCCACCAGGGGGTCCCAGTCTGCACTCGGGGTCCGGTGGTCCACCAGGGGGTCTCACGGGGTCATTGGGCAAAGGGGTAGTCCAGGCACCACGGCTAGGTCCGGTCGTGACAGGGGTCGTTGGGCAAAGGAGAAGTCCAGGCACCACGGCTAGGTCCGGTCGTGACAGGGGTCGTTGGGCAAAGGGGAAGTCCAGGCACCACGGCTAGGTCCAGTCATGACAGGGGTCGTTGGGCAAAGGGGAAGTCCAGGCACCTACGGCTAGGTCCGGTCGTGACAGGGGTCGAGGGGATCCACAAGGTCAGGGTTGTTGGGCAAAGGGGAGGTCCCGGCACCTACGGCTAGGTCCGCCCGTGACAGGGATCATAGGGATAAACAATCCCCCAGCACCAGGCAGAGCGTGCCGCTGCCCTTTATAGGGATCTTGATTAGCGGCTGCTGCAGCTGGCGCCGATTACGAATTGGACCCAGGTGTGAGACCCTGACATTAATGGTGAACTGGAAGTCTGCGAGTTCAGCTATCCATCAATGGGTCGTAGCATTGAGTTTTGCAGTTGTGAGCACATATGTGAGAGGGTTATTGTCAGTGTAAACAATGAATGGGGGTGAGTAATAGAGGTAGTCTCTGAACCTCTCACATATGGCCCACTTCAGGGCAAGAAACTCTAGTTTCCCCAAGTGAAAATAGTAATTCTTTTCTGGGACAGTTAGAGTTCTTGATCCGTAAGAAATCACAACCAGCTTTCCACCCTGTCGCTGATATAGCACAGCCCCAAGTCCCTCCTGCGAAGCATCACAGTGTACCGTGAAGGGCTGTTCAAATTCCGGATATCCCAGAACTGGAGGCTGAATGAGGAAGTCAATCAGATGACGAAGCACTTGTTGGTGTTCAGCTGACCACAGAACTGGGTGTGACGATGGTAACTGGCCCCCATTGGTTTGCGTCCTTTTGTTAATTTTTTTTTCTTATGTCTTTCTTTTTTTCAGCGTTTCCTTTTGAGAGGAGGTCATAAAGGGGTTTAGCTATTCGTGAGAAATTGGGAATATAGTTGTCGTAGTACGAGATAAAACCCAATAACTTTCTCACTTCTCCAATGGTGGTGGGATTTCTTTGTTTTAGGGCTTGAAGTGGAGCAATGTCAGCCGGATCCATGGTGTGACCATCTGGAGTCACCAGCCTCCCCAAAAACCTCACTTTGTTCTTAAAGACCTCACATTTTCTGGGTGTCAACTTAACTCCATGACTTTCATTACGCTGCAGGACCCTCTTGAGATAATTTATGTGGTCCTCAAAAGTCTGAGAATGAACAAGATTATCATCCAAGTAGGGTAAGCATATGTCATCTCTCAGTCCGGTCAAGCATTCTTCCATTGACCTCTGGAACTCGGCGGGAGCAGATGTCAAACCAAAAAGGATTCTTACCCACTCGTACAGTCCCCATGGTGTGATGAATGCTGTGAGAGGACGGCTTGACTCCTCCAGGAAGCCCTGATGGTACGCCTTTCCTTGGTCAAGTACGGGGAACCATGAACTTCCTTTCAGGGTGTTAAGCATATCTTTTATGCGTGGGATCGGATGGCGGTCGGGGACTGATTTCATATTTAGCTCCCTGTAGTCACAGCACAAGTGGAGACTCCCGTCCTTCTTACGCACACACACAATAGGGCTGGAGTAAGGAGATGTAGATTTTTTTTGACCCACTCTATGTGTAACAAATCTTCGAGGTACTCTTTAAGCTCTTTATGCAGGGGTTTTGGGACTGACATATAGGTTTGTCTTACTAGTGTAGGATCACTGAGGCGAATCTTAAGTTCCAGAGAAGATATGGTGCCGACATCATAGTCATCACAAGCGAAGACTCTGCACTCGTCTCTTAAAAGCTTCTTCACTTCTTGTTGCTGTGCTGGTGCGAGATGGTCAAGGGGAACAGGAGGATCCCAGGTATCTTCTTTGCAGTGATTTGTCCTGTCATTCCGTAGTAGTGTTGGATTATTTTGTAATGTCGGTGATTGTTCAGTAGTTGGTGGGATGATCTCTGCCTGCTTTGTGTCTACCACTTTTGTGTTTGCAGGGTAATTGGTTCTGACCCTCTGGGTTTGTCCAAGCACAGTTCTTGGAGGCACTAATAACTCATGAGCTGTGTTATTCGTAACAGGGATGGTGATGCGGGACCACGTACCTGGCTGTAACTGTATGATACCTTCTTGCACCTCCAAGCCCTCCAACAGCAGTGATGATGGGTTAGGCTCAAACAGGACATCCTGACGTTCTGGAAGTGGACCTGCCCTCACGGAGCACTTGACAACTTTAGTCTGGCCAGCGGGGATTGCTCATGAGTCTTCTTCCTGTCTTTACTGTACCCTCATCAAGTCCATCCTCTCCACCCTTCATCACATTGAGAAAGACTTCAGATTTCTTACAGTCTATGGAGAATGCTGTACTGATGGCTTCTGTAGCAACACGTGGTGGTTCTACTCCCCTCTCCAATAGATGTTCAATCACGTTGAAGCCAATGATTGGCTCTTCTGCCACCCCATCTTCCTGGGAGACAAGAACTGGGACTAGTAACTCTAGTGGTGCAGGTTTTGCAGTGAGCAGGCTGAATTTAACTTCAACCCATCCTGAAAAGGGGATTGAAGTCTGGTTTACTGCTCTTACAACAAGGACGCCAGATCCGATTATTTCAGTTAAACTCCTTACACTGGCTTGTGGAATGTTCTGTCGTCTCCATTTTTCATTTATGAGGCAAACCTGTGATCCGGTGTCCCACAGTGCTCTGGTCTTTACCCCTCCCAGTAGACAGGAAATGATGTGCTTCTTCCCAATGAGGTTTAGGAGCTGCTTCCGCCGTTTTGGGGAGAGGAGGCTGATGCTGACTGGCTCATTTCTCTGGTCTTGACTTATACCTGCCATTTTTGTTTCCAGGTGCTTTATACTATCTGTGATGAGTCTGTATGTGTCTTGTTGCTGCTCACTCTGGAAAGGTGTGTATAGGGGGGGGTTACGGTGCTAGACGACATATCAATCTGCTCTGATCCGTCTGTGGGTTGGCGTCGGGCTCTGCACCCTTTGGACAGGTGACCACTTTGGCCACATTTAAAGCAATGATCACACTGCTCTCCGCTGTTTCTGTCCTGGCAGCCTCGCCTCCTTGCTATCTGACGTGGCCTGGTGGGTCTCTGTGACTCCTGAATGGCACTTTTAATTTCAGCAATTTCTTCCTTTAACTGACTGACGATCTTAAGAAGTTCAGTTTCTTTCTGGGTGACAGTGGGTTGTGTTTTAAATGCTTTATTCTTTGTTGAGGTGGAACATGATTGTTCCCGTCCACCAACTGCACCAATTATTGTTTCCTGGACTTGCTGTGGCTCTACCCTGACCTCTCTCACCCTTGGCTCTCTGCTGTTTTTCTTAAATTTCTGCTGCCTCTCCCACTCAGCGCTTGCTGCTTCATTGGTCTTGAGGATCCATCCATCACTGATGATGTCTTGATAGCTTAGACAAGTTTTCATCTGACACTTCACACCGTCACTGATTAAACCTGTGCTAACAGCTCGCAAGAACTTTTTCTGTACGAGCTCAGCACTATACTCATCTGTACCTGGTTCGTTTGATGAAGCTAGAAGTCTCTCCTTCAGCTCTATCGCCCTAAACAGAAAATTTTGTGGGTCTCATTACTTTCCTGGGTAATGTTTATGAGACAATGATACAGATCAGTTGAACTGTCCTCTTTGTAATGTCCTTTCAGAATGGTGTGAAGTTGTTGGAGTATGACATCGATTTTGATTTCTAACATGTCACGAAGGCTTAAACCAGGACTGATAGCTCAGACAACAGCTTCAACAATCTCAGCTTCACTATGATTTCTTTTCAGTCTGTTTTCAATTTGATGGATCAGATTTGAATATGAAAGTTTGTCTTTTTGGCCTCGTTCCCGAATTTGGCCACGAATCTTAACTCCCTGCGGATGGTCAGTTCAGGTGGCTGCACTACTACTGGTAAAGCAGTGAAGTTTAAACTTGGACGATGGCCTGGTTTTTTGGAAGCTATCGTCTGAGTCAGCCGTGCCATTTCTTCCTCCAACTTCCTAGTTGCCATTTAGAAACTTAGCTGTAAAGCTGCATACTGCTCCTGCAGACTAGTCAAAGCCATGGCATCTTGACTCACACCGTCCTCATCATCTGAATGGCCATCATTTTCTTTCAGTTCTCTTGCCCTTTTAATTAATCTTTCTAGAAAGATACATGAAACATCCTCATCTTCCTTTTCAATAACTGTTTCTGTTGTTTTACTAATAGCTCTGATCAGCGAGTGCTTCTTTGTCAGTTGTTCTGCATGGATCTTAGCTAGAAAACAAACCTCCTGTAGTTGGTCAAACCTTAGCTGCAGCAGGACCTCACTCAGCTTATCTTGCAGTCTCTCCAACTCCATCTTGTCTGTACTGTGATCCCTCGTCGTTAACAGCACCGCTGATCCCCGTACGGGCCACCAAATTAGTTGCACACGTGAATGATGATGATGATTCAGTGTGTAGGTTTTATTGTCGGCTGTAACACAGACATTAGCCACATTACTGGCGTCCAACCTCTTTGCCGCCGACACAGCACTGAACTAATGCTGTGACCGCATCTCGGCAAACTAATCACAGTTGGTTTCACGCCATCCTGTGGTGGAATGTGGTACTACATACTTACGAACAGTGAGTGAGAGGAAAGGAGCAAGTTGCTAACTCAGGAAATAAAATAAATTAAATATCAAAAAAAGGGAGGGGGATGTCTTGGTCTTTGCGCTCTCACATATAATTGGAAGGTTTATTGTTTTTAAATTTTGTTAGATAGCAAATAAATGTTCTTTACAAGAAGAAGAGGAGTGCGTGTTCGGAAACAGAGAGAGAGGAGGAAAGGAAAGAGTCTGGGACTGAGAGTAGGGACTTTGAATATTGGGACTATGACAGGAAAAGGTAGAGAGTTGGTCGACATGATGCAGAGAAGGAAGGTGGATATACTGTGTGTCCAGGAGACCAGGTGGAAAGGTAGTAAGGCTAGAAACTTAGGAGCAGGCTTTAAGTTGTACTATTATGGTACTGACAAGAAGAGAAATGGAGTAGGAGTTATCTTGAAGGAGGAGTTTGTTAGGAACGTCCTAGAGGTGAAAAGAATGTCAGATAGACTTATGAGTCTGAAACTGGAAATTGAAGGTGTGATGCTCAGTGTTGTTAGCGGCTATGCCCCACAGGTGGGATGTGAATCTGAAGAGAAGTAGTTCTGGAATGAGTTAGATGAAGTGATGCAGAATATTCCCAGAAATGAGAGAGTGGTCATTGGTGCAGACTTCAATGGACATGTTGGTGAAGAGGGGATGAAGAAGGGATGGGCAGATTTGGTATCCAGGATAGGAATGCAGAGGGACAGATGGTGGTAAATTTTGCAAAAAGGATGGAAATGGCTGTGGTGAACACCTTTCTCCAGAAAAAACAGGAACATAGGGTAACTTATAAGAGCGGAGGTAGGAGCACGCAGGTAGACTATATCTTGTAAAGACGAGGTAACCTGAAAGAGATCAGTGACTGCAAAGTAGTTGTAGGTGAGAGTGTAGCCAGACAGCATAGGATGGTGGTCTGTAGGATGACTCTGGTGACAAGGAAGATGAAGAGGACAAAGGCAGAGCAGAGGACAAAATGGTGGAAGCTGAAAAGGGAGGAGTGTTGCATGGTTTTCAGGGAGGAGTTGAGAAAGGGTCTGGGTGGTCAGGGAGAGCTTCCAGATGATTGAACAACAGCTAGTGTTATCAGGGAGACAGGTAGAAGAGTACTTGGTGTGTCATCTGGAAGGAAAGTAGATAAGGAGACTTGTTGGTGGAGTGAGGAAGTGCAGGAGTGTATACAGAGAAAGCGGTTAGCGAAGAAGAAGTGGGATACTGAGAGGACTGAAGAGAACAGACAGGAGTTCAGGGAGATGCGGCGAAAGGTAAAGATAGAGGTAGCAAAGGCAAAACAAAGGGCTTATGATGACTTGTATGCTCGGTTGGATAGTAAGGAGGGTGAGAATGATCTATACAGGTTGGCGAAACAGAGAATGAAAAGATGAAAAGGATGTACAACAGGTCCGGGTGATAAAGGACAGAGAGGGAAATGTATTGACAGATGCTAGAAGAGTGATGGGAAGATGGAAAGAGTACTTTGAAGAGCTGATGAATGTGGAAAATGAAAGAGAGGCAAGGGTAGAAGAGGTGAATATTGTAGACAACAAAGTAGCAAACATTAGTAAAAGTGAAGTGAGGAAGGCATTGAAGAGGATGAAGAGTGGAAAAGCAGTTGGTCCTGATGATATACCTGTGGAGGTGTGGAAGTGTCTAGGAGAGGCAGCGGTAGATTTTCTGACTAGATTATTCAACAGGATCTTAGAGAGTGAGAAGATGCCTGAAGAATGGAGACAAAGTGTGATGGTGCCTATTTTTAAGAATAAAGGGGATGTGCAGAATTGTGGCAACTACAGAGGGATAAAGTTGATGAGCCATACAATGAAGTTATGGGAAAGAGTAGTGGAAACTTGACTCAGAGCAGAAGTCAGTATTTGTGAACAGCAGTAAGGCTTCATGCCTAGGAAGAGTACTACAGATGCAGTATTTGCGTTGAGAATGCTAAAAGAAAAGTACAGAGAAGGCCAGAGGGAGCTGCATTGCGTTTTTGTAGACCTAGAAAAAGTATATGACAGGGTGCCAAGAGAGGAGCTCTGGTATTGTATGAGGAAGTCTGGAGTGGCAGAGAAGTATGTTAGACTGGTGCAGGACATGTATGCTAGCTGTGAGACACTGGTACGGTGTGCTGTAGGGGTAACCGAGAAGTTCAAGGTGGAGGTGGGACTCCATCAGGGATCAGCTCTGAGCCCCTTCTTGTTCACAATGGTAATGGATAGGCTGACAGATGAGGTTAGACAGGAATCCCCATGGACCATGATGTTTGCGGATGACAGTGTAATCTGTAGTGAGAGCAGACAACAGGTAGAGGAAAATCTAGAGAGGTGGAGGTATGCTCTGGAAAGGAGAGGAATGAAAGTTAGTCGCAGCAAGACAGAATATATGAGTGTGAACGAGAGGAACTCGGGTGGAACGGTGAGGCTACAGGGAGTGGAGATCAAGAAGCTGGGGGATTTCAGGTACTTAGGGTCAACAGTCCAGAGCAACGGAGAGTGCAGAAAAGAGGTGAAGAGACGGGTCCAAGCAGGTTGGAATGGGTGGAGAAAAGTGTCAGGGGTACTATGTGATAGAAGACTATCGGCCAGAATAAAAGGAAAGGTGTCTCAGTGGTGAGACCAGCGATGATGTATGGACTAGAAACTGTTACAATGACCAAAAGACAGCAGGCAGAACTAGAGGTTGCAGAGATGAAGATGTTGAGGTTCTCTTTGGGAGTGACCAGGATGGATAGGATCAGGAATGAGTCTATCAGAGGAACAGCACATGTTCGATGTTTTGGAGAAAAGGTCAGAGAAGCCAGACTGAGATGGTTCAGTCATGTACAGAGGAGGGATAGAGAATATATTGGTAGAGTGATGCTGGAATTGGAGCTGCCAGGCAACTGGCAGCTGTGACTCGCTGTGGCGACCCCTGACGGGAAAAGCCGAAAGAAGAAGAAGCAAATAAATGTTCTTTGCTGTGATATACCTGGATGTGACAAGGTTGGTAAAAAGTAATTGATGATTGTACAGCTGAATTTGAAAAGCATCTGATGTCGAAACCTGCTTTGTATCAATTAGGTTCTTGGATTTCTCTGGACATAGTGACAAGTCAAATGCAAACCATAACACAATAGGCTATACTCATCAAAATGAGCACACTTGACCCAGTGAAAAGGCACTCGTAATGCCAACTCTTTTACTTGTTAACATCAGCTGACATGTTAACATCAGTTTTTAAAACTAACTGCTAACTCAGCATGTCTGATACGTACAGTATCTGTGCTATAACCCATGAAACTGAAGTTATACTTGCAACCAAGCATATGTATATATATTTATATATATATATATATATATATATATATATATATATATATATATCAGTGACATGCAGTGAGGTTTATGGCTGGTGAGGCACTGACGTCATCAGTCAGATTTACAAACAAATGAACCATACGGAGTAGCTAATTCACCATTTTATTGGCAGCAGTTACCGTGTTTTGTTTATATGCAAACGGCTGAGGTTCCCTGAAGACATTGAATGTAGGACGATGTCTGGTCTTAGGCGGGTTTCTACAGAGTCCTCCAAGCAGGTCATCATGCTAGAGCTGACATTGCCCTGGGAGGAGAGAATGGAGGAAGCCAGCAGAAGACAGGAGGAAAAGTATGCTGGGGTGGCATGCACAATCCTTGCCCATTGAGGTCGGGGGAAGGGCCTTCGCAGGGAAGTCTCTCTGCAGGGTCTACAGTCTCCTGGGCATCACAGGGACACGCAAAAGGAGAGCCATCTGTTCAGCGTCAGAGGCCACTGAGAAGGCATCCAGATGGCTCTGGATCCAGAGGGACAAAGAGTGGATGAGCGCTTCTTGGACACAGGTTGGGAACTGATCACTCCCGGCCGGGTCGCCGGTGAGGGAGTGAGGGGGTCTGAAGTTGAAAAGACCCGAAACCCCCCCGTGACCCCAGGTACTATCACTGATGATGTGTCCAAGAAACTGCATCACAAGATGTATCTTAAAACTGTTAAAACCAAAATATTACATCAGCATTCTTTACATATACAAACTGTAGCATAGAAAAAAGCACATTAAAAAAAAAAACAAACTTTTTTATCTCTTACCTTTACTTATAAATGAAGTCCATGCGCTGCTGAGCGGTGCTGAGTGGTTTTCCTTTACCTTAGCATTGTGGATGCTGATGTTGAGTCTTTGCCATTCATTCAAAGCCAAATCTATCCTGGACATCCCAAATGTTTTTAGCACGATTTGACTTTGAATGTGAGTGGCCGACCGCTCATGTTTGATTGTACGAAGTCTACACAGCCAGCCTTTTCGAGTGTACCACTTCGTCTCCTAGTCTGAAGCAAATCCATGAGCACCGGCATCGGTCTTCCCTTACTTATGATCTGCTTTGACTGAAAGTCCAGTTTAGAAATTCTTTCAGTTTATTTCCAAAATGGAGAATTACATAGCTAAAGTCAAGCAAGAGGAAAAAATTACTGGATGGCTGCACTTGACCTACTAACTGCTTACGGTAGCTTGCTGTTGCAAATTCTATTATTCTTCAGCTGAATAATAAAAAGGATCCCTGGGATCACCAGTGCCCCCTACCATGAGGCCCCGTCACTGCCTGCCTCACTTAGTGTGTCTTCGCTGCTGCTTAACGATCACTCGGCACGAGAAAATTGTTACACTTGTTGATGAAAAAAATTATACACATCAGGTACAGTATGGAAATTTTGTTCATATATAAGTGCTTGAAGTGTTTGAAAATTTTAATAGTGACATTCACAGAGACAGCAATACGGTCTCAGACGCCCAGTCCATTTATATATATGTATATATATATATATATATACACACACACACAAATCTAAATAATTCACAGTGTACAGTGTAGAATATGAGTGTAAGTGTTGGTGTTATGAGTGTTAGTCTTGAGTGCTGTTAGTTGTTCGTCTTGAGTGCTGTCTTTTTATCATGTTTCAACATATTTTTCTATAACAATTCTTTTTTTTTACCCTTACCTTTGATTGATCCAGCAATGTTAATGGCTGCAAACATGTAACAACGTGTAATGTCACTGATATGAAGGGCTGCAATTAACACAAAACGGAGAATTAAAAGGGGGGAACTTTTAACTGCTTCTGGCAAGAAGACACAATAATGAAAAGGTCAAATTGAACTTGGTTTAATGTTTCAGATTGTCATCAAGACAAAGTAGAAACTGGTTTCAAGGTTTCAAGAAACCTGAAAACTTTACTTTATGTTACCATGCAATTCAATTGATCTGAGCTCCCTTTGAAAAACCTTTTCCCAGACTAGTTAAATATAAAATCAACACTGGTGGATTTAACATGGTTAGAAAATAAACTAATAATAAACAGTGCCAAATGCTATTCCAGGATTCATAAACAGTGCAGAAGAAGAAAAAATAATGAAGGTTATAGCTTTTTTTAATGAAATGTAAGTCGCAGAACCTATCATGAGCCAGTTAATTTCAATACCTTTCAATACCTTACTTTCAATACTTTCAATACTTTCAATGCCACGACTTTGTACTGCAATTCTTCCATGGAGGTTGATTCCCTCTCTTGTTTCCCTCTCCTCCGTCTCTCTTTGATTGTCTCCAACTGTCTCCCATTGTAGTATAAGGCTTTGTGTTGTGTGTATGCCTTTTTTTTGGGGGGGGTTATGTAATTTGGTTCGTAGTTTCGTACTGCATTATTTGATTTGTTCTCATGCCTTGGGGATCATGTCATTGTTTTCAGTTTCTACTCATAGTCAGATTTATTAATTTAAAGAATTATTTATTCAAATATTATATATATATTACATATATTTACATATAACAAATATTTATTTAAGTAATATTACAAATAAATCGGCTTGAGAAAACACAACCCAAGCTAAAAATGAAATTAGCCACTTTAGTTTAACAAATTGCATTAAAAGAATCTCCCAAAGAATCAAAATGAAATGATTTCAATAAATATACGAGGTATTTGAAAAATAACTTGTAAAAAAAAATAGGTAAAACAATGAGTGAAAACTACGAAGAATATGAATGCTGTCTTGATGTAAGAACTTCACACTGTATTGCCCATTAAGTGTTACAGAAATGATTAAATATCATTGTGACTTTAAATTGTGACGTAAATGTGTGATCACTTGGATTAGTGGCCTACTTAAAACAATAAAAATCAGAGGGAGCAATCATTAGTAATACTAATAAATATGTAGTTGATGTTGAAACTGCAGGTGACTTACCCCTTGCAGAGTGACTGTATGCTGCTCCCACACCATGTCCTCCATTCCTGAACTATGAAGAAGACAGCAAAAAAATGCCATCATTAACTCCAAGAACACAAAATATTTTGCAGCAGATCCTGACCAGTGAACAAGACACAAAATGTTGTGCACATTTATAATTTTCTCTCTAAATACAAATACCAAACAGAAAAAGATAGAGTAAATGGTAAGGATGATTTATTTTAAATAAAAATGTACACATCGATAAAATTGTCTGCTACCTCATGTAATAAAATGACATGTCTCCAAGAAATGACTACTGGTAGAGATATGTGCTATGGTTCAGGAACTACAAGTGTAGTGCATTTCATAGTTTTGCCTGCTGTATTAAATGACACAATTAAAAATAATAAATTTACATAGTTACAAATTACAAAAATTCACATTATTTTCTTTAATCGAGGTAGAACATCATAAAGTTTTCCCACCCCTGTTCTAGGGACATGGAATGTCACCTCTCTGGCGGAGAAGGAGCCATCTGGATGCCTTCTCAGTGGCCTCTGACGCTGAACAGATGGCTCTCCTTTTGCGTGTCCCTTTTGCGTGTCCCTGCGTGAGGCTGAGATATTCCGACTAGATATAGTTTGACTCACCTCGACTCACAGCGTGGGGTTTAAAACCAGTCCTCTTGAGAGGGGCTATAGTCTTTTTTACTCTAGAGACAGGCACCAGGCAGATGTGGGCATATTGATTGCCCTCAACTCAGTCCCTGTATGATGGGGTTCAACCTGCTCAATTAGAGGGAAGCCTCCCTACACCTTTCTTGATGTCTCCCTCTAGCATTCCTAAGAGGGGCTGCTAAAGATCACTCCTGATGGGGACTCCTTTGTTCTACTGGGAGACTTTAACACTCAGGTGGGCAATGACAGTGCAACTTGGAAGGGCGTGATTGGGAGGAATGATACCCCAGATCTGAACCAGATCTGTGTTTTTTTACTGAGCTTCTGTGCTTGTTATGGATTGTCCATAACAAGTACGATGTTCAGTCATACAGGTGTCCATATGTGCACTTGGCACCAACGCACCTTAGGTCGCAGTTCTGTGATCAACCTTTTGGTCATATCGTCGGACTTGCAGCTGCATGGCCTCGACACTCGGGTGAAAAGAGGGGCGGATCTGTCAACTGATCATCACCTGACGGTGAACTGGCTCTGATGGTGAGGAAGGATGCCGGTCAGACCTGGCAGTGCCAAACGTAATGTGAGGGTCTGCTATGAACATCTGTCAGAGCCCCCTGAAAGAAGGAGTTTCAGCTCCCACCTATGGCAAAGCAACGACCCCATCCTGAAGGGAGGCAGGGGACATTGAGTCAGAATGGGCCATGTTCCATGCTTCCGTTGTCGAGGTGGAAGACTGGAGCTGTGGCCGTAAGGCAGTCGCCGCCTGTCAGGGTGGCAAGCCTCAACCCCGCTGGTGGACTTACGCGGTGAGGGATGCTATCAAACTGAAGAAGGATGACTTCCAATGGGCTTTGACTGTATGGTGGACCAGAATCTCCACACTCAGGAAGGGGAAGAAGTGCTCCGTCAACACTATGTAAAACAGTTGGAGTGCCCACTTGGGGTCGGGGAAGAGGTCCTTCAACAAATGGAGAAGTTCAAGCATCTTAGGTTATGGTTAACGATAGAAGGAAAAATAGAATGGGACATTGCATCACTGCAGATGCTGCACGGATCTGCCTGTCAGACTCTGTACTGGTCTGTTGTGGCGAAGAGGGAACTTAGCCAGAAGGCAAAGTTCTCAATTTACTGGTCAATCTACGTTCCTACCCTCACCTCTGGTAAAGAGCTGTGGGTAATGACTGAAAGAGCGAGATCACGGATACAAGCGGCCAAAATGAGTGTTTTCCGCAGGGTGGCCAGACTCTCCCTTTGAGATAGGTGGAGGAGTTCGGCAATCTGGCTGGAGCTCAGAGCTCACTGATCCTCCGCATGGGAGGTGTCTCTGGCATCTGGTCAGGATGCCTCCTGGACGGCTCCTGGGGAGGTATTCTGGGCATGTCCATCGAGGAAGAGGCCACGAGTAACATCCATGACACGATGGAGAGACTATATCTCTAGGCTGGCCTGGGAACACCTAGAATTCCCCCAGAAGAGCTTGACCATGTGGTGGGGGAGAGAGAAGTCTGGGCCTCCCTGCTCCGGCTGCTGCCCCCATGACCTGATGATGAGTGGCAAAAAATGGATAGATGGATTGAAGGATGGATGGACTTTTTCTGTTTCACATATTATGATTGAGAATAATCAATAGGGGGAAATGAAATGGAAACATTTATATGCATTGAACGTGCTACTGCAACGCTTAAAGACAATTTAAACTTTGTATAACTTTTTGACATTTAAAAAAGAATGTGATCTAAAACCATGTATGGCCTGCCTGAAGATTTATTTAAGGAACCGCAGTAGTGAGTTTAAAGGACAAAATACATAACTATTTTCTTGTGCTTTACAGCAGCTTAAAACAAAAGGGGGACTATTCTATTACAAATCAGCTCATCCAAACACATTGAACTGTGTAACAATTAAAAAATTATAATTGACATGTATTGATATCCACCATCAAATCATATTAACTCACTGTATCACTGTCATGACTCCTCGGGTCCCCAGGCCAGCTGCACAGTAATCACAGCGGTTATCCTCCGCACCTGGAGGCCACGCCGCACCAGAGGGGAATTCAGCTAATCAAGACAGAGAATATAAGACGGACCCAAGGTTTCAGTCATGGTCCGGTCTCATTTGAAGATGTTGGAAGAAGGAGTCTTTGGTGTCTTGACTTGTCCTTGTGTGGAAACGCTTCTGAATGAGAAAGCATGAAACCATCCTGCAAATCTACTTGCCTGCTTTTGTGGTCCTGGGGGGAAAGCGTAACAGGAGACCGTACTGAACTGCTTGCCCCCGGCCGCAGGGGGCAAGCATTTCTTTTTTGAGTCAAACTGAGGGCTGGAGGTTAACTAACAGTGGCTACTGCCACACTGACTCATTCTCCCAAATCCCATTCATCTCTTTCTGGCGGATCTTCGTCTCCATTTTGTTCCAGAGTCCAGAATTCTACGTCTGACCACTCCTCGCAAGATGCTTGTTCTAGAATTCTACATCTCGCCTGTCCACGCTTGTTCCTGAGGCTCCCGTGATGCCGATCATCTTTCCTGGCCATTCCTTGAGACTCTGATAGCGCCCAAGACCAGAATTCTACATCTTACCTTTCCTTGTTCCCAAGTCCAGAATTCTACATCTCCTTTTTCCTTGATCCAGATTCTACATCTCGCCTGTCCACGCTAGGTCCTGAGGCTCCCGTGACGCCGATCACCTTTCCTAGCCATTCCCTGAGACTCCAATTGTCCCTGAGTCCAGAATTTTACGTCTCATTTTGCCTGTCCTCACTAGTTCCTTATTCCAGAGGCTCCCGTGACTCCAATCGCCTTGCCTTGTCCAGTCCTGAGACTCCGATTGCTCCCAAGTCCAGAACTCTACGTCACCTTTCCTCGTTCCCAAGTCCAGATTTCTACATCTCACATGTCCTCGCAAGTCCCCTGTTCCTGTGGCTCCTGCGAACCCAATCGCCTCTCCTTGACAGTTCCTAGTTCCAGAGTGTTGACGCCCCCCCCCGCTTTGCAAATGCCCACAGAGTACAGGCCTTACCTGTGCCGTAGGGCAGAAGGTGTGGCTCTCAACGCGGGGTCTTCGGAGGAAACTCGGGCCGAGATGTTTCGGTCCCTTTATGGTCTCCCACCGGAGCGGTCCGGTCCTGAGGTTGCTGTGCCTCCTCCATCGCCTCTCTTCCTGGACGAGGGTCCCATCTACGTGGTCAGCCTGCCCTACGCCCCCCTCGTCCATGGAGAAGGAGGCTGGGGGGCACTGTCTCCTCGGGGCCCCGGGCCAGCTGCACAGTAATCACAGCGGTTATCCTCCGCACCTGGAGGCCACGCCACACCAGAAGGGAATACAGCTAATCAAGACAGAGAATATAAGGCGGACCCAAGGTTTCAGTCATGGTCCAGTCTTGTTGGAAGAAGGAGTCTATGTTGTCTTGACTCTTCCTTGTGTGGAAATGCTCCTGAATGAGAAAGCATTAAACCACCCTGCAAATCTACTTGCCTGTGTTTGGGCTCCTGGGGGGGTGGGAGGTGTAACAATCCCATCATTGTCATTTAAATAATGGCACAGTGTATGAAAAAAAATCAGATTGGGGCCACTGAATAAAACATGATTTAAATCAAATCCAATTCAAATAAATTTACATATTCCCAGATCATACAGAAAGTTTTCTTGAAGCTATTTTCATAGAGCATATCAAGGCCATACAACTAAATTTTTTACAAAGACCCACTAGTTCCCCCGTGAGCCAGATCTGGGAGGGGATCTTGCTAGCAAGTGTCCATTGGTTGGATCTTCACCCATAGGACCCCAGAAGGACAAAGCCTGAAAGAGCAAAATGGGGACAAAGCATTGTGGTCCCACTACCTGCACAAAAAAGAAATGAGGCACGGTGCAATGCAGAATGGGCAGTAGACCTATCTTCAATTGAAGAAGCAGAGTGTGAAGACTCAGGCGCCAATCTCTCTGAGAGAGGTGTCGAGTTAAAAAGCTGCCCAGTTGCATGGAATCTGCACCGAGATTCTGAACGTCCAGAACATTGTAGGCCTGTCGTGTGGTTGACACATTGATGCAATCTTGCATAGAGTTTGAGTGCAGTGCCTGTTGAGTGGGGTACTGGAATGGCGGCCCCATTTTACAAGAGGAGAGCGCCGCTGCAGGGGACTCCCATGTTCAGCAAGAGGAATTCACTCACGTGGGCAATGACATTGAGACCAGCATATTCGCCTTGCTATATTTGTCTTATTCTGTCAGTTACCCAATGAAAGACTTAAAACCTGTGGCATTAACTATTGTTGAGATGCAGTGCCTATAGTAACTGCTCCAAAAAATTACTCTCCATTGTAACAGATACAGCAACATCTGGATATTCACATCACCTACAAACAGATTTTATCACGCGACAACCTGTCTGTCTTCAATACGATCAGGCAAATGAAATTTAGCGCAAAGCTTGCAACCTCTGACGTACCAACATCTATTTATGATGAGATTTTGACATTCTTACAAACAAGCCACAGGTGGTGAGGGTGGAGAAGGGGCTCTGCTTTCCTTACAGTGAGCACAGGGTTGCTGTTTAAGTCTGAAGCTGTTTGTACTACAAGTACATCTAAAAAAAAAATGGAATATGAAAATGTTAAATATTTTTTGTCACTCATTTCAGGAAGTTTAAATTATATAGGTTCATTATACATAGAGAAACTATTTCAACCCCTTATTTTTTATATTTTGTGATTATAGCTTATAGATGATATAATGCAAAATTCAGTGTCTCCGGAAATTAGAATATCGTGAAAAAGTTCAATATTGGAAAGTAATGGTATCACACCCTTAACAGCTAATTAACTCATAACTGCTGAATTGAAACATGTCCAGAAGACAGCCATTGACACCCTCCACAAGGAGGGTAAGCCACAAAAGGTCATTGCTAAAAAAGCTGATCGTTCTCAGAGTGCTGTATCCAAGAATATTCATAGAAAGTTGAGCAGAATGAATAAGGGATAACAGCAGTCTTCAAAGAATTGTAAAGTAAAATTCATCCAAGAATATGGAGCAGATTCACAAGGAATGGATTAAGATTGGAGCCAGTGCATCAAGAGCCACTGTGCACAGAGGACATGGACATGCGCTCCAAATGTCATATGCCTTGTGTCAAGCTACTCCTGAACCTGAGATGTCAGAGGCGTCATGCCTGGGCTATGGAGAAAAAGTACAGGGAATCTGGCGTCATGGCCAAAATGCACTTTTCAGATGAAAGTAAATTTTGCATGTCACCTGGAAATTAGGGTCCCAGAGTCTGGAGGGACGGACAGATGTGACATTAATGATTTGGGCTGCCATGCCATGTGCTGGTTGACTGTGTTTTCTGAATTCCACAGTCAAAGCAGCCATCTACCAGGAAATTTTAGCGCACTTCATCCGTCCTTCTGGTGACACGGTTTATGGAGATACTGATTTAATTTTCAAGCAGGGCTTGGTTCTGGCACTGGTACTGGTACTTGGTCTTCTTCGAGCTCTCAATGAAGACGGACGCTTCTCTCTCTCCTTCCCTGCCCTTATCTCCCCTGCTTACTGCTCTTTGTCTTGTGCTGTCTTTGTCTTAACTATCAGAGCCTTCTCATTTGCATTTTGTCTAAAACCCCACATGGATTTTATTAAAGGTCTCTCAGCGTAATTGACCAAATTTTCTCAACGAAAAGACAGGGTAAAGGTGAGCCCTCATGCCCAAATGGAATGTTTTTAGCCGGAGGGGAGGGTCGTGTGCCAGTCAATCCTTTCTGTGGAGGACGAGAAGACAACCTACATAATTGGAATTATGATAACAGGTATGCTGCTGTTTGAGCTCAGTTTCCTGATTTATCACAAAATTTTGATGGAATGTGCAGGGCTGTCAACACTCAGACTCAAATGATAGGCAAGCACTGTTGTAGTCAGGATAGACATTTTTTGAGGATGGATGCCACCTTGGAGAAGGTGACAGCTCAGCTCAATGGAAATTGGCCACCTAATTTGGATGACTGGATTAATACCAGGAGAAAAAGAAAAGACTTGAGGCAGATGAAAAATCACAATCTCGGCGTGAACCTAAACAATTGTTGTCTTCATTGATGTCCCGACACCAGCCTTGGAAGGCTGGTATCTCTATCAGCCTTCAGTGGTGGAGTCTTCTGCACTTGATCAGGATCTTGAAGAGGGTACGATTTAAACATCAGCCCCTCGTCAAGTATACGGGGGACTTATTAAAAGCATTCTCACCAGTACCACCACAGTGTGGCACAGCAATATCCCACTGGAAGACAAGAAATCGTTCCAGTGACTCATCAAAACTGCAGAGTGGGTTATTGGCTCCAATCTCCCTTCTATGGACACCATATACATGCAGTTCTACCAGAGGAAAGTACAGAGGATCTTTGGGGGACAAACATCATCCAGCTCATCCTCTGTTTCAATAGGTGGACTCAGGTTATAATTTCAGAGACCACAGGTAGGTGAACATCAGCGCTCTAGAACTTCCGGCGCTGCCTCGGGTGGCTGCCTGCCAGAGTTTCTCCTCACCGAGTGTCTCTCTCGTAAATTTTCTACTTTTCTTTTTAATTTGTATCTACTCTTCTCCTTAGTGACAATTTAGTTAAGGTTTTTGCCACAATACCAGATGATGCTCCATTCGCTATTTCTTGTTTTCGCGGTGTTTAGAGCACTTTTTTCGAGCCACATCCCGGTCCTGGCGGAGCAGCGCAACGGCTCCATCGTTTACACCTGGGATCAGCTGATGGAGCTTCGACACAGTGGCGAGATGGGGGAGAGGCACGAAATCCATAAGGAGCTACGGAGGAAATACCGGGGCTGCAGGGCCGGGAGGAGACGGTGGGTGAGGAAGAGGAGATACAGACCGTATCTCCCCTCCATTGTGATGGGAAATGCGAGATCGCTGGGCAACAAGTTGGAGGAGTTAACAGCACTCACACGGAGCGAAGGTGTGTTTCGTGAGGCCTCGGTGTTGTGCTTCACAGAAACGTGGCTAAACAACAACATACCGGACTCTGTGGTGAGTTTACTCGGCTTTCAGTTGGTGCGAGGGGACAGGAGTTGTGCCGGCAGCGGTAAGAAGAAAGGACGAGGTGTCGCTGTGTTTGTTAACAACAAGTGATGCAACCCCGGACACGTTACGGTGAAGGAGCGTGTTTGCTGCCATCGAACTGTTGGCCGTGAGTCTCCGGCCGTACTATCTGCCCAGAGAGTTTTCCCACGCCATCGTCATCACTGTTTACATCCCACCGTCTGCCAATGTACCGCGGGCTAATGACGTCATCAGCTCAACGGTCGCAAGACTCCAGACCCAGCACCCCCGTGCCTTCATAGCCATCTCTGGGGATTTCAACCACAACACATTGTCATCTTCTCTGCCCACTTTCAAACAGTTTGTGGACTGCAAGACAAGAGACAATAAAACTCTGGACCTGCTGTATGCAAACGCTAAGGACGCATACAGCTGCACAGCTCTCCCTGCCCTGGGCAGGGCAGACCACAACCTGGTCCATCTAAAGCCTCGCTATGTGCCTGAAGTCCAGCGGCAACCTGTGATCACCAGAACTGTCCGGAGGTGGTCACAGGAGGCAGAACTGACTCTTCAGGGATGCTTCGAGACGATGGACTGGGATGTGCTCTGCGAAGACCAGGGAGACGACATCGGAAAGCTCTCCGACTGCATAACTGACTATGTCAACTTCTGCACGGACAACATCATCCCCACCAAGACTGTGCGTTGCTTCTCAAACAACAAACCCTGGGTGACTAAGGACATTAAGGACACGCTGAACAGGAGGAAGGCGGCATTCAGGAGTGGAGACAAAGAGGAGCTGAAGAAGGTGCAGACTGAGCTGAGGGAGAAGATTGCAGAGGGCAAGGACAGTTACAGGAGGAAGCTGGAGAGCAAACTCCAGCAGAACAACATGAGGGAGGTGTGGAGTGGGTTGAAAACAATCACTGGCCATGGAAAACAAGGAAGCCAGATGATGGTTGGAGACCTGCAGGAGGCAAACAAACTAAACCTGTTTTTTAACAGATTTGATAAAGGTGCCTCCGCCCACCCTCCCCCCAGCTCCTCTCAGGACTTTCCTTCCCCTGTGCCCTCACCCCTCACTTTAAGGAGCTTTCCCCCTACCCCACGCACCTCTTCTGCTTCCCTGCACGATGTCTCGTTAACACCTCAGCCCTCCTGCCCCCCAATGGGACTCTCTCCACCCCGTCCTGTCGCCTTCACCGCTGAGGAGGTGAGGAGAGAGTTCAGCCGCCTTCGTCCCAGGAAAGCTGCTGGCCCTGACGGCCTTAGCCCCAGAGTGCTGAAAGGATGTGCCTCTCAGCTGTGTGGGATCTTCTCACATCTCTTCAACCTGAGCCTGACCCAGATGGTTGTCCCCGACCAGTGGAAAACCTCATGTCTGGTTCCAGTGCCTAAGGTGAAGCATCCCAGTACACACACAGCGACTACAGACCAGTGGCCCTGACATCACACGTCATGAAGTCGCTGGAGAGGCTCGTCCTGAGGCACCTTCACACAGTCGTCGGACCTTCGCTGGACCCCCTGCAGTTCGCTTCCCAGCCCCGGATAGGAGTGGAGGACACCATCATCTTCCTGCTGCACAGAATCTACACACACCTGGAGGAGGCAGAAAGCACTGTGAGAGTCATGTTCTTTGACTTCTCCAGTGCTTTCAACACCATTCAACCTGCCCTGCTGAACAGGAAGCTCCTGGACATGCAGGTAGATGCTCCACTCGCAGCCTGGATCAACAACTACCTCACAGGTCGGCCGCAGTATGTGAGGCTGGGAAACATCACGTCGGACACCATTGTGAGCAGCACGGGGGCGTCGCAGGAGACAGTCCTGTCTCCCTTCCTGTTCACGCTCTGCACCTCAGACTTCAGGTTCTCCTCGCAGTCCTGCCACCTGCAGAAATTCTCAGATGACTCTGCCATCGTGGGCTGCATCAACAGAGGCCAGGAGGAGGAGTACAGGAGCGTGGTGGACAGGTTTGTGGAGTGGTGTGGACTGAACCACCTCCAGCTCAATGTCACAAAGACAAAGGAGCTGGTGGTGGATTTCAGGAAACAGAGGACCCATCCAACCCCAGTCACCATCAGGGGTACAGAAGTGGACATGGTGGACAGTTGTAAGTACCTGGTGTCCACTTGGACAATAAACTGGACTGGACTGTTAACACCAACGCCATCTTCAAGAAGGGTCAGAGCCGCCTGTTCTTCCTCAGGAGGCTCAGATCTTTCAACGTCTACAGGACCATGCTGCAGATGTTTTACCAGTCGGTGGTGTCCAGCATCATCTTCTACGCTGTTGTGTGCTGGGGCAGCAGGATCAAGACAGCTAACACTAACAGACTCAACAAACTCATCAGGAGAGCTGGATCTGTCCTGGGCGTGGAGCTGGAGTCTGTTGTACAGGTGTCAGAGAGGAGGATGCTGAGGAAGCTCCTCAGCATCATGGACAATGTCCATCATCCCCTGCATTCCACACTGACGTCCTGTCAGAGCTCTTTCAGCCGTAGACTGATACCACCGAGGAGCTCCACTGAACGCCACAGGAGGTCTTTCCTCCCTGAGGCGATCAGACTTTTTAATTCCTCCCCATTCAGCCGCCGGCAACCATAAAAACCTATCTTTAACCTACAAAAAAAACAAAAAACTGTGCAATATTTCATTTCACTGTGCAATATTCAGAAACTGTGCAATATTTCATCTCATAACAGCTGCAGTGTGCAATATTTCATCTCATCTCATAACAGCTACACTACAATCTTCCCTTCTATCATACTATTGTGCACTCCTTACCTCACTTGTTACGAAGACACTTATAGTTTTATCACTGTTTACTAAGACACTTTATAGTTTCACTGAGACACTTTGTAGTTTATAGTTTATTTTTATTTCTAATTCTGCCTTTTCTTTTATTATTTATTACTGTTATATTTTCTGTAACTCTGGCACAGCAATTTCCTTCGGGATTAATAAAGTTGTTCTTATTCTTATTCTTATTCTCACAGGGCTTGTTTACTCAACAGCTTCTTTCCAGCCAATGCCAGACTGGTGGCACAGGACGTTTGTAACATAGATCAGACTTTTCATTCCTAAACCTGTTACAAATCGCCGGACAATCAAAGTAGTTCCTTTCTTAGCATTTACTGGAGGCTCTACAAGTGGCCCCATGGGCCTTAAACAAAAAGCAGTACACAAGACAGAGATTCAAAGAGTCTTTTTGGCAACAAGACCGGACAACTTATGCCTGGTCTCAGGGATTCTTTTAAGGGAAGTCAGGTGAAATGGATTAGTCAAAAAACAGGACAGGTTTGAGCACTTAAACAGCAAGCTCGAATGAGTTGGAGACCGGGAGCTGGGCTGTGGCTGGCAAAGTGGCATGGTCAGCCTGCTGGAGCTTGACGAAGCCGTGACATCCTCCCCTGAGGAACCGTTCTGGATGGTGATGGGCCCACGGAACGGAGGTATTCTAGATTCTTGTGATCCGTGAGAACAACGAAAGGATGGGTGACTCCCCCCAGTGCGTGCTGCCATTCCTCCAGGACCGGTTGCAGTGAGTAGTACGCATAGAGCTGAAGGAAGGTGAATCTGTTGTAGGGGCCCTGTGATAAGAATGCCCAGTGGTAGACATCCACTTCTACATCAAAATGGTCCAGACTGGTCTGGTAATCTAAGCAAGGGGGAAGTGGTGAAGGCCTGTTTCAGGGAGTTGAGCGCAGCGTTTGCTTCTGAGGTCCAAACCAGAGTCTTGGGTCTATTCCGGAGCAGGATGGGAAGCGGGGCTGCAATCCCTCTGCAATTCTGAATAAAACAGAAGGTGGAAGTTTGAAAAACCAAGAAAGTGCAGGAGTTTGTTAACACTATGAGGCTTGGACCAGCTTCATATTACCTCAGTCTTGTTGACTCAATGGGTGTCTTTCCAGTAGCCCAAAAATACCAATTTAGTGAGATCAAATTGACACTTCTCTGCCTTGAGAAATAGATTATTTTGGTGATGAACGGAGAGCACTTGGCCCACATGATGAAGGTGGTCAGATTTTGAGTAAATCAAGATATTGCCAAGATAGCCAATTAAAAAAAAATCTGTGCTCCCTGGAGCTGTTCCAGGAAGTTTGTTTGTTCGTTTAGAAGTTTATTAGGACAGCGTACAAATACATTAAGCACAGAGGCAGAGATGTTTGTACCAGATTATAGCTCATAGCTAATTTCCATCTGTAGTCCTGGACAATACAAATATAAAACTGTATAAAATAGACAATATATATAAAATATACAGATAGGCAATAAAATAACTATACAATATATAAACAGGCAATAAAATATGTATGTTGCAAGTTGAAAGTCCTATTGTCATGATATTGTTGTGATATTATTACTTTGGTCATCTGGGGGCCATCTGGGGGTCATCTGGGGGCAAAATACCCTGGCACTGTTAGTGTGAGCATGTTTGGTGCTCCAGAATCCAATTTTTAACGGCCCGTGTAAAGGTGTGAAAATCAGTCATGTTCCTAAGATTGTCTGGAAGCCCATTCCATTCTTTTATGGCTTCACAGGAAAAGGCAGATTGAGAAAAGGCAGACTTTCTTTTAGGAGCATTGCAATCTCCTCTAGACACCGACCTTAGCACTCGACTTGTGACGGCGTTATGTAAGATTTTCCCAAGATATGGCAATGATGATAGTGCCTTGGCTTTTTATCAAGAATTTTTAGGGCTTGATTATGTAAAGATCTCAGAGATTTTAGGGTTGTTAGGTTAGCCTGAGACCAGGATGATATGCAATATAAAATGTGGGATATGATCATGACATCAAGGTAGGACTTTGCAGCTTCTAGTGATAGCGCGTTCCTGATATTTCGAAAGTTCGAAATGTTAAACTTCAAGGCATTACAGGTCTTTTTAATATGATTTTTAACATGATTTAATATGACTTTTAATACTAAGTGAAATACCAATATGACACCTAGATATTTGACCTCTTCAGCGTTGATCATATGGTTATTCACTTGAATATTTGGGAGGACATTCTTGGTTGTTTTTTTTTGAGAAATACATTGTGAGCATTTTCTCAGTGTTCAATGCAAGGCAGGAATTGTTGAGCCACTCTAGTGCATTTGTCATTGTAATGTATAGTTTGGCAGCAACAGAATTAGCATCAGAACCGTGCGCAAAAAGGATCGTATCATCAGCATACATTAAGAGTTCTACATCGCTGCAGATGGAGGGCAGGTCATTAATGTATAGACTGAAAAGTAATGGCCCTAGAATGGACCCTTGGGGCACGCCTGTTGTACAGGCTGTAAACGGTGAGGTTTTTTCATTTTATTTTGACGCATTGGTAACGGTTCGCTAGGTATGATTGCAACCAATTCTAATTCTAAAGTAGGGGAAGTGGGTAAATGAATTCAACAGAGATTTGATTAACCTTTCTCAACAACAAAAAAAAAAAAAATGATACAGCTGACAAATGGGAACGACTGAACCATGGGGCAGGGGCAAGTTGTGGATAAAGTCTATGTAGCAGTCCTGGGAACGATGTGGGCTGGCAAGGGGTCAGCAGGGGATGGGGCGATTGTGAGAGGAGAGTAGAGGCGGCAGCACAGGTCTCAGGAGATGCAGTTGCCTCCAAAGCCAGAATCCAGGAGACATGTGGTAGACAGGGATGAGGTAACTGTTAAGCTTGTCATGATAGATGATGCTATAAGTTAGGGCAGGCTGACCCTATTCCTGTGAGGATTTGGCAGGCATGTGGCGATGACATATCCCTCGCCCCCATGGTACATATACAGCCTTGAAGCTGTATAGTAGTTCCTCTCCACAACTGTGAGCTTCATGGGGTTCACTTGCATGGGCTCCTCTGCTGTGGTCCGGTCTGCAGCTTGAGCTCCTATTGGTGGGAAGGAACACTCTGTTAAACACGACAGTGCGCGCCCAGAATGGCCAACTGGATGAATTTCTCCAGGCCAAGACAATCTTCATAGGTTGAGAGTAACAGCCAAAGAGCTGGATCCAGACCTTGGAGATTCGTGGTCAGGAGGGCACGTTCATCCCAACCACAAGTGGAGGTGACAGTATGGAACATGATCCTAGACATCCCTCTAGCACAGTGGTCAGCAACCCGCGGCTCCGGAGCCGCATGCGGCTCTTTCATCTTTACACTGCGGCTCCGAGTGGTTTGGGAAAATGAATTTTAAATATTTAATTGAAGTGTATTTCATTTGTGTTAATTCCTTTTTTTAAACTTTAGTTCTAAGTTGGAAGATTACTGTGATCTTGAAATATCAAATAAAATTATGAGATGATGAGAGATGAGATGAGAACAACTTTATTAATCCCGAAGGAAATTGTGCCAGAGTTTCAAGTAAAAACATAACAGTAATAGATAATAGTGGAAAGGAGGAAGAATAAGATATATAATGAAATATAAATTGTCTTAGCTGTTAGCAGTAACTACAAAGATTGAAGATTCCCTGCGGCTGAGGGAAGAGGAATTAAAAAGTCTGATAGCCTCAGGTAGGAAAGACCTCCTGTGGCGTTCAGTGGAGCTCTTTGGTGGTATCAGTCTACGACTGAAAGAGCTCCGACAGGACATCAACGTGGCATGCAGGGGGTGATGGATGTTGTCCATGATGCTGAGGAGCTTCCTCATCATCCTCCTCTCTGAAACCTGCACAACAGACTCCAGCTCTACTCCCAGGACAGATCCAGCTCTCCTGATGAGCTTGTTAAGTCTGTTGGTGTCAGCTGTCTTGAGCCCGCTACCCCAGCACACAACAGCGTAGAAGATGGCGCTGGACACCACCGACTGGTAAAACATCTGCAGCATGGTCCTGCAGACGTTGAAAGATCTGAGCCTCCTGAGGAAGAACAGTTGGCTCTGACCCTTCTTGATTATGGCATTGGTGTTAAAAGTCCAGTCCAGTTTATTGTCCAAGTGTTGTCCCAGGTATTTATAGGTGTCCACAATGTCCACATCAGTACCCCTGATGGGGACCGGATTCAGGTGGGTCCTTTGTTTCCTGAAATCCACCACCAGCTCCTTTGTCTTAGACACATTGAGCTGCAGGTGGTTTAGTCCACACCACTCCACAAACCTGTCCACCACGCTCCTGTACTCTTCCTCCTGGCCTCCGTTGATGCAGCCCACGATGGCAGAGTCATCTGAGAATTTCTGCAGGTGGCAGGACTGCGAGGAGAACCTGAAGTCTGAGGTGTAGAGCGTGAACAGGAAGGGAGACAGGACTGTCTCCTGCGACGCCCCCGTGCTGCTCACAATGGTGTCCGACGTGATGTTTCCCAGCCTCACATACTGCGGCCAACCTGTGAGGTAGTTGTTGATCCAGGCTGCGAGTGGAGCATCTACCTGCATGTCCAGGAGCTTCCTGTTCAGCAGGGCAGGTTGAATGGTGTTGAAAGCACTGGAGAAGTCAAAGAACATGACTCTCACAATGCTTTCTGCCTCCTCCAGGTGTGTGTAGATTCTGTGCAGCAGGAAGATGATGGTGTCCTCTACTCCTATCCGGGGCTGGTAAGCGAACTGCAGGGGGTCCAGCGAAGGTCCGACGACTGTGTGAAGGTGCCTCAGGACGAGCCTCTCCAGCGACTTCATGACGTGTGATGTCAGGGCCACTGGTCTGTAGTCGCTGTGTGTGTACTGGGATGCTTCACCTTAGGCACTGGAACCAGACATGAGGTTTTCCACTGGTCGGGGACAACCATCTGGGTCAGGCTCAGGTTGAAGAGATGTGAGAAGATCCCACACAGCTGAGAGGCACATCCTTTCAGCACTCTGGGGCTAAGGCCGTCAGGGCCAGCAGCTTTCCTGGGACGAAGGCGGCTGAACTCTCTCCTCACCTCCTCAGCGGTGAAGGCGACAGGACGGGGTGGAGAGAGTCCCATTGGGGGGCAGGAGGGCTGAGGTGTTAACGAGACATCGTGCAGGGAAGCAGAAGAGGTGCGTGGGGTAGGGGGAAAGCTCCTTAAAGTGAGGGGTGAGGGCACAGGGGAAGGAAAGTCCTGAGAGGAGCTGGGGGGAGGGTGGGCGGAGGCACCTTTATCAAATCTGTTAAAAAACAGGTTTAGTTTGTTTGCCTCCTGCAGGTCTCCAACCATCATCTGGCTTCCTTGTTTTCCATGGCCAGTGATTGTTTTCAACCCACTCCACACCTCCCTCATGTTGTTCTGCTGGAGTTTGCTCTCCAGCTTCCTCCTGTAACTGTCCTTGCCCTCTGCAATCTTCTCCCTCAGCTCAGTCTGCACCTTCTTCAGCTCCTCTTTGTCTCCACTCCTGAATGCCGCCTTCCTCCTGTTCAGCGTGTCCTTAATGTCCTTAGTCACCCAGGGTTTGTTGTTTGAGAAGCAACGCACAGTCTTGGTGGGGATGATGTTGTCCGTGCAGAAGTTGACATAGTCAGTTATGCAGTCGGAGAGCTTTCCGATGTCGTCTCCCTGGTCTTCGCAGAGCACATCCCAGTCCATCGTCTCGAAGCATCCCTGAAGAGTCAGTTCTGCCTCCTGTGACCACCTCCGGACAGTTCTGGTGATCACAGGTTGCCGCTGGACTTCAGGCACATAGCGAGGCTTTAGATGGACCAGGTTGTGGTCTGCCCTGCCCAGGGCAGGGAGAGCTGTGCAGCTGTATGCGTCCTTAGCGTTTGCATACAGCAGGTCCAGAGTTTTATTGTCTCTTGTCTTGCAGTCCACAAACTGTTTGAAAGTGGGCAGAGAAGATGACAATGTGTTGTGGTTGAAATCCCCAGAGATGGCTATGAAGGCACGGGGGTGCTGGGTCTGGAGTCTTGCGACCGTTGAGCTGATGACGTCATTAGCCCGCGGTACATTGGCAGACGGTGGGATGTAAACAGTGATGACGATGGCGTGGGAAAACTCTCTGGGCAGATAGTACGGCCGGAGGCTCACAGCCAACAGTTCGATGTCCGGGCTGCACACACGCTCCTTTACCGTGATGTGTCCGGGGTTGCACCACTTGTTGTTTACAAACACAGCGACACCTCCTCCTTTCCTCTTGCCGCTGCCGGCACAACTCCGGTCCCCTCGCACCAACTGAAAGCCGGGTAAACTCATCACAGAGTCCGGTATGTTGCTGTTTAACCAAGTCTCTGTGAAGCACAACACCGAGGCCTCACGACACACCCCGGCGCTCCGTGTGAGTGCTGTTAACTCCTCCAACTTGTTGTCCAGCGATCTCACGTTTCCCATCACAATGGAGGGGAGATACGGTCTGTATCTCCTCTTCCTCAGCTCCCGTCTTCTCCCCGCTCGGCAGCCCCGGTATTTCCTCAGTAGCTCCTTAGGGATTTCGTGCCTTTCCCCCATCCCGCCGCTGCATCTCAGTTCCATCAGCTGATCCCAGGTGTAAACAGTTGAGCCGTTGCGCTGCTCCGCCAGGACCGGGATGTGGCTCGAAAAAAGTGCTCCAAGCACCGCGGAAAACAAGAAATAGCGAATGGAGCAACATCTCTTGTTTTGTTAAATTCAATTAACTTAATAGTTACTAAAGCTAGAAGAAGTAATAGAAAAATAGAAGTAGAGAATTTATGAAAAAGAGACACTAAGGTGAAGAGAAACTCTGGCAGGCAGCCCCCCGAGACAGCGCCGGAAGTAGGAAAGTCATGCTCTGAAAGCCAAAAGCTCAAAATGAGTTCATCACATAAATCTTCTTCTTCTTTCGGCTTTTCCTGTCAGGGGTCGCCACAGTGAGTCAACTTTCTCCATCTAACCCTATTCTCTGTATCCTCCTCTCTCTACCTTCATATCCTCTCTCACTACGTCCATAAATCTTCTCTTTGGTCTTCCTCGAGACCTCTCGCCTGGCAGCTCCAATTCCAGCATCCATCTACCAATATATTCACTATCCCTTCTCTGTACATGACCAAACCATCTCAGTCTGGCTTCTCTGACCTTCTCTCCAAAACATCGAACATGTGCCGTCCCTCTGACAGACTCATTCCTGATCCTCTCCATCCTGGTCACTCCCAAAGAGAACCTCAACATCTTCATCTCTGCAACCTCTAGTTCTGTCTGCTGTCTTTTGGTCATTGTAACAGTCTCTAGTCCATACATCATCGCTGGTATCACCACTGTCTTGTACACCTTTCCTTTTATTCTGGCTGAAAGTCTTCTATCACATAGTACCCCTGACACTTTTCTCCACCCATTCCAACCTGCGTGGACCCGTCTCTTCACCTCTTTTCCGCACTCTCCGTTGCTCTGGACTGTTGACCCTAAGTACCTGAAATCCTCCAGCTTCTTGATCTCCACTCCCTGTAGCCTCACCGTTCCACCTGAGTTCCCCTCATTCACACACATATATTCTGTCTTGCTGCGACTAACTTTCATTCCTCTCCTTTCCAGAGCATACCTCCACCTCTCTAGATTTTCCTCTACCTGTTGTCTGCTCTCACAACAGATCACAATGTCATCTGCAAACATCATGGTCCATGGGGATTCCTGTCTAACCTCATCTGTCAGCCTATCCATCACCATTGCGAACAAGAAGGGGCTCTGAGCTGATCCCTGATGGAGTCCCACCTCCACATTGAACTTCTCTGTTACCCCTACAGCACACCGTACCAGTTTCTCACAGCTAGCATACATGTCCTGCACCAGTCTAACATATTTCTCTGCCGCTCCAGACTTCCTCATACAATACCAGAGCTCCTCTCTTGGCACCCTGTCATATGTTTTTTCTAGGTCTACAAAAACACAATGCAGCTCCCTCTGACCTTCTCTGTACTGTTTCTATTAGCATTCTCAACGCAAATACTACATCTGTAGTACTCTTCCTAGGCATGAAGCCATACTGCTGTTCACAAATGCTGACTTCTGCTCTGAGTCTAGTTTCCACTACTCTTTCCCATAACTTTATTGTATGGCTCATCAACTTTATCCCTCTATAGATTCCACAATTCTGCACATCCCCTTTATTTTTAAAAAATAGGCACCATCACACTTTGTCTCCATTCTTCAGGCATCTTCTCACTCTCTAAGATCCTGTTGAATAATCTAGTCAGAAAATCCACCGCTGCCTCTCCTAGACACTTCCACACCTCCACAGGTATATCATCAGGACCAACTGCTTTTCCACTCTTCATCCTCTTCAATGCCTTCCTTACTTCACTTTTACTAATTTGTGCTACTTTGTGGTCTACAATAGTCACCTCTTCTACCCTTGCCTCTCTTTCATTTTCCACATTCATCAGCTCTTCAAAGTACTCTTTCCATCTTCCCATCACTCTTCTAGCATCTGTCAATACATTTCCCTCTCTGTCCTTTATCACCCGGACCTGTTGTACATCCTTTCCAACTTTATCTCTCTGTTTCGCCAACCTGTATAGATCATTCTCACCCTCCTTACTATCCAACCGAGCATACAAGTCATCATAAGCCCTTTGTTTTGCCTTTGCTAGCTCTATCTTTACCTTTCGCCGCATCTCCCTGAACTCCTGTCTGTTCTCCGTCCTCTCAGTATCCCACCTCTTCTTCGCTAACCGCTTTCTCTGTATATACTCCTGTACTTCCTCATTCCACCACCAAGTCTCCTTATACACTTTCCTTCCAGATGACACACCAAGTACTCCTCTACCTGTCTCCCTGATAACACCAGCTGTAGTTGTCCAATCATCTGGAAGCTCACCCTGACCACCCAGACCCTTTCTCAACTCCTCCCTGAAAACCATGCAACACTCCTCCCTTTTCAGCTTCCACCACTTTGTCCTCTGCTCTGCCTTTGTCCTCTTCATCTTCCTTGTCACCAGAGTCATCCTACAAACCACCATCCTATGCTGTCTGGCTACACTCTCACCTACAACTACTTTGCAGTCACTGATCTCTTTCAGGTTACCTCGTCTTTACAAGATATAGTCTACCTGCGTGTTCCTACCTCCGCTCTTATAAGTTACCCTATGTTCCTGTTTTTTCTGGAAAAAGGTGTTCACTACAGCTATTTCCATCCTTTTTGCAAAATCTACCACCATCTGTCCCTCTGCATTCCTATCCAGGATACCAAATCTGCCCATCACTTCTTCATCCCATCTATTGCTTTCACCAACATATCCATTGAAGTCTGCATCAATTACCACTCTCTCATTTCTGGGAATATTCTGCATCACTTCATCTAACTCATTCCAGAACTTCTCCTTCTCTTCAGATTCACATCCCACCTGTGGGGCATAGCCACTAACAACATTGAGCATCACACCTTCAATTTCCAATTTCAGACTCATAAGTCTATCTGACATTCTTTTCACCTCTCGGACGATCCTTACAAACTCCTCCTTCAAGATAACTCCTACTCCATTTCTCTTCTTGTCAGTACCATAATAGTACAACTTAAAGCCTGCTCCTAAGCCTCTAGCCTTACTACCTTTCCACCTGGTCTCCTGGACACACAGTATATCCACCTTCCTTCTCTGCATCATGTCGACCAACTCTCTATCTTTTCCTGTCATAGTCCCGATATTCAAAGTCCCTACTCTCAGTCCCAGGCTCTCTCCTTTCCTCCTCTCTCTCTGCTTCTGAACACGCACTCCTCCTCTTCTTCTGGATCTTGTTCTTTGACCCACAGTAGCCCAATTTCCATTAGTACCCTGTAGGTCATCATTACCAATGGCGGTCATTGTTAACCCGGTCCGCGACTGATCCGGTATGGTAAAGTTATGGTTGACTTGCATGTTTGGTTTTGGCAAAGTTTTATGCCGGATGCCCTTCCTGACACAACCCTCTGCATTTATCCGGGCTTGGGACTGGCACAGGGAGACACTGCTCCGTGTCCCCCCAAGGCAGGCTTGGAGAGACACAGGTCAGTGCCGCCCTGTGGCTGTATTTGAAGTGAAGCTGGTAGGTCTCCATTAATACTGTATTTGGTCAGTATGGCCTCCTTCAGTTGGTCATTCTCAAGGCATCGTCTTGGTCCATTGCACCATACACGGCTCAGGCCTCGACCGTCAGGAGGGTGCTGATCTGACTGCCCAGTCAGTTGTCAGCCACTGACACGCCATAGATTGTGTTCACCTAAGCCAGGGGTTGGCAACCTGTAACACTCAAAGAGCCATTTGGACCCGGTTTCCTCGGAATAGAAGACACTGGGAGCTGCAATTACTTTTTGACGTTTAAAATAAAGGTACCACTGTATATATTGCTTTTTATTACCTTTACACTTTGTGAATTTCAGAAGCAACACACTACACACTTGTTTATACAAAGTATTACAGAGAAAATTAAATTTTATTCATGTAATGAACTTATTTTGAGCTTTGGGCTTTCAAAGCGTTTAGAGGAGCCTTGACCTGAATTTTGAAAATAAATCGGGAAAAAGCACTGTGTCAGTAAACAATGAAAAATAAATATTTGCAAAATAGCTTCATAAATATTTATTTTACCTGGTTTATGGGACTTCTGCTCCTGAACTTCTGCGTACAGCATCTGCAAATCGGGACTTCACTGGCTGATGGGTATACTGGTCTGCGAGTGACGTTATTTTGAAAAATAATAAATATAATTTTATTCAATATTTCAAGATCACAGTAATCTTCCAACTTAGAACTAAAGGTTAAAAAAAGGAATTAACACAAATGAAATACACTTCAATTAAATATTTAAAATTCAGAGAGGAGGATGATGAGGAAGCTCCTCAGCATCATGGACAACATCCATCACCCCCTGCATGCCACGTTGATGTCCTGTCGGAGCTCTTTCAGTCGTAGACTGATACCACCAAAGAGCTCCACTGAACGCCACAGGAGGTCTTTCCTACCTGAGGCTATCAGACTTTTTAATTCCTCTTCCCTCAGCCGCAGGGAATCTTCAATCTTTGTAGTAACTGCTAACAGCTAAGACAATTTATATTTCATTATATTTCTTATTCTTCCTCCTTTCCACTATTATCTATTACTGTTATGTTTTTACTTGAAACTCTGGCACAATTTCCTTCGGGATTAATAAAGTTGTTCTCATCTCATCTCTCATCATCTCATAATTTTATTTAATATTTCAAGATCACAGTAATCTTCCAACTTAGAACTAAAGGTTAAAAAAAGGAATTAACACAAATGAAATACACTTCAATTAAATATTTAAAATTCATTTTCCCAAACCACTCGGAGCCGCAGTGTAAAGATGAAAGAGCCGCATGCGGCTCCGGAGCCGCGGGTTGCCGACCACTGCGCTAGAGGGATGTCTAGGATCATGTTCCATACTGTCACCTCCACTTGTGGTTGGGATGAACGTGCCCTCCTGACCACGAATCTCCAAGGTCTGGATCCAGCTCTTTGGCTGTTACTCTCAACCTATGAAGATTGTCTTGGCCTGGAGAAATTCATCCAGTTGGCCATTCTGGGTGCGCACTGTCGTGTTTAACAGAGTGTTCCTTCCCACCAATAGGAGCTCAAGCTGCAGACCGGACCACAGCAGAGGAGCCCATGCAAGTGAACCCCATGAAGCTCACAGTTGTGGAGAGGAACTGATATACAGCTTCAAGACTGTATCTGTACCATGGGGGCGAGGGATATGTCATCACCACATGCCTGCCAAATCCTCACAGGAATAGGGTCAGCCTGCCCTAACTTATAGCATCATCTCTTGTGACAAGCTTAACAGTTACCTCATCCCTGTCTACCACATGTCTCCTGGATTCTGGCTTTGGAGGCAACTGCATCTCCTGAGACCTATGCCGCCGCCTCTACTCTCCCCTCATAATCGCGAGTGTGATGTTATTATCAGCGGCAAAAAATAATAAATATCTTTTAAATATCTAAATATCTAATTTTATTTAACATTTCAAGATAATAATAATCTTCCAATTTAGAACTAAAAGTTAAAAAAAGGAATTAACACAAATGAAGTACACTAAATACAATTTAGTATATATAATTTATTTTCCCAAGCCACTCGGAGCTGCAGTGTAAAGATGAAAGAGCCGCATGCGGCTCCGGAGCCGCAGGTTGCCGACCCCTGACCTTAGCATTTTAATCTTGGCTCCCTCTCTACCAAACTTCAAGCTTGACGATTCGGACGGGATTGTTCTGCTGATGGTGATGGACAGTGGCCCACCACTGAAGATTATTGTTGTGAAACTGCCCTGGCCCCACTAGCTGGAACCTCAGCAACTGCATCAGGATCTGGCATGGTTCTGACATGGACCTCCTGCTGCAGGAGTCTAAACTGACACTGTCACGCCCTCAAACGACCCTCCTGACATGCTGCTTCCTGCTCCAGCCAGGCACCTCATGTCTGTTGCTGTGCCATCAGAGGCCAAAACATGTCTCATAGCTTCTGTACAGACAAATCTTCGGCCACCCTGGCCAGTTCTGGTTCGGCAGAGCTGCCGTCTTCCCTTACGATAGCCTGGCCTTCCTGCTGAATGGGTCTCCTCTCCATTGTGGCAGGTTTCTTCAGCCACATTGCACCCACAAAGGGGCATCACAGTAAATCCAGGACGATGAAAAAAGTGAACGAAGAGAAAGAAAGAAATCGGACACCGCATACGAAAAAAACTCACTGCTGCTCTCTATTGGCCTTGATACCACTCCTGATTCCAGTTGTGGTGGGATGGGTGGGCAGACACCACTAGGCAATGGTGGACCAGACCAAAAAGGCATTGGCAGAGGAGAGATTTCTGTAAAATGTTTTATTCACAGAAAACCCAGAATCAACAGTCACTGCATCCCAAAAACAAAACTTGATAAGTCTCTAACGTGGGGGTGGGGGGGATTTTACCAGATACAAACAACAACATAAAAGGCTATGAAGTATTAAATTGACATTTCAATAATACTTCAACAGCAGCCTGCCACCAAGAATATTAAAATTCAACAGATTTCAATGATTTATGAAGGGATTGAATGGGGTGGCTTGATCAAGGCCATCTCAGTCATCCCCATGATGAGCAACATGTTAGACTGGGCTAATTAAATGCCGGAACACAAATGCTCCCTTTTTCCTTGATAGCACCCCTTTGCCCCCGAAGGGACCTGTCAACGGCAAAGAGCATAACAAAAAGCTAAGCATCTCCAACCTGTCTGCTCAGGTAGCTATTCAGCAGAGGATAAAAAAGCTCTGCAGAAGCTTAAAATGGCAGAAAAGACTATTAGTTGCAATCTGTATTCCAAGGACATCTCTAGTTCATGGTGCCTCAGCAGAGCAAGAAACATCATAAATTGATAAGGAAAATTAAAGGAAGTGAACAGTAGAAGAGGTGACTACTATGGACCACATAGTAGTAGAGATGAGTAAAATTGAAGTGAGGAGGGCATTAAAGAGGATGAGGACTTGAGAGGCAGTTGATCCTGATGATATATCTGTTTAGTCATGGAAGTGTCCCGGAGAGGGAGTAGAGTTTCAGGTTAACTTTTTCAACAGGATCTAAGAGTGAGAGGATGCCTGAGGAATGGGGAAGAAGTGTAATGGTGCCCACTTTTAAGAATAAAGGAGATATACAATACTGTGGCAACTGTAGAGCAGGGGACATACTCTTTTGCTTTGCGAGCAACTTTTCAAATAAATTAGTAAAAATTATATAACTGAACTAAAAATGCTGAATGTATATTAATTTATACATCTACTGAGTATACTTAACATAATCTATGTTTGCGAACCCTGCATAACTACATGAACCCTTACGGCACACTACAACGGAGTAAAATTTTGGTCATTACCTTACTTTGATGGATTGCAGCTGCATTGTAACTGCTGAGAGTAGTTACTAGAAGCCAGTCTCAAGCAGACTTCCAAATGATCATCTGTTATGGTTGAACAGTGTTTGGACTTGCAAATCTTCATGTTGGAAAAGGCCGACTCACATACATAAGCAGAGCCAAATAATGCAGTCAAGGAGGTGGCAGTTTTTCTCATTTTTGGGAACTTCTCTGTGAGTCCATCGGAGGAACGGCACATGTTCAGTGTTTTGGAAATAAGCTTTAAGAGGCCAGATCGAGATGGTTTGGACATGGAGAGAGGAGGGATAGTGGATATATAGGTATACAGATGCTGAGGCTGAAACTGCCAAGTAAGTGTCCGAGAGGAAGGCTGAAGAGAAGATTTATGGATATATTGAAAGAGAACATGAAGTTAGTTGGTATGAAAGAGTAGGTTACAGGAAATAAAGTCAAATGAAGGAAGATTCACTGTTGCGACCCCCTGAAGGGAAAATAAGAAAGAACAAGACTTTAGGATCACAATGTCATTTGTGTCCTGCAACTGATGCTCAATTGAAACAAAGGGAAACAGTAAGTTTTAGATTATTTACCTCAAGTACAATACTCCACTATTTATTGAATATGGCTACATACAATTTTCTCTAAATTTTTAATGTGAATCGATGTGTGATTTATCACAAGATCTCATATCAGATGAGAGGTAAAACATCTTCAAGGAAAAAAATTGTGAACAATTCAGAGTGGGGTTCAGAAGTTTCACCTCTCATCAAGTGTTGTTTTCGTCAACAACGATGATGATGATAAAATTATTTCATTGATGCCCCTTTTTATATGACGATAACTAGACAAGACTGAATGCACTGTAAAGGGAGATGGTAAGCACAAGGTAAGTGGAAAAAATACCAATATATAATACTCAAATACCCAAGTGACACCTGATGGCTCATTATGCGGATATTTTTTCAAAAGTGAGTTAGAAGTCCTGTTAACATATCATATTCATACAACGTTGCAATCAGCTTGTGTAGGATCCAAATACACTTTGTATGATGTCTGGTTTTGAAAATATTATGCATCTTAATTGCACTGGCAGTCAAGGTCAAGAATATATGTGTTCCTCCATCCATCGCTCATTTTTTGGGGATTGGCATTTGCACTTCTTCAAGTTCTTAGAAATAAAGGCTTTTTTGAGCAATGAACATTGAGCATTTTACATAACCACTTTATCTGTTTGTAATGCACAATCCTTAGATCAAAGAGTATTTGCCGTTGAGTGGAAACCTTGTATGTCTGCGGCCATTCCTTTATTATTGTAATTATTGGTGAAATAGCTGATCTACAAGCTCACATTGTGTTGCAATGTGTTGAACTCATAGATCTCATACTTTCACAACTTATGGGTTACACTCCTAAATGATGAAGTAGGGCAGATATTCATGGAAAAAACAGTTAAAATATGTTGGCAGAAAAGTTAAAATATGGCGATAAATGGTGTCTGCCTAAGAACAATCTCCAATACTTATTTCCCAAAAGTAATTTGTTAAAAAAGACTACTGTTTTTTTATAACTAAACCCTGTTTGAGTGTCTGCTGACTAGGACTGGACTAAAAGAAGAAAGATCTTTTTATGTGACATTCAGTTATACGTAGAGCACATCAGCTAAATTTGACCACCACTTAACCCATCATGGATGAACCATGATACTAAGGGAGCAGTTAGGGGCTCAGTGTCTTGCTCAACAAGTCCAAAAGACTAATTTTAAAATGGCTGCTCAAAACAACACTGCTTAGTTGAGTGGTGAAACCTCTCAAGACAGTCAAGTCCAGTTGTCACAAGAAGATTTTAGTAAGAATTAACCATGACCTGGATGACTGAGAACCTTCACAGACATCAGATCTAGTGGATATATTTTTCATGCATGGGGAGTGATTTAAATTCTGTGTGTCTTAAAAAATAAAAGAAAGACATTGAAACACACACAGACACAAATACCTACATTCTTGCTTAACTGTGAGAGAAATGTCCTCCTTACATTTTGGGGCAATTCATGACTTTGAGTGACTTCTTTATGACTTTTGGTGCTTTTCTGTCCTGGTGATTGAAAAAGATGAAATAAATTGTTATTGAGATCACTTTTCAGTTTTTTGATGCTGATTGTAAAATCTAAATAACATGTTATGCAGGCTGTTTCGTCATGTGGGATAATCGCCATAAATTGATAACACACTTGTGCTGATGTGAATAAAGGATGCATAAGATGCAGAAGGTTTGATAAATTTATTTAAATATGCCCTTGAAGATATTTAAAAGCTGGGTGACTTGATTTCGTAGACTAATACTGAAATCTGTATTGGTCCAGGGCACATGTGTCAAACTCAAGGCCCACGGGCCAGATGTGTCCCGCCATGTCATTTTATGTGGCCCCGAGAGCTTCAAAGTTTTGAGTGTCTAAAATGAAATACCAAAAAATAAATTAAAAGCGTGTTTTGACCAAAAACTACATTTCCCAAAATGCCTTTCGACGATGGTAGCTGCCACAGTGTTTCCACATCCATGCCAACGAGTGGAATTGAGATATAAATAATGATCCCAAAATGTCCAGGAAGAGAAAAGTTGATGCAGACGGAAGACAGTTTCAAGAAAGATGGGAAGGTGAATACTTGTTTGTGCTTCAAGAAGAAAGACCGGTATGTCTTTTGTGTTACAAGGCAGGGTCTGTTGTCAAAGAGTACAGTCTGCATCGACATTTTGACACCAAACACGGAGCTAAGTATGCTAAAGCTAGCCTTCAAGAGAAGCAACAAATTTCCCAAGAATTAAAAGGCAACCTGCGGTCGCAGCAGAGTTTATTCACGAAATCCACAGCCCAAAATGAGGACACAGTGAAAGCTAGCTTCATTGTAGCTGAAGAAATCTCCCACACTTCCAAGTCTTTTTCATAGGGAGCGTTTTGAAGCGGTGCATGCTGAAGGTCTGTGAGCAGGTGTGTCCTGACCAGTTACAGACTTTTAAAAATGTCAGTTTGTCAAGAAACACCATCACAGACCGAGTGAAGGAACTAGCAGAAAATCTTACAACACATCCAGCCGAGGAGACACGCAGCTACAAAGCTTTTTCACTAGCTGTTGATGAAAGCACAGATAACACGGACACAGCACAGTTAACAATTTTTATTCGAGGCATAAAGTCGGCTCTCTCTATCACTGAGGAACTGTTGGATGTGGCGGCAATACATGGCACCACAACGGGACAGGACATTTTTGATGCGGTGGAGAAGGTTGTGAGTAAAAATGCATTGCAGTGGGAAATCTTGGTGGGATTAACTACAGACGTTGCACCGGCAATATGTGGAGGAAAACGCTATAACTCGATGAGATACGCAATTTTTGACCACATGACTATATCTTTTGAACCAGCAGTTGGACAAAAGTGACTTTGACCTATATCGTACAGAATCATGTCCTATTCAACAAATTTCATCACCAGTAACCTGCTTAAAATAATTTATTTTTTATCTACACTCTGTACCAAAAAGGCTTCAACTTGATGAGCTAAGCACTTTTTGACCACATGGCTATATCTTTTGAAGTTGTGGCTGGATATGATTGATTTTGATATAAATTGTGCAAAATCATCTCCAAGCTGCCGTTAATTACCCGGCCCCTAAAGGACAGCGGCACGCTCTGCTCGGGGCCGGGGAATTCGCGAGGGATCGAGAGGGCTCGAGAGGGCTCGAAGGAAGGAGCCACTGGAGGTCCCAGGGCTGGAGGATTGTGGGGCCCTTCCTGTAACTCTGCCTGGGACCCTTTCTGAGACCCTGCCCTGCCTGGGACCCTTGCTGTAACTCTGCCTGGGATCCTGCCTGAGATCCTTCGGGAGACCCTTCCTGAGATCCTGCCCTGACCCTTCCTGTGACCCTGCCCTTCCTGCAACCCTGCCTGGGGCCCTTCCTGCAACCCTGCCTGGGACCCTGCCTGCAACTCCACCTGGGACTCAGCCTGGTGAGACCCAGCCTTGTGCGACTCTGTCCCGGGGCCGAGGAATTGCCAGAGACCCTGCCTGTGTGTGACCCTTACCGTGTAGCTTAGCCCACCATGTCCCCCTTGGCTTGCCCCACCCTAAATAAAGAGCTCCAACCCTAATTTCAGCCTTGGTGGTGTGGTTCCCACTCCGAGTCCGCCCCTCCGCCCTGTGACAACCACATGGCTATATCTCTTGAACCTGTGGCAAGATTACAGTGATTTTGACGGATATAGTGCAGAATCATGTCCTTTTCAACATATTTCAGCACCAGTAACCTACTTGAGAGAATTCATTTCTTATTTTCAGTCTATACCAAAAACGCAATAACTCGGTGTGATAAGCACTTTTTGACAACATGGCTATATCTCTTGAACCCGTGGCGAGATTACAGTGATTTTGACAGATATTGTGCGGAATTATGTCCTATTCGACAAATTTCAGCATTAGTAACCTGCTTGAAATAATTCATAACTTATTTCCACTCTGTTCCAAGAAGGCTTTAACTTGGTGAGATAAGCATTTTTGGCCACATGGCTATATCTCTTAAATCTGAGGCAGGATTACAGTGATTTTCACCTACATGAAGCAAAATCATGTCCCATTAAACATATTTCAGCACCAAACACCAGCTTGAAGGAATTTATTAGCAATTTACACTCTATACCAAAAACACTTCAACTCAGTGAGATAAGCACTTTTTGACCACATGGCTATCTCTTTTGAACCTGAGGCTGGATTACAGTGATTTTGACCTACATGATGCACCAAACACCAGCTTTAATGAATTTATTAGTTATTTACACTCTGTACCAAAAACGCTTCAACTCGGTGGGATAAGCACTTTTGGACCACATGGCTTTATCTTTTGAACCAACGTTTGGACAAAAGTGATTTTGACATATATCGTGTCAGAATCATGTCCTATTCAACATATTTCAGTACCAGAAAACACCTTGAGAGAATTCATTAGTTATTCACCCTTTGTACCAAAAACGCTTCAACTCGATGAGATAAGCACTTTTTGACTACATACCTATATGTCTTCAACCTGTGACAGGATTACAGTGATTTTGACAGATATTGTGCAGAATCATGTCCTATACAATATATTTCAGCATCAATAACCTGCTTTGAATAATTCATTACTTATTTACACTGTGAACCAAAAACGCAATAATTCGGTGTGATAAGCACTTTTTTTTTTGAACATTTATTAGCACAGGTTCCTTGAGTCACACACATTCTTACAAAACCTCATGACAAGATACACATTATACCATATTCTTTATAGGTCACTTATTTCCTCACTAGCAAGCAAAAAAAAAAAAAAACAAACCAAAAAAAAAAAACAACATCTAGCTCAGTCACACCTGGTTTTTCCTTAAATCACTTGTTGATGCGTACCCATAATAAATTGCTCTGGATCAATTGGTCTGTTTAATTTTAAAATCTCACTTATCTGTTTTTTTACCTCTTCCCAGAATTTCATCAGTTTAGGGCAGTCCCAAAAATGTGGGAAAAGTCCCCCGTTATGCCACAGCCCCTCCAACACAGGGGAGAACAGTTATTATCATAAGAAGCTATTATCAAGGGAGTTTTAAAATACCTTATTCTTAACTTCCAGCTGAACTCCCTCCCTGTTGGGCTGCTTAAACATTTTTGCCAGGGCAACCAAGAACTCTCCCATTCTCCATCAGCAATCACGGCATTAGATTCCAGTTCCCACTTAGCTTTCACATCCAATGTGTCCACTAAAGTGTCCATATGTATCCTGCCATATATATCTGATATTGTATTTTTAATGCTCATTTTGTTCTCAACTATCTCAACCTAATATTGTTCAAAATTAGATGAAGCTTCTTTAATATTGTCCCATTCTTCGTGTGTCATCAAATAATGTCGAATTTGAAAATATCTAAATAAATCCTTAGAGTCAATGCCGTATTTCGCCTGAAGTTGTGAAAAAGCCCTCAGAGTTCTCCCTTCAAATAACTGATTTATTGTGATTAAACCTTTCCCTGCCCATCTAATGAAACCACCGTCCATCTTTGCTGGCAGAAAGTCACCTGCTGCTGTTATTTTTGCTGCCCTCGATAGAGATAGAGGTAGATTCAGGAATCATCTTGTCTTTTCCCAAACCTTTAGTGTATGGTTGACATATTCATTTTGTATCTTAAGTCCACGTCTTGCTTTTGAATTTAGAAAGGGAAGAGTTGAAAGCGACACATTTTTAACTGAACCTTGCTCTATATGCACCCATCTTGTGTCCATATCTAGTTATATCCATGAGACCAATTTTCCAAGTTGTGCTGCCAGGTAGTTACTGCGGAAGTGTGGCAAGGCCAATCCGCCCTTATCTCTGGGTGCACAGAGTATTTTCAATCTCACTCCAGGCCTCTTGTTCTGCCATATATATTTGGAAATGAGCTTATACAGTAATGTAAAGGTAGATACAGGAACAGTGATAGGAAGAGCATTGAACAGAAACAGCATTCTAGGTAAGACATTCATCCTGATACTTTCTATACTCCCAACTAAGTAAGAAGGAAGCACCTCCCATCTTTCCATGTCATTTTTGATCTGAGAAATTAGTTTACCATAATTTGCCTTATATAGCTGACTAGATACCTGAGAATCATTCTCACACACGGCACAAAAGCCCCCTTTTGACCACTTGAATTTCACCTGTCCGTCCAAGCATGTCGGCCAGCATCCTGTTATCATCATTGCTTCTGATTTCCCCTCATTCACCTTGTACCCTGACACCTCCCCATAGTCCCTCAGGCATTGCATTAGGACCGGTATAGATGACTGAGGATTTCTTATAAACAAAAGAACGTCATCCGCGAACAACGAAATTTTGTGCATCTCCCCTCCTTCATCTACTATTCCCTCGATCTGATCGTTTGTCCTTATCAATTCAGCAAGCGGTTCGATCCACAATGCGAACAAAATAGGCGAGATTGGGTTCCCCTGCCTAACTCCTTTTTTAAGGTGAAAAAATTGGGAGCAGTATCCATTCACCCTGACCCTTGATATTGGGTCTTTATTCAGTGCTTCAATCCACTTTATAAATGTCAAATTAAATCCCATTTGTTCCATAGTAAATTTCAGATATGTCCACTCCACCCTGTCGAACGCCTTCTCAGCATCAAGACTGAGAAGCATTGACGGGTGAACTGAATGTCTTGCCACCGATTGTACATTTAATGCTAATATTATTTGCTCCTTGTCGACCCGGTATGAAACCGGTCTGGTCTGGGTTAATCAATTTACCTAAGTACTTCTGCATTCTATTTGCTAATATGGCACTAATAATCTTTACGTCATTCCCCAACAAACTGATCGGCCTATAGGCACCACAATCTAATGGATCTTTCCCCTCTTTGTGTATCACCGTTATTGCTGCCTCAGACCAGCTCTTAGGTGGGTCATTTTCCTGTAGGGCATAATTAAAGATCTGGCAAAGTTTTGGCACAAGCTCCTCTCCAAAGGCCTTATAAAATTCACCTGGTAGACCATCTGTGCCAGGGGATTTGTTGTTTTTTAATGATTTAATAACGTCTTGTATCTCGTTTTCTCGGATAGGAGCTATTAATTCGTCCGCCTCAGATGCAGAGAGTTTTCTTAAATTAAGATTTTTGAATATATCTTCTAATTTCCTTTTGTCTTGTGTTTCTCCTGATGTATCATAAAGATTTTTATAGTAAGTTTGGAATGCCTCAGCTATCTCCTCTGGGTGGGAGACCTCGGTCAGAGAGGAGGGGTGTTTTATCTTAGGGACAATACGGCTTGATCGTTGTTTCCTCAATTGAAAGGCAAGTAGCCGGCTCGCCCGATTTCCCTTTTCATAATACCTTTGGCTTGTGTATCGAAGTGCTCCCTCTGCTTTTCGAGTGAGAAGTTCATCCAAGGAGGTTTTACTTTCTTGTATTTGTTTAAAGACATTTTTGTCCCTTGTCATGTTGTGTTCACATACTAGTCTTTTTATGTCACTTTCCAGCTGTTTTTCCTTTTCCATTCTCTGTCTGTTTAATCTAACCGCAATTTCAATACATTTCCCTCTCAGCAGCACCTTTGCCCCCTCCCAAAGAGTCGAGGGGATACTGATCCATCATCATTAATTTTGAAGTACTCATCAATGTTTTTTTTTATGTTTTCCTTTATATTTGGATCTGTCAACAATGAAATATTTAGTCTCCAGTATTTGAAGTGCCAACCAAAGCCTAAATTTAATTTCATATATACAGGACCATGATCAGATAGGGTACCAGGTTCAATAACACATTCTCTGACTTTATAAAAGCTTTGTTTTGAAATGCAAATCAAATCAATTCCTTAGTATGACCCATGTACCATGGACAGAAAGGTGAATTCTCTCGTGGTTGGGTTCTTAGCCGTCCAAACATCCACAAGTCCTAATTCTTCCAACATATGCTTTGCTGCCCTGGATTTCCTGCTAATGGGCCCATAATCAGAAGGAGTTTTATCCAATTTTACATTTAAAACACAATTGAAATCTCCACCTAAAATTATAGTACCTCTGGGTTCTCTTGCCATTACAGTTGCCACTTCTTTAAAGAAATTGGGGTCATCTTCATTAGGGGCATAGATATTCATGATAGTTAGCTCTACTCCACCTACTGTTCCCACAATAAGTATATATCTCCCCGCTTTATCCTTCACTTCTCTCTGAATTGCAAAACTAATTGAATGACTAATTAAAATTGCTTCTCCTCTCTTTCTGCTGTTTGAACAAAAAGCATAGAATACCTGTGCAACCCAGTCTCCCCTCAATTTCTTATGGTCTACCTCATTTAAGTGAGTTTCCTGTAGTAACGCTATTGAGCAATTAAATTTCTTCAACTGAGTCAGCATTTTCTTTCTTTTTATAGGATTATTTAATCCTTTGACATTATAACTGACAATCCCTACCTGACATAAATCGGCATTTCTTATTTTTGTTTTACTCTCCCCAGATTTACCTTTGCACAAAGTAACTATCCTTGCCATAGTAGTAACAAAAATCACTTGTGCGGACCTAACCAACATGTCAAGGAAACAAGAACTCTTAAAACACAGAACAGAAAAAATAAAATAAGCATATGTGACTTCCAATAGTCCAGCTGAGTACAGAGATCTGTCCAGCTACTGTTGTAATGTAGGCAGAGGGTTGTGACTTAAGATTCCGTCTGGGCAAAGTGCACTAAGTGCTGTCCAAACCACAGACCATAGAAAAAAACAAAATCTTTGGTGAGGCGGTGATCCCAACACGGGTCTCATCGTAAAAAAATATTAATTGAAAACAATAGCAGAGTTAACTCTCCTCTCCTCTCAATACAATATGTATTACAATATGATTCACTTAACTTCATAGTTGAAACAGCTGAATATGCTGAACAGTAATACACATAGAACTTTAAGATTGACAGTAATAACGTTATCTAATTATTTTAACATTACCCGGGCACAGTACTCCTCATCAGTACTCCTCATCATTTTAGTCCAGCAAAACAGCCCGCAGGTCTGCGGCGGACAGTGATGTGTCCTTTCTTTCTCTCTTCCCACCATCCTGTCTTTGCCATGTATCTTTTGAGAGTTCCCATTCCAGTCTCTCTCTCTCTCGCTAACCTGCAACTCGATGCCCAGCTTCTTCAACGTTGGCACAGAATCCACCAGCGTAGGAAAGGTTTTCACTCCCGACTCCAAGTTGATTCTCAGCTGCGCCGGATAGCGGCACATTGCCCGGATCTCCTTCTCCTTCAGCTGCTTGATCACTCCTCGGACCCGCGTTCTCTTCCTCTGACCAGGATTACTCTCCAGAAATACAAAGTAAATCACTCCTTTTTGGAACTTCACTCGTTTTTGGGCCCATGCTTGACGCCGCACTGCTTCCTTTACTGCATAATCCAGAAACCTCAGGATAATGGAGCGCGGAGGCGCTGAACTTGCAGGCTTCAGCCCCAGTGATCTGTGTGCCCTCTCGATTTTTATATTTAGCTTGGGCGGGAGTTGTAGCGCCGTATCAATTAAGTTCTTCACAAAACCAATCATGTCACCTTTCTCACTTTCCTCGGGGACTTGATAAATTCTCAGATTGTTGTGGCGCATCGGGTTCTGTAGATCGTCGCACATGTTGGCATACACTAGTCTCCGCTTCCACAGTTCTCCGCTCTAGCTTCTCCATCCTTTGAAGGTGTCGGTCACGGACTTGACTCAGTCTAGTTAATTGTTCCTTAGTGTCTGCAAATGCTTCCTGATTTTCTTTCCTCAACTCTTTCAACTCACGAAGAATGTTCTCCATGTTCTGTTCATCCGTTTTTCCGCTCACCTGGCTTAGGGAAGATGGCGGCCGATTTTTTCCTTTCGCTTCTTCTTGCTGTTTTTGCCGTTTTCCTGCGTTCCGTGTGTATCTAGTTGTGCTCATCCTAATCTGCAATGCCTCAGACTCACTCTTCCACCATTAAACTGTCAAGTATTTTTTCATAAACAGTCGAATACTACCAATTTTCGGGAGAGCTCAACTCCGTTCGTGTGTCTCAGTACATTGCGTAACCGGAAGTCGATCAGCACTTTTTAACCACATGGCTATATCTTTTCAACCAACAGTTGGACAAATGTGACTTTGGTGCTGAAATATGTTGAATAGGACATGATTCTGTATGATATAGGTCAAACACCAGCTTGATGGAATTTATTAGTTATTTACACTCTGTACCAAAAAACGCTTCAAATTAGTGAGATAAGACCTTTTTGACCACAAGGCTTTATCTTTTAAACCAGCGTTTGGATAAAAGTGATTCTGTCATATGTAGAATAGGACATGATTCTGCATTATATTTCAGCACCAGTAACCTATTTGAGAGAATTCATTTCTTATTTTCACTCCGTACAAATAACGCTTCAACTTGGTGAGATAAGCACTTTTTACCATATGGCTATAGCTCTTGAAACTGTTGTAGGATTACAGTGATTTTTACATATATTCTGCAGAATCATGTCCTTCTCAACATATTTCAGCACCAAACACCAGCCTTATGGAATCTATTAGTTATTTACACTTTGGTCAAAAAGTTCTTATCCCACCAAGTTAAAGCGTTTTTGGTACAAATGGCTATATCTTTTGAAGTTGTGGCTGGATTTTATTGATTTTGATATAAATTGTGCAAAATCATCTCCTATACAAGTAATTTCAGCATCAGAAACCAGCTTGAACAAAATCATTGTTTTTTTCCACTTTGTACCAAAAAACGCTTCAACTCCATGAGATAAGCACTTCAACCTGTGACAGGATTACAGTGACTTTGACAGACATTGTGCATAATCATGTCCTATTCAAGAGATCCAACGTGGGCTTTCAGGTGAGCTGATGGCATCTAGGGAGTGAACCTGGGACGCTGGGATTCACTGCTGAACCCTCTGATGTTTCGCTGATTGGCCCACGACATCTCCAGTGAAGGAGGGCGCTCACTTGACAACCTGTTAGGTTTCAAGTGAGCGATGGCCTCCTTCAGAGTTTCTTCTTCGGTGCCTTAGGCACGATTTCATCAAGGGATACCAACACGATTTCATCAAGGGATACCAACACCTAGTCCTACACAACAGATCTGATCATCTGGTTAACCAGTGACAGCTGTCTTTCCATGCTGTCGCAAGGTCTTGCCCTTGCTGTCAGCTGCACTTTCACAGCAGACAGGAGGGAACAGACCCCAACGGGGCCATCATGGGCTAGCTACCCGTGGTTGGCGGGACCCAGCACAACTGGTGTATGGGTCCCACCCATAACTGGCTATGAAAAGTAATACGAAGAAAATACCCCCAGAGCCTGCGAGAGCGGGGGCGGAAGATGGCTCATCGGCAGATAACACGGTAACGGACACAGGAACGGAACAGACTACGAGTTTGATGATCAGCATGCCAGAGGCTCCGCCAGCTACAGCAGGACACAGGCTCCAGAACTGCGTATGTGGTTGGACAAAGGTTACCTCCACCCTCGGCCTGAAGATACACCAGGGCAAGAAAGGGTGCCTAAAGAAGGGTCAACAGGGATGTCGCATCGACAGCTACTTTTTGAGAAGCAGGCCGAGTCAGTCGACAAAGTCCAGCAGCAGGACACACACACCACAGTCTGCAGGACATCAATGCCCCTGTCCCAGAGGAGGAAGAGCTAGGCACAAGAGAGGAACTGGAATCAAACACAGCACGTCCATCAGCAGAGAAGAAACTCCCAGGGTGAAGGCCATTAGTCAAGTGGCCAAAGTCCTGCGACAAGTCGCTGTGGATGGAAATCAACACTGATCTCTGCAACATCCGAGAGGGGATCAAAAGCACCACCATGAAGAAGTTGGTGAGAATGGGCGGGCTGATCTATGCCTATGGAGCAGAACGGTTTTGTGTTGTCGAAAGCAAGCGATCGAGCACAGCAGTTCCCACCAAGCCCAGAAGGCAAACAGAAATAGACCGATTGGAGATGATGCTATTGGGTTCAAGCGACCCATTCATAGCCCAAGCACCCCCCATCCTGGCAACTGGGAGGAAGTGGACCCCGCTAGCTGCAACTGAACAGGCAAAGGCAGCCCTCAGACACAGGGACATTGTGGGCCGGGTTCAGGAGGGGAGGAGTGGACTTTGGGCTGGATTGGCCTTGCTCCAGGCTAGTGTACTGGCCCCGAGACGCAAGCTGGTGGTCCAGGAAGTTCGCCGGGAGGAGGAAGCAGGAAGGCGTGCACAAGCTGTGTCACAGGCGAAGCAGGGGCAGTGGATGACATGGGAGGGAGTCGAGAAGCGGAAGATCTCCTGGAAAGATCTGTGGGATATGGAGGCCTTCAGGGCGAGCTTTACCATCAGGGCAGCCTATGATGTCCGCCATACCACTGGTTTAGATTAGCAGGAGAGGGCAGAAGACCCTACATGCCCTCTATGCTCTAGCCCAGCGACACTGAAGCACATCTTAGTGGGATGCAAGACCAGCCTCTCCCAAGGCCGTTATACCTGGCGACACAACCAGGTATTAAGATGTCTTGCAGCGGTGCTGGAAACTCGCCGGACGAGCGTAAACGCCCTTCCTCCTCCGTCATCCCGTTGGCACACAACTCCATTCGTGCGGGAGGGGCAAGCCAACCTCCCCCCCCACGAGAACTGACCTTGGGCCACTGGCCAGTGCACTGGACTGGAAGCTGCTAGCGGACCTGGACAAGAGACTTTGCTTCCCAGCTGAGATCGCATCCACCAACCTGCGACCAGACCTCGTTCTGTGGTCATCCTCTCTCAGGCTCGTCTACATCATAGAGCTCACGGTGCCCTGGGAGGGTGCAGTGGAGGAGGCCTATGAACGAAAGAAGCGGAGATATGCTGAACTGGTCACAGATGCTCAGCGACAAGGCTGGAAAGCGAAGGTTCGTCCAGTGGAAGTAGGCTGCAGAGGCTTCATAGCCACATAAACAGCGAGGCTACTCTGCCCGTCTGTGGGCACGTCCTTTAACTCCAATCTCCCTGTCAAGGACCTCTCCGGGGCTGCTGAAAATGGGAGCCAGTGGCTGTGGCTGAAGAGAAGAGATCCAACGTGGGCTTTCAGGTGAGCTGATGGCATCTAGGGAGTGAACCTGGGACGCTGGGATTCACTGCTGAACCCTCTGGAGATGTTGTGGGCCGATCAGCGAAACATCAATGAAGGAGGGCGCTCACTTGACAACCTGAAGGAGGCCATCGCTCACTTGAAACCTAACAGAGTTTCATCTTCGGTGCCTTAGGCATGATTTCATCAAGGGATACCAACACCTAGTCCTACACAACAGATTTCAGCACCAAATACCAGCTTGAAAGAATTAATTAATTTTTAACACTCTGTACCAAAAATGCTTCAAATTGGTGGTGTCACAAACCACAGGGGCGGACTTGGGCAGGGAACCAAACCTCAGAGCAGGAATCTGGATAGAAAGCGCTTAATTATGTAGAACGGCAGGTAGGGTGTCGCTGGTAAGCCCCTGGCCCAGAGACAGAGTTGCGCAGTGCTGGGTCTCACCAGGACGGGCCCCAGGCAGGGTGAAGGCAGGATTGCAAGAAGGGTTGCAGGATGGGCCCCAGGCAGGGTGGAAGGACGGGTTGCAGACAGGGTGAAGGCAAGAAGGGTCACGGCAGGATCTCAGGAAGGGTCACAGCAGGGTCAGGGTCCAATGTTGCACCAGTCGGCTGGGTCCGGTCGTAACGGGGTAAGGAGGGGTCACAGAGGAATCAGGGTCCAATGTTACACCGGCCAGCTGGGTCCAGTCGTAACGCGCTGGGGGTCTGGGACATCCACAATCCCCCGGCCCCACGCAGAGCCTGCCGCTGCCCTTTACAGGGCCCTTGATTAGCGGCAGCTGCTGCAGCTGGCGCCGATTGCAAATTAATCCCAGCCGTGTCTCCTCTTGACTGCCGAGAGGATATCCTGACAGGTGGGATAAGTACTTTTTGACCACATGGTTTTACCTTTTAAGCCAGCATTTGGATGAAAGTGATTCTGCCTTATACGATGCAGAATCATCTCCTATACAACATATTTCAGCATCAGTAACCTGCTTGAACAAATTCGTTACTTTTTTACACTTTTTACCAAAAACGCTTGAACTTGATGAGATAAGCCCTTTTTGACCACATGGCTATATCTCTTGAAGCTGTTGTAGGATTACAGTGAGTTTGAAAGATATTGTGCAGAATCATGTCCTCTTCAACATATTCCAGCACCAGTATCCTATTAGAGAAAATGTGTCTCTTATTTTTACTCTACACACTAAACGCTTCAACTTGGTTAGATAAGCAATTTATGACCAAATGGCTATATCTCTTGAAGCTGTTGCAGGATTACAGTGACTTTGACATATTTCATGCAGAATCATATCATAGTCAACATATTTCAGCACCAATCACCAGCTTGATTGAATTTATTAGTTATTCATTCTCTGTACCAAAAATGTTCAACTTAGTGAGATAAGCACTTTTTGACGAAAGGGCTATATCTTTTGAACGAGCGTTTGGATAAAAATGAGTCTGCTATGTAATAGGCAGAATCATCTCCTATACAACATATTTCAACATTAGTAACATGCTTGAACGATTTCATTTCCTTTTTACACTTTGTACCAAAAACGCTTCAACCTGGTGAGATAATCCCTTTTTGACCAAATGGCGACATCTCTTGAATCTCTTGCAGGATTACAGTGACTTTGACAGACTTCATGCAGAATCATCTCCTAAACAACATATTTCCACACCAAACACCAGCTTGGTGGAATTTATTAGTTATTTACACTCTGCACCAAAAACGCTTCAACTTAGTGAGATAAGCACTTTTTGACGAAAGGGCTATATCTTTTGAACCAGCGTTTGGATAAAAATGAGTCTGCCATATAATAGGCAGAATCATCTCCGATACAACATATTTCAACATCAGCAACATGCTTGAAAGAATTCATTACTTTTTGACACTCTGTACCATACACGCTTCAGCTTGGTGAAATAAGCCCTTTTTGACCACATGGCTACATCTCTTGAATCTGTTGCAGGATTACAGTGACTTTGACAGACATTGTGCAGAATCATGTCCTATTCACCAATTCAGCATCAGTATCCTATTAGAGAAAAATTGTCTCTTATTTTTACTCTACACACAATACGCTTCAACTTGGTTAGATAAGCAATTTATGACCAAATGGCTATATCTCTTGAGCTGTTGCAGGATTACAGTGACTTTGACATATATCTTGCAGAATCATGTCATATTCAACATATTTCAGCACCAAACACCAGCTTGATTGAATTTATTAGTTATTTACTCTTTGTACCAAAAAACGCTTCAACTTAGTGAGATGAGCACTTTTTGACAAAAGGGCTATATCTTTTGAACCAGCGTTTGGATAGAAATGAGTCTGCCATATAATATGCAGAATCATCTCCTATACAACATATTTCAACATCTGTAACACGTTTGAACAAATTCATTACCTTTCGCCACTCTGTACCATCAATGCTTCAACTTGGTGAGATAAACCCTTTTTTGACCACATGGCTATATCTCTTGTGCCTAATGCTGGGTTACAGTGATTTTGACATATATTGTGCAGAATCATTTCCTAATCAACATATTTCAGCACCAAACACCAGCTTGATGGAATCTATTAGTTATTTACACTGTGTACAAAAAAACGCTTCATATTGGTGAGATAAGTACTTTTTGACCAAATTGCTATATCTCTTGAAGCTATTGCAGGATTACAGTGATTTTGACATATTGTGCAGAATCATATCATATTTTACATATTTCAGCACCAAACACCAGTTAAACGGAATTTGTTAATTATTTACTCTTTGTCCAAAAACCCTTCAACTTGATGAGATGAGCCCTTTTTGACCACATGGCTATATCTCTTAAATCTGTTGTAGGATTACAGTGAGTTTGAAAGACATTGTGCAGAATCATATCCTCTTCAACATATTTCAGCACCAGTATCCTATTAGAGAAAAATCGTCTCTTATTTTTACTCTACAACACAAAACACTTCAACTTGGTTAGATAAGCAATTTATGTTGCAGGATTACAGTGACTTTGACATATATCGTGCAGAATCATGTCATATTCAATATATTTCAGCACCAAACACCAGCTTGATTGAATTTATTAGTTATTTACTCTTTGTACCAAAAACGCTTCAACATGGTGAGATAAGCAATTTTTGACCAAATTACTATATCTCTTGAAGCTGTTGCAGGATTACAGTGACTTTGACATATATCGTGCAGAATCATGTCCTATTTAACATATTTCAGCACCAAACACCAGCTTGATGTATTTTATTAGTTATTTACACTTTGTACCAAAAACGCTTCAAATTAGTGAGATGAGAACATTTTGACCACATGGATTTATCTTTTCAACCGGCGTTTGGATAAAAGTGATTCTGCCATATAATGTGCAGAATCATCTCCTATACAACATATTTCAGCATCAGTAACCTGCTTGAAAGATTTAATTACTTATCTACACTCTGTACCATAGACGCTTCATCTCGGTGAGATAGGCAAATTTTTGACCACATGGCTATATCTTTTCAACCAGCGGTTGGAGAAAAGTGATTTTGACCGATATCGTACAGAATCATGTCTTATTCAACATATTTCATCACCAGTAACCTCCTTAAACAAATTAATTGCATACCTACACTCCTACACCAAAAAGGGCTTCAACTTGATGAGATGAGCGCTTTTTGACCACATGGCTATATTGCTTGAATCTGAGGCTGGATTACAGATATTTTGACATATATTGTGGAGAATCATGTCCTTTTAAACATATATCAGCACCAAACACCAGCTTTATGAAATTTATTAATTATTTACTCTTATACCAAAAAAGCTTCTACTTGGTTAGATAAGCCCTTTTTGACCACATGGCTATATCTTTTGAACCAACGTGTGGATAAAAATGAGTGTACCATAAAACATGCAGAATCATCTCCTATATAACACATTTCAGCATCGTTAACCTGCTTGAACGAATTCATTACTTTTTTACACTTTGTCCCAAAAACGCTTCAACTTGGTGAGACAAGCCCTTTTTGACCACATGGCTACATCTCTTGAATCTGTTGTAGGATTACAGTGACTTTGGGAGATGATTCTGCACAATGTCTGACATTCAACATATTTCAGCACCAGTATCCTATTTGTGAGAGTTCATGTCTTATTTTCACTATATACACAAAATGCTTCAACTTAGTTATCTAAGCAATTTTTGACCAAATGGCTATATCTCTTGAAGCTATTGTTGGATTACAGCGATTTTGACACATATTGTGCAGAATCATGTCCTATTCTATATATTTCAGCACCAAACAACAGCTTAATGGAATTAATTAATTATGTACTCTTTGTCCAGAAAACGCTTCAAACTGGTGAGATCAGTACTTTTTGACCAAATGGCTTTATCTTTTCAACTGGCGTATCGATAAAAGTGGTTCTGCCATATATGATGCAGAATCATCTCCTATACAAAATATTTCAGCATCATTAACCTGTTGAAAGAATTAATTACTTATTTACACTTTGTACCTAAAACGGTATAACACTTTGAGATAGGCATAATTTTGACCGCATGGCTTTATCTTTTCAACCAGCGGTTGGACAAAAGTGACTTTGACCTATATCGTACAGAATCATGTCCTATTCAACATATTTCATCACCAGTAACCTGCTTAAAATGTTTCATTTATTATCTACACTCTGTACAAAAAAGGCTTCAACTTGATGCGATGAGCTCTTTTTGACCACTTGGCTATACCTCTTGAATCTGAGGCTGGATTACAGATATTTTGACGATATTGTGCAGAATCATGTCCTTTTAAACATATTTTAGCACCGAACACCAGCTTTATGGAATTAATTAATTATTTACTCTTTGTACCAAAAACGCTTCTACTTGGTGAGATAAGCATTTTTTGAGCACATGGCTATATCTCTTGAGCCAAATGCTAGGTGCTTTTGACATATATTCTGCAAAATAATTTCCTATTCAACATATTTGAGCACCAAACACCAGCTTGATGCATTCTACGAGTAATTTACACTTTGTATAAAAAAACGCTTCAACTTAGTGAGATAAGCACTTTTTGAACACTTGGCTATATCTCTTGAATCTGTTGTAGGATTAAAGTGACTTCGACAGATATTGTGCAGAATCATGTCCTATTCAACATATTTCAGCACCAGTATCCTATTTGAGAGAATTCATTTCTTATTTTCAATCTACACACAACATGTTTCAACTTGGTTAGATACGAAAATTTTGACCAAATGGCTATATATCTTGAAGCTGTTGCAGTATTACAGTGATTTTGACATATATTGTGCAGAATCGTCCTATTCTACATATTTCAGCACCGACACCAGCTTGTTGGAATTTATTAGTTATTTATTCTCTGTACCAAAAACACTTCGAATTGGTGAGATCAGTACTTTTTGACCACATGTCTTTATCTTTTCAACCGGCGTTTCGATAAAAGGGATTCTGCCAGATATAATTCAGAATCATCTGCTATACAACATATATCAGCATCGTAAACCTACTTAAAAGAATGAATTACTGATTTACACTTTGTACCAAAAACGCTAGAAGACTATGGGATAGGCAAATTTTTGACCGCCTGGCATTTTTGATACGGAGTGGAAATAACTAATGAATTTCATCAAGCTGGTTTCTGCAGTTGTAATATGTTGTTTAGGACATTATTCTGAACAATATATGTCAAATTCAGTGTAATCCAGCTACAAGTTCAAAAGATATAGCTATAAATTCAAAAAGTACTTATCTCACCGAGTTGAAGCGTTTTTGATTCGGAGTGGAAATAACTAATGAATTTCATCAAGCTGTTTTCTGCTGTTGAAATATGTTGTTGCGACATGATTCTGGACAATATATGTCAAATTCAGTTTAATCCAGGTACAAGTTTTAAAGATATAGCCGTTCGGTCAAAAAGTGCTTATCTTACCGAGTTGAAGCGTTTTTGATTCGGAGTGGAAATAACTAATGAATTTCATCAAGCTGGTTTCTGCTGTTGAAATATGTTGTTTAGGACATGATTCTGCACAATATATGTCAAATTCAGGGTAATCCACCTACAAGTTCAAAAGATATATCAAGTTGTTCAAAAAGTGGTTATCTTACACAGTTGAAGTGATTTTTATTCGGAATGGAAATATATAATGGATTTCATCAAGCTGGTTTCTGCTATTGATATATGTTGTTAAGGATACGATTCTGCACAATATATGTCAAATTCAGTGTAATCCAGCAACAAGTTCAAAAGATATAGCCGTTCGGTAAAAACTGCTTATCTTACCGAGTTGAAGCGTTTTTGATTCGGAGTGGAAATAACTAATGATTTCATCAGGCTGGTTTCTGCTGTTGAAATATTTTGTTTAGGACATGATTCTGCACAATATATGTCCAATTCAGTGTAATCCAGCTACAAGTTCAAAAGATATAGCCATTCGGTCTAAAAGTTCTTATTTCACCGGGTTGAAGAGTTTTTGATTCGGAGTGGAAATAACAAATAATTTCGTCTAGGTGGTTTCTGCTGTTTAAACATGTTTTTTGGGACATGATTCTGCACAATATATGTCAAATTCAGTGTCATACAGCCACATGTTCAAAGAATATAGACATTCAGTCAAAAAGTGCTTATCTCACCGAGTTGAAGCAATTTTGATTCGGAGTGGAAATAACTAATAATTTCATCAAGGTGGTTTCTGCTGTTGAAATATGTTGATTAGGACATGATTCTGCACAATATATGTCAAATTCAGGGTAATCCAGGTACAAGTTCAAAAGATATAGCCATTTGTTCAAAAAGTGCTTATCTTACATAGTTGAAGTGTTTTTTATTCGGAATGGAAATAACTCAAGAATTTCATCAAGCTGGTTTCTGCTGTTGAAATATGTTTTTTGGGACATGATTCTGCACAATATATGTAAAATTCAGAGTAATCCCGCTACACGTTAGAAAAAATATAGCCATTTGGTCAAAATTGCTTATCTCACCGAGTTTAAGCGTTTTTGATTCGGAGTGGAAATAACTAATGAATTTCATCAAACTGGTTTTTGCTGTTGGAATATGTTGAGTAGGACATGATTCTGCACAATATATGTATAAGTCAGTGCAATCCAGCCACATATTCAAAAGATATAGCCATTCATTCAAAAGTGCTTGTCTCACCGAGTTTTAGCGTTTTTGATTTGGAGTGGAAATAACTTTTGAATTTCATCAATCTGGTTTCTGCTTTTGAAATGTGTTGTTTAGGACATGATTCTGCACAATATATGTCAAATTCAGTGTAATCCCATCACAGTTTCAAAAGATATAGCCATTTGTTCAAAAAGTGCTTATCTCACCGAGTTGAAGCGTTTTTTATTAGGAGTGGAAATAACGTTTGAATTTCATCAAGCTGGTTTCTGCTTGTTAAATGTTTTGTTTAGGACATGATTCTGCACAATATATGTCAAATTCAGTGTTATTCAGCCACAAAATTAAAAGATATAGCCATTTGTTCAAAAAGTGCTTATCTCACCGAGTTGCAGCGTTTTTGATTTGGAGTGGAAATAACTTTTGAATTTCATCAAGCTGATTTCTGCTGTTGAAATATGTTGTTTAGGACAGGATTCTGCACACTGTATGTCAAATTTACTGTAATCCCCTCACATGTTCAAAAGATATATCCATTCGTTCAATAAGTGCTTATCTCACCGAGTTGAAGCGTTTTTGATTAGGAGTGGAAATAACTTTTGAATTTCATAAAGCTGGTTTCTGTTGTTGAAATATGTTGTTTAGGACATGATTCTGCACAATATATGTCAAAGGCAGTGTGATCCCTTCCTAGGTTCAAAAGATATAGCCATTTGTTCAAAAAGTGCTTATCTTACATAGTTGAAGTGTTTTTTATTCGGAGTGGAAATAACTAATGAATTTCATCAAGCTGGTTTCTGCTGTTGAAATATGTTGTTTAGGACATGATTCTGCACAATATATGTCAAATTCAATGAAATCCCATCACAGGTTGAAGAGATATAGCCATTCGTTCAAAAAGTGCTTATCTTACCGAGTTGAAGCGTTTTTGATTCGGAGTGGAAATAACTTTTGAATTTCATCAAGCTGGTTTCTGCTGTTGAAATATGTTGTTTAGGACATGATTCTGCACAATATATGTCAAAGGCAGTGTGATCCCTTCCTAGGTTCAAAAGATATAGCCATTTGTTCAAAAAGTGCTTATCTCACCGAGTTGAAGCGTATTTGATTAGGAGTGGAAATAATGTTTGAATTTCATCAAGCTGGTTTCTGCTGTTGAAATATGTTGTTTAGGACATGATTCTGCACAATATGTGTCAAATTCAGTGTAATCCGGCTACAAGTTCAAAAGATATAGCCGTTCCTTCAAAAACTGCTTATCTTACCGAGTTGTAGCGTTTTTTATTCGGAGTGGAAATAACTAATGAATTTCATCAAGCTGGTTTCTGCTGTTGAAATATGTTGTTTAGGACATGATTCTGCACAATATATCTCAAATTAAGTGTAATCCAGCTACAAGTTCAAAAGATATAGCCATTCGGTCAAAAAGTTCTTATTTCACCGAGTTGAAGAGTTTTTGATTCGGAGTGGAAATAACTAATAATTTAATTAAGGTGGTTTCTGCTGTTGAAACATGTTTTTTGGGACATGATTCTGCCCAATAAATGTCAAATTCAGTGTAATCCAGCAACGTTCAAAAGAAAAAGCCATTCGTTTAAAAATTGCTTATCTCACTGAGTTGAAGTGTTTTTGATTTGGAGCGGAAATAACTTTTGAATTTCATCAAGCTGGTTTCTGCTGTTGAAATATGTTGATTGGGACATGATTCTGCACAATATATGTCAAATTCAGTGTAATCCGGCTACAAGTTCAAAAGATATAGCCGTTGGGTCAAAAACTGCTTATCTTACCGAGTTGAAGCGCTTTTGGTTCGGAGTGGAAATAACCGATGAATTTCATCAAGCTGGTTTCTGCTGTTGAAATATGTTGATTGGGACATGATTCTGCACAAAATATGTTAAATTCAGTGTAATCTGGCTACAAGTTCAAAAGATATAGCCATTCGGTCAAAAAGTGTTTATCTTACCGAGTTGAAGCGTTTTTGATTCGGAGTGGAAATAACTAATGATTTCATCAGGCTGGTTTCTGCTGTTGGAATATGTTGTTTGGGACATGATTCTGCACAATATATGTCAAATTCAGTGTAATCCAGTAACGTTCAAAAGAAAAAGCCATTCGTTCAAAAAGTGCTTATCTCACTGAGTTGAAGCGTTTTTGATTCAGAGTGGAAATAACTTTTGAATTTCATCAAGCTGATTTCTGCTGTTGAAATATGTTGTTTAGGACATGATTCTGCACAATATATGTCAAATTCAGTGTAATCCAGCTACAAGTTCAAAAGATATAGCCATAAGGTCAAAAAGTGCTTAACTCACCGAGTTGAAGCGTTTTTGATTAGGAGAGGAAATAACTCATGAATTTCATCAAGCGGGTTTTTACTGTTTAAATATGTTTTTTAGAACATGATTCTGCACAATATGTGTCAAATTCAGTGTAATCCAGCCACAAGTTTAATAGATATAGCCATTCGGTCAAAAAGTGCTTACATTACCGGGTTGAAGCGTTTTTGATCAGGAGTGGAAATAACTAATAAATTTCATCAAGCTGGTTTTTGCTGTTGAAATATGTTGTTTAGGACAAGATTCTGCACAATATGTGTCAAATTCAGTTTAATCCAGCTACAAGTTTAATAGCTACTGCCATTCCGTAAAAAAAGTGCTTATCTCACCGAGTTGAAGCCTTTTTGATCAGGAGTGGAAATAACTAATACATTTCATCAAGCTGGTTTCTGCTGTTGAAATATGTTTTAAGGACATGATGTTGCACAATATATGTCAAATTCAGTGTAATCCAGCTACAAGTTCAAAAAGATATAGCCATTCGTTCAAAACAGTTTATCTCACCGAGTTGAAGCGTTTTTGATTTGGAGTGGAAATAACGTTTGAATTTCATCAAGCTGGTTTCTGGTGTTTAAATATGTTGTTTAGGACATGATTCTGCACAATATATGTCAAATTCAATGTAATCCAGGTACAAGTTCATAAGATAAAGCGTTAAGATCAAAAAATGCTTAACTCAACGAGTTGAAGCGTTTTTGATTAGGAGTGGAATTAACTTTTGAATTTCATCAAGCTGGATTCTGCTGTTGAAATATGTTGTTTAGAACATGATGCTGCACAATATATGTCAAATTCAATGTAATCCCTTCACAGGTTCAAAAGATATAGCCATTTGTTCAAAAAGTGCTTATCTCACCGAGTTGAAGCGTTTTTGATTGGGAGTGGAAATAACGTTTGAATTTCATCAAGCTGGTTTCTGCTTGTTAAATGTGTTGTTTAGGACATGATTCTGCACAATATATGTCAAATTCAGTGTTATTCAGCCACAAAATTAAAAGATATAGCCATTTGTTCAAAAAGTGCTTATCTCACCGAGTTGCAGCGTTTTTGGATTAGGAGTGGAAATATTTTTTGAATTTCATCAAGCTGGTTTCTGCTGTTGAAATATGTTGTTTAGAACATGATGCTGCACAATATATGTCAAATTCAATGTAATCCCTTCACAGGTTCAAAAGATATAGCCATTTGTTCAAAAAGTGCTTATCTCACCGAGTTGAAGCGTTTTTTATTAGGAGTGGAAATAACGTTTGAATTTCATCAAGCTGGTTTCTGCTTGTTAAATGTGTTGTTTAGGACATGATTCTGAACAATATATGTCCAATTCAGTGTAATCCAGCTACAAGTTCAAAAGATATAGCCATTCGGTCAAAAAGTTCTTATTTCACCGCGTTGAAGAGTTTTTGATTCGGAGTGGAAATAACAAATAATTTCGTCTAGGTGGTTTCTGCTGTTTAAACATGTTTTTTGGGACATGATTCTGCACAATATATGTCAAATTCAGTGTCATTCAGCCACATGTTCAAAGAATATAGACATTCAGTCAAAAAGTGCTTATCTCACCGAGTTGAAGCAATTTTGATTCGGAGTGGAAATAACTAATAATTTCATCAAGGTGGTTTCTGCTGTTGAAATATGTTGATTAGGACATGATTCTGCACAATATATGTCAAATTCAGGGTAATCCAGGTACAAGTTCAAAAGATATAGCCATTTGTTCAAAAAGTGCTTATCTTACATAGTTGAAGTGTTTTTTATTCGGAATGGAAATAACTCAAGAATTTCATCAAGCTGGTTTCTGCTGTTGAAATATGTTTTTTGGGACATGATTCTGCACAATATATGTAAAATTCAGAGTAATCCCGCTACACGTTAGAAAAAATATAGCCATTTGGTCAAAATTGCTTATCTCACCGAGTTTAAGCGTTTTTGATTCGGAGTGGAAATAACTAATGAATTTCATCAAACTGGTTTTTGCTGTTGGAATATGTTGAGTAGGACATGATTCTGCACAATATATGTATAAGTCAGTGCAATCCAGCCACATATTCAAAAGATATAGCCATTCATTCAAAAGTGCTTGTCTCACCGAGTTTTAGCGTTTTTGATTTGGAGTGGAAATAACTTTTGAATTTCATCAATCTGGTTTCTGCTTTTGAAATGTGTTGTTTAGGACATGATTCTGCACAATATATGTCAAATTCAGTGTAATCCCATCACAGTTTCAAAAGATATAGCCATTTGTTCAAAAAGTGCTTATCTCACCGAGTTGAAGCGTTTTTTATTAGGAGTGGAAATAACGTTTGAATTTCATCAAGCTGGTTTCTGCTTGTTAAATGTTTTGTTTAGGACATGATTCTGCACAATATATGTCAAATTCAGTGTTATTCAGCCACAAAATTAAAAGATATAGCCATTTGTTCAAAAAGTGCTTATCTCACCGAGTTGCAGCGTTTTTGATTTGGAGTGGAAATAACTTTTGAATTTCATCAAGCTGATTTCTGCTGTTGAAATATGTTGTTTAGGACAGGATTCTGCACACTGTATGTCAAATTTACTGTAATCCCCTCACATGTTCAAAAGATATATCCATTCGTTCAATAAGTGCTTATCTCACCGAGTTGAAGCGTTTTTGATTAGGAGTGGAAATAACTTTTGAATTTCATAAAGCTGGTTTCTGTTGTTGAAATATGTTGTTTAGGACATGATTCTGCACAATATATGTCAAAGGCAGTGTGATCCCTTCCTAGGTTCAAAAGATATAGCCATTTGTTCAAAAAGTGCTTATCTTACATAGTTGAAGTGTTTTTTATTCGGAGTGGAAATAACTAATGAATTTCATCAAGCTGGTTTCTGCTGATGAAATATGTTGTTTAGGACATGATTCTGCACAATATATGTCAAATTCAATGAAATCCCATCACAGGTTGAAGAGATATAGCCATTCGTTCAAAAAGTGCTTATCTTACCGAGTTGAAGCGTTTTTGATTCGGAGTGGAAATAACTTTTGAATTTCATCAAGCTGGTTTCTGCTGTTGAAATATGTTGTTTAGGACATGATTCTGCACAATATATGTCAAAGGCAGTGTGATCCCTTCCTAGGTTCAAAAGATATAGCCATTTGTTCAAAAAGTGCTTATCTCACCGAGTTGAAGCGTATTTGATTAGGAGTGGAAATAATGTTTGAATTTCATCAAGCTGGTTTCTGCTGTTGAAATATGTTGTTTAGGACATGATTCTGCACAATATGTGTCAAATTCAGTGTAATCCGGCTACAAGTTCAAAAGATATAGCCGTTCCTTCAAAAACTGCTTATCTTACCGAGTTGTAGCGTTTTTTATTCGGAGTGGAAATAACTAATGAATTTCATCAAGCTGGTTTCTGCTGTTGAAATATGTTGTTTAGGACATGATTCTGCACAATATATCTCAAATTAAGTGTAATCCAGCTACAAGTTCAAAAGATATAGCCATTCGGTCAAAAAGTTCTTATTTCACCGAGTTGAAGAGTTTTTGATTCGGAGTGGAAATAACTAATAATTTAATTAAGGTGGTTTCTGCTGTTGAAACATGTTTTTTGGGACATGATTCTGCCCAATAAATGTCAAATTCAGTGTAATCCAGCAACGTTCAAAAGAAAAAGCCATTCGTTTAAAAATTGCTTATCTCACTGAGTTGAAGTGTTTTTGATTTGGAGCGGAAATAACTTTTGAATTTCATCAAGCTGGTTTCTGCTGTTGAAATATGTTGATTGGGACATGATTCTGCACAATATATGTCAAATTCAGTGTAATCCGGCTACAAGTTCAAAAGATATAGCCGTTGGGTCAAAAACTGCTTATCTTACCGAGTTGAAGCGCTTTTGGTTCGGAGTGGAAATAACCGATGAATTTCATCAAGCTGGTTTCTGCTGTTGAAATATGTTGATTGGGACATGATTCTGCACAAAATATGTTAAATTCAGTGTAATCTGGCTACAAGTTCAAAAGATATAGCCATTCGGTCAAAAAGTGTTTATCTTACCGAGTTGAAGCGTTTTTGATTCGGAGTGGAAATAACTAATGATTTCATCAGGCTGGTTTCTGCTGTTGGAATATGTTGTTTGGGACATGATTCTGCACAATATATGTCAAATTCAGTGTAATCCAGTAACGTTCAAAAGAAAAAGCCATTCGTTCAAAAAGTGCTTATCTCACTGAGTTGAAGCGTTTTTGATTCAGAGTGGAAATAACTTTTGAATTTCATCAAGCTGATTTCTGCTGTTGAAATATGTTGTTTAGGACATGATTCTGCACAATATATGTCAAATTCAGTGTAATCCAGCTACAAGTTCAAAAGATATAGCCATAAGGTCAAAAAGTGCTTAACTCACCGAGTTGAAGCGTTTTTGATTAGGAGAGGAAATAACTCATGAATTTCATCAAGCGGGTTTTTACTGTTTAAATATGTTTTTTAGAACATGATTCTGCACAATATGTGTCAAATTCAGTGTAATCCAGCCACAAGTTTAATAGATATAGCCATTCGGTCAAAAAGTGCTTACATTACCGGGTTGAAGCGTTTTTGATCAGGAGTGGAAATAACTAATAAATTTCATCAAGCTGGTTTTTGCTGTTGAAATATGTTGTTTAGGACAAGATTCTGCACAATATGTGTCAAATTCAGTTTAATCCAGCTACAAGTTTAATAGCTACTGCCATTCCGTAAAAAAAGTGCTTATCTCACCGAGTTGAAGCCTTTTTGATCAGGAGTGGAAATAACTAATACATTTCATCAAGCTGGTTTCTGCTGTTGAAATATGTTTTAAGGACATGATGTTGCACAATATATGTCAAATTCAGTGTAATCCAGCTACAAGTTCAAAAAGATATAGCCATTCGTTCAAAACAGTTTATCTCACCGAGTTGAAGCGTTTTTGATTTGGAGTGGAAATAACGTTTGAATTTCATCAAGCTGGTTTCTGGTGTTTAAATATGTTGTTTAGGACATGATTCTGCACAATATATGTCAAATTCAATGTAATCCAGGTACAAGTTCATAAGATAAAGCGTTAAGATCAAAAAATGCTTAACTCAACGAGTTGAAGCGTTTTTGATTAGGAGTGGAATTAACTTTTGAATTTCATCAAGCTGGATTCTGCTGTTGAAATATGTTGTTTAGAACATGATGCTGCACAATATATGTCAAATTCAATGTAATCCCTTCACAGGTTCAAAAGATATAGCCATTTGTTCAAAAAGTGCTTATCTCACCGAGTTGAAGCGTTTTTGATTGGGAGTGGAAATAACGTTTGAATTTCATCAAGCTGGTTTCTGCTGTTGAAATATGTTTTTTGGGACATGATTCTGCACAATATATGTAAAATTCAGAGTAATCCCGCTACACGTTAGAAAAAATATAGCCATTTGGTCAAAATTGCTTATCTCACCGAGTTTAAGCGTTTTTGATTCGGAGTGGAAATAACTAATGAATTTCATCAAACTGGTTTTTGCTGTTGGAATATGTTGAGTAGGACATGATTCTGCACAATATATGTATAAGTCAGTGCAATCCAGCCACATATTCAAAAGATATAGCCATTCATTCAAAAGTGCTTGTCTCACCGAGTTTTAGCGTTTTTGATTTGGAGTGGAAATAACTTTTGAATTTCATCAATCTGGTTTCTGCTTTTGAAATGTGTTGTTTAGGACATGATTCTGCACAATATATGTCAAATTCAGTGTAATCCCATCACAGTTTCAAAAGATATAGCCATTTGTTCAAAAAGTGCTTATCTCACCGAGTTGAAGCGTTTTTTATTAGGAGTGGAAATAACGTTTGAATTTCATCAAGCTGGTTTCTGCTTGTTAAATGTTTTGTTTAGGACATGATTCTGCACAATATATGTCAAATTCAGTGTTATTCAGCCACAAAATTAAAAGATATAGCCATTTGTTCAAAAAGTGCTTATCTCACCGAGTTGCAGCGTTTTTGATTTGGAGTGGAAATAACTTTTGAATTTCATCAAGCTGATTTCTGCTGTTGAAATATGTTGTTTAGGACAGGATTCTGCACACTGTATGTCAAATTTACTGTAATCCCCTCACATGTTCAAAAGATATATCCATTCGTTCAATAAGTGCTTATCTCACCGAGTTGAAGCGTTTTTGATTAGGAGTGGAAATAACTTTTGAATTTCATAAAGCTGGTTTCTGTTGTTGAAATATGTTGTTTAGGACATGATTCTGCACAATATATGTCAAAGGCAGTGTGATCCCTTCCTAGGTTCAAAAGATATAGCCATTTGTTCAAAAAGTGCTTATCTTACATAGTTGAAGTGTTTTTTATTCGGAGTGGAAATAACTAATGAATTTCATCAAGCTGGTTTCTGCTGATGAAATATGTTGTTTAGGACATGATTCTGCACAATATATGTCAAATTCAATGAAATCCCATCACAGGTTGAAGAGATATAGCCATTCGTTCAAAAAGTGCTTATCTTACCGAGTTGAAGCGTTTTTGATTCGGAGTGGAAATAACTTTTGAATTTCATCAAGCTGGTTTCTGCTGTTGAAATATGTTGTTTAGGACATGATTCTGCACAATATATGTCAAAGGCAGTGTGATCCCTTCCTAGGTTCAAAAGATATAGCCATTTGTTCAAAAAGTGCTTATCTCACCGAGTTGAAGCGTATTTGATTAGGAGTGGAAATAATGTTTGAATTTCATCAAGCTGGTTTCTGCTGTTGAAATATGTTGTTTAGGACATGATTCTGCACAATATGTGTCAAATTCAGTGTAATCCGGCTACAAGTTCAAAAGATATAGCCGTTCCTTCAAAAACTGCTTATCTTACCGAGTTGTAGCGTTTTTTATTCGGAGTGGAAATAACTAATGAATTTCATCAAGCTGGTTTCTGCTGTTGAAATATGTTGTTTAGGACATGATTCTGCACAATATATCTCAAATTAAGTGTAATCCAGCTACAAGTTCAAAAGATATAGCCATTCGGTCAAAAAGTTCTTATTTCACCGAGTTGAAGAGTTTTTGATTCGGAGTGGAAATAACTAATAATTTAATTAAGGTGGTTTCTGCTGTTGAAACATGTTTTTTGGGACATGATTCTGCCCAATAAATGTCAAATTCAGTGTAATCCAGCAACGTTCAAAAGAAAAAGCCATTCGTTTAAAAATTGCTTATCTCACTGAGTTGAAGTGTTTTTGATTTGGAGCGGAAATAACTTTTGAATTTCATCAAGCTGGTTTCTGCTGTTGAAATATGTTGATTGGGACATGATTCTGCACAATATATGTCAAATTCAGTGTAATCCGGCTACAAGTTCAAAAGATATAGCCGTTGGGTCAAAAACTGCTTATCTTACCGAGTTGAAGCGCTTTTGGTTCGGAGTGGAAATAACCGATGAATTTCATCAAGCTGGTTTCTGCTGTTGAAATATGTTGATTGGGACATGATTCTGCACAAAATATGTTAAATTCAGTGTAATCTGGCTACAAGTTCAAAAGATATAGCCATTCGGTCAAAAAGTGTTTATCTTACCGAGTTGAAGCGTTTTTGATTCGGAGTGGAAATAACTAATGATTTCATCAGGCTGGTTTCTGCTGTTGGAATATGTTGTTTGGGACATGATTCTGCACAATATATGTCAAATTCAGTGTAATCCAGTAACGTTCAAAAGAAAAAGCCATTCGTTCAAAAAGTGCTTATCTCACTGAGTTGAAGCGTTTTTGATTCAGAGTGGAAATAACTTTTGAATTTCATCAAGCTGATTTCTGCTGTTGAAATATGTTGTTTAGGACATGATTCTGCACAATATATGTCAAATTCAGTGTAATCCAGCTACAAGTTCAAAAGATATAGCCATAAGGTCAAAAAGTGCTTAACTCACCGAGTTGAAGCGTTTTTGATTAGGAGAGGAAATAACTCATGAATTTCATCAAGCGGGTTTTTACTGTTTAAATATGTTTTTTAGAACATGATTCTGCACAATATGTGTCAAATTCAGTGTAATCCAGCCACAAGTTTAATAGATATAGCCATTCGGTCAAAAAGTGCTTACATTACCGGGTTGAAGCGTTTTTGATCAGGAGTGGAAATAACTAATAAATTTCATCAAGCTGGTTTTTGCTGTTGAAATATGTTGTTTAGGACAAGATTCTGCACAATATGTGTCAAATTCAGTTTAATCCAGCTACAAGTTTAATAGCTACTGCCATTCCGTAAAAAAAGTGCTTATCTCACCGAGTTGAAGCCTTTTTGATCAGGAGTGGAAATAACTAATACATTTCATCAAGCTGGTTTCTGCTGTTGAAATATGTTTTAAGGACATGATGTTGCACAATATATGTCAAATTCAGTGTAATCCAGCTACAAGTTCAAAAAGATATAGCCATTCGTTCAAAACAGTTTATCTCACCGAGTTGAAGCGTTTTTGATTTGGAGTGGAAATAACGTTTGAATTTCATCAAGCTGGTTTCTGGTGTTTAAATATGTTGTTTAGGACATGATTCTGCACAATATATGTCAAATTCAATGTAATCCAGGTACAAGTTCATAAGATAAAGCGTTAAGATCAAAAAATGCTTAACTCAACGAGTTGAAGCGTTTTTGATTAGGAGTGGAATTAACTTTTGAATTTCATCAAGCTGGATTCTGCTGTTGAAATATGTTGTTTAGAACATGATGCTGCACAATATATGTCAAATTCAATGTAATCCCTTCACAGGTTCAAAAGATATAGCCATTTGTTCAAAAAGTGCTTATCTCACCGAGTTGAAGCGTTTTTGATTGGGAGTGGAAATAACGTTTGAATTTCATCAAGCTGGTTTCTGCTTGTTAAATGTGTTGTTTAGGACATGATTCTGCACAATATATGTCAAATTCAGTGTTATTCAGCCACAAAATTAAAAGATATAGCCATTTGTTCAAAAAGTGCTTATCTCACCGAGTTGCAGCGTTTTTGGATTAGGAGTGGAAATATTTTTTGAATTTCATCAAGCTGGTTTCTGCTGTTGAAATATGTTGTTTAGAACATGATGCTGCACAATATATGTCAAATTCAATGTAATCCCTTCACAGGTTCAAAAGATATAGCCATTTGTTCAAAAAGTGCTTATCTCACCGAGTTGAAGCGTTTTTTATTAGGAGTGGAAATAACGTTTGAATTTCATCAAGCTGGTTTCTGCTTGTTAAATGTGTTGTTTAGGACATGATTCTGAACAATATATGTCCAATTCAGTGTAATCCAGCTACAAGTTCAAAAGATATAGCCATTCGGTCAAAAAGTTCTTATTTCACCGCGTTGAAGAGTTTTTGATTCGGAGTGGAAATAACAAATAATTTCGTCTAGGTGGTTTCTGCTGTTTAAACATGTTTTTTGGGACATGATTCTGCACAATATATGTCAAATTCAGTGTCATTCAGCCACATGTTCAAAGAATATAGACATTCAGTCAAAAAGTGCTTATCTCACCGAGTTGAAGCAATTTTGATTCGGAGTGGAAATAACTAATAATTTCATCAAGGTGGTTTCTGCTGTTGAAATATGTTGATTAGGATATGATTCTGCACAATATATGTCAAATTCAGGGTAATCCAGGTACAAGTTCAAAAGATATAGCCATTTGTTCAAAAAGTGCTTATCTTACATAGTTGAACTGTTTTTTATTCGGAATGGAAATAACTCAAGAATTTCATCAAGCTGGTTTCTGCTGTTGAAATATGTTTTTTGGGACATGATTCTGCACAATATATGTAAAATTCAGAGTAATCCCGCTACACGTTAGAAAAAATATAGCCATTTGGTCAAAATTGCTTATCTCACCGAGTTTAAGCGTTTTTGATTCGGAGTGGAAATAACTAATGAATTTCATCAAGCTGGTTTTTGCTGTTGGAATATGTTGAGTAGGACATGATTCTGCACAATATATGTATAAGTCAGTGCAATCCAGCCACATATTCAAAAGATATAGCCATTCATTCAAAAGTGCTTGTCTCACCGAGTTTTAGCGTTTTTGATTTGGAGTGGAAATAACTTTTGAATTTCATCAGTCTGGTTTCTGCTTTTCAAATGTGTTGTTTTGGACATGATTCTGCACAATATATGTCAAATTCAGTGTTATTCAGCCACAAAATAAAAATATATAGCCATTTGTTCAAAAAGTGCTTTTCTCACCGAGTTGCAGCGTTTTTGATTTGGAGTGGAAATAACCAATGAATTTCATCAAGCTGGTTTCTGCTGTTGAAATATATTGTTTAGGACTCGATTTTGCACACTATATGTCAAATTCACTGTAATCTCCTCACATGTTCAAAAGATATATCCATTCGTTCAATAAGTGCTTATCTCACCGAGTTGAAGCATTTTTTATTCGGAGTGGAAATAACTAATGAATTTCATCAATCTGGTTTCTGCTGTTGAAATATGTTGTTTAGGACAGGATTCTGCACAATATATGTCAAATTCAGTGTAATCCAGCCAAAAGTTCAAAAGATATAGTTATTCCTTCAAAAAGTGCTTATCTCACCGAATTGAAGAATTTTTGATTCGGAGTGGAAATAACTTTTGAATTTCATCAAGCTGGTTTCTGCTGTTGAAATATGTTGTTTAGGACATGATGTTGCACAATATATGTCAAATTCAGTGTAATCCAGCTACAAGTTGAAAAAATAAAGCCTTAAGATCAAAAAATGCTTAACTCAACGAGTTGAAGCGTTTTTGATTAGGAGTGGAAATAACTAGTGAATTTAATCAAGCTGGTTTTTTGCTGTTGAAATATGTTGTTTAGGACATGATTCTGCACAACATATGTCAAATTCATTGTAATCCAGCTACAAGTTCAAAAGATATAGCCATAAGGTCAAAAAGTGCCTAACTCACCGAGTTGAAGCGTTTTTGATTAGGAGTGGAAATAACTTTTGAATTTCATCAAGCTGGTTTCTGCTGTTGAAATATGTTGTTTAGAACATGATTCTGCACAATATATTTCAAATTCAGTGTTATTCAGCCACAAAATTAAAAGATATAGCCATTTGTTCAAAAAGTTCTTATCTCACCGAGTTGCAGCGTTTTTGGATTAGGAGTGGAAATAATTTTTGAATTTCATCAATCTGGATTCTGCTGTTGAAATATGTTGTTTAGAACATGATGCTGCACAATATATGTCAAATTCAATGTAATCCCTTCACAGATTCAAAAGATATAGCCATTTGTTCAAAAAGTGCTTATCTCACCGAGTTGAAGCGTTTTTTATTAGGAGTGGAAATAACGTTTGAATTTCATCAAGCTGGTTTCTGCTTGTTAAATGTTTTGTTTAGGACATGATTCTGCACAATATATGTCAAATTCAGTGTTATTCAGCCACAAAATTAAAAGATATAGCCATTTGTTCAAAAAGTGCTTATCTCACCGAGTTGCAGCGTTTTTGATTTGGAGTGGAAATAACTTTTGAATTTCATCAAGCTGATTTCTGCTGTTGAAATATGTTGTTTAGGACAGGATTCTGCACACTGTATGTCAAATTCAATGAAATCCCATCACAGGTTGAAGAGATATAGCCATTCGTTCAAAAAGTGCTTATCTTACCGAGTTGAAGCGTTTTTGATTCGGAGTGGAAATAACTTTTGAATTTCATCAAGCTGGTTTCTGCTGTTGAAATATGTTGTTTAGGACATGATTCTGCACAATATATGTCAAAGGCAGTGTGATCCCTTCCTAGGTTTAAAAGATATAGCCATTTGTTCAAAAAGTGCTTATCTCACCGAGTTGAAGCGTATTTGATTAGGAGTGGAAATAATGTTTGAATTTCATCAAGCTGGTTTCTGCTGTTGAAATATGTTGTTTAGGACATGATTCTGCACAATATGTGTCAAATTCAGTGTAATCCGGCTACAAGTTCAAAAGATATAGCCGTTCCTTCAAAAACTGCTTATCTTACCGAGTTGTAGCGTTTTTTATTCGGAGTGGAAATAACTAATGAATTTCATCAAGCTGGTTTCTGCTGTTGAAATATGTTGTTTAGGACATGATTCTGCACAATATATCTCAAATTAAGTGTAATCCAGCTACAAGTTCAAAAGATATAGCCATTCGGTCAAAAAGTTCTTATTTCACCGAGTTGAAGAGTTTTTGATTCGGAGTGGCATTAACTAATAATTTAATTAAGGTGGTTTCTGCTGTTGAAACATTTTTTTTGGGACATGATTCTGCCCAATAAATGTCAAATTCAGTGTAATCCAGCAACGTTCAAAAGAAAAAGCCATTCGTTCAAAAAGTGCTTATCTCACTGAGTTAAAGCGTTTTTGATTCGGAGTGGAAATAACTTTTGAATTTCATCACGCTGGTTTCTGCTGTTGAAATGTGTTGTTTAGGACATGATTCTGCACAATAGATGTCAAATTCAGTGTAATCCGGCTACAAGTTCAAAAGATATAGCCGTTCCTTCAAAAACTGCTTATCTTACCGAGTTGTAGCGTTTTTTATTCGGAGTGGAAATAACTAATGAATTTCATCAAGCTGGTTTCTGCTGTTGAAATCTGTTGTTTAGACCTGATTCTGCACAATATATCTCAAATTAAGTGTAATCCAGCTACAAGTTCAAAAGATATAGCCATTCGCTCAAAAAGTTCTTATTTCACCGAGTTGAAGAGTTTTTTATTCGGAGTGGAAATAACTAATAATTTAATCAAGGTGGTTTCTGCTGTTGAAACATGTTTTTTGGGACATGATTCTGCCCAATATATGTCAAATTCAGTGTAATCCAGCAACGTTCAAAAGAAAAAGCCATTCGTTCAAAAAGTGCTTATCTCACTGAGTTGAAGTGTTTTTGATTTGGAGCGGAAATAACTTTTGAATTTCAACAAGCTGGATTCTGCTGTTGAAATATGTTGATTGGGACATGATTCTGCACAATATATGTCAAATTCAGTGTAATCCGGCTACAAGTTCAAAAGATATAGCCGTTGGGTCAAAAACTGCTTATCTTACCGAGTTGAAGCGCTTTTGGTTCGGAGTGGAAATAACTTTTGAATTTCATCAAGCTGGTTTCTGCTGTTGAAATATGTTGATTGGGACATGATTTTGCACAATATATGTTAAATTCAGTGTAATCCAGCAACAAGTTCAAAAGATATAGCCGTTCGGTAAAAACTGCTTATCTTACCGAGTTGAAGCGTTTTTGATTCGGAGTGGAAATAACTAATGATTTCATCAGGCTGGTTTCTGCTGTTGAAATATGTTGTTTAGGACATGATTCTGCACAATATATGTCCAAATCAGTGTAATCCAGCTACAAGTTCAAAAGATATAGCCATTCGGTCAAAAAGTTCTTATTTCACCGGGTTGAAGAGTTTTTGATTCGGAGTGGAAATAACAAATCATTTCGTCTAGGTGGTTTCTGCTGTTTAAACATGTTTTTTGGGACATGATTCTGCACAATATATGTCAAATTCAGTGTCATTCAGCCACATGTTCAAAGAATATAGACATTCAGTCAAAAAGTGCTTATCTCACCGAGTTGAAGCAATTTTGATTCGGAGTGGAAATAACTAATAATTTCATCAAGGTGGTTTCTGCTGTTGAAATATGTTGATTAGGACATGATTCTGCACAATATATGTCAAATTCAGGGTAATCCAGGTACAAGTTCAAAAGATATAGCCATTTGTTCAAGAAGTGCTTATCTTACATCGTTGAAGTGTTTTTTATTCGGAATGGAAATAACTCAAGAATTTCATCAAGCTGGTTTCTGCTGTTGAAATTTGTTTTTTGGGACATGATTCTGCACAATATATGTAAAATTCAGAGTAATCCCGCTACAGGTTAGAAAAAATATAGCCATTTGGTCAAAATTGCTTATCTCACCGAGTTTAAGCGTTTTTGATTCAGAGTGGAAATAACTAATGAATTTTATCAAGCTGGTTTTTGCTGTTGGAATATGTTGAGTAGGACATGATTCTGCACAATATATGTATAAGTCAGTGCAATCCAGCCACATATTCAAAAGATATAGCCATTCATTCAAAAGTGCTTGTCTCACCGAGTTTTAGCGTTTTTGATTTGGAGTGGAAATAACTTTTGAATTTCATCAGTCTGGTTTCTGCTTTTGAAATGTGTTGTTTTGGACATGATTCTGCACAATATATGTCAAATTCAGTGTTATTCAGCCACAAAATAAAAAGATATAGCCATTTGTTCAAAAAGTGCTTTTCTCACCGAGTTGCAGCGTTTTTGATTTGGAGTGGAAATAACCAATGAATTTCATCAAGCTGGTTTCTGCTGTTGAAATATATTGTTTAGGACAGGATTTTGCACAATATATGTCCAATTCAGTGTAATCCAGCAACAAGTTCAAAAGATATAGCCATTCGGTCAAAAAGTTCTTATTTCACCGGGTTGAAGAGTTTTTGATTCGGAGTGGAAATAACTAATAATTTCATCAAGGTGGTTTCTGCTGTTGAAATATGTTGATTAGGACATGATGCTGCACAATATATGTCAAATTCAGGGTAATCCAGGTACAAGTTCAAAAGATATAGCCATTTGTTCAAAAAGTGCTTATCTTACATAGTTGAAGTGTTTTTTATTCGGAATGGAAATAACTCAAGAATTTCATCAAGCTGGTTTCTGCTGTTGAAATATGTTTTTTGGGACATGATTCTGCACAATATATGTAAAATTCAGAGTAATCCCGCTACACGTTAGAAAAAATATAGCCATTTGGTCAAAATTGCTTATCTCACCGAGTTTAAGCGTTTTTGATTCGGAGTGGAAATAACTAATGAATTTCATCAAGCTGGTTTTTGCTGTTGGAATATGTTGAGTAGGACATGATTCTGCACAATATATGTATAAGTCAGTGCAATCCAGCCACATATTCAAAAGATATAGCCATTCATTCAAAAAGTGCTTGTCTCACCGAGTTGTAGCGTTTTTGATTTGGAGTGGAAATAACTTTTGAATTTCATCAATGTGGTTTCTGCTTTTGAAATGTGTTGTTTAGGACATGATTCTGCACAATATATGTCAAATTCAGTGTTATTCAGCCACAAAATAAAAAGATATAGCTATTTGTTCAAAAAGTGCTTTTCTCACCGAGTTGCAGCGTTTTTGATTTGGAGTGGAAATAACCAATGAATTTCATCAAGCTGGTTTCTGCTGTTGAAATATGTTGTTTAGGACAGGATTTTGCACACTATATGTCAAATTCACTGTAATCTCCTCACATGTTCAAAAGATATATCCATTCGTTCAATAAGTGCTTATCTCACCGAGTTGAAGCATTTTTTATTCGGAGTGGAAATAACTAATGAATTTCATCAATCTGGTTTCTGCTGTTGAAATATGTTGTTTAGGACATGATTCTGCACAATATATGTCAAATTCAGTGTAATCTAGCCAAAAGTTCAAAAGATATAGTTATTCCTTCAAAAAGTGCTTATCTCACGGAATTGGAGCATTTTTGATTCGGAGTGGAAATAACTTTGAATTTCATCAAGCTGGTTTCTGCTGTTGAAATATGTTTTTTAGGATAGGATTTTGCACACTATATGTCAAATTCACTGTAATCCCCTCACATGTTCAAAAGATATAGCCATTCGTTCAAATAAGTGCTTATCTCACCGAGTTGAAGCATTTTTTATTCGGAGTGGAAATAACTAATGAATTTCATCAATCTGGTTTCTGCTGTTGAAATATGTTGTTTAGGACATGATTCTGCACAATATATGTCAAATTCAGTGTAATCCTGCGATCAGTTCAAAAGATAAAGCCATTCCTTCAAAACAGCTTATCTCACCGAGTTGAAGCGTTGTTGATTAGGAGTGGAAATAACTTTTGAATTTCATCAATCTGGTTTCTGCTTTTGAAATGTGTTGTTTTGGACATGATTCTGCACAATATATGTCAAATTCAGTGTTATTCAGCCACAAAATAAAAAGATATAGCCATTTGTTCAAAAAGTGCTTTTCTCACCGAGTTGCAGCGTTTTTGATTTGGAGTGGAAATAACCAATGAATTTCATCAAGCTGGTTTCTGCTGTTGAAATATATTGTTTAGGACAGGATTTTGCACACTATATGTCAAATTCATTGTAATCTCCTCACATGTTCAAAAGATATATCCATTCGTTCAATAAGTGCTTATCTCACCGAGTTGAAGCATTTTTTATTCGGAGTGGAAATAACTAATGAATTTCATCAATCTGGTTTCTGCTGTTGAAATATGTTGTTTAGGACATGATTCTGCACAATATATGTCAAATTCAGTGTAATCTAGCCAAAAGTTCAAAAGATATAGTTATTCCTTCAAAAAGTGCTTATCTCACGGAATTGGAGCATTTTTGATTCGGAGTGGAAATAACTTTGAATTTCATCAAGCTGGTTTCTGCTGTTGAAATATGTTGTTTAGGATAGGATTTTGCACACTATATGTCAAATTCACTGTAATCCCCTCACATGTTCAAAAGATATAGCCATTCGTTCAATAAGTGCTTATCTCACCGAGTTGAAGCATTTTTTATTCGGAGTGGAAATAACTAATGAATTTCATCAATCTGGTTTCTGCTGTTGAAATATGTTGTTTAGGACATGATTCTGCACAATATATGTCAAATTCAGTGTAATCCTGCGATCAGTTCAAAAGATAAAGCCATTCCTTCAAAACAGCTTATCTCACCGAGTTGAAGCGTTGTTGATTAGGAGTGGAAATAACTTTTGAATTTCATCAGTCTGGTTTCTGCTTTTGAAATGTGTTGTTTTGGACATGATTCTGCACAATATATGTCAAATTCAGTGTTATTCAGCCACAAAATAAAAAGATATAGCCATTTGTTCAAAAAGTGCTTTTCTCACCGAGTTGCAGCGTTTTTGATTTGGAGTGGAAATAACCAATGAATTTCATCAAGCTGGTTTCTGCTGTTGAAATATATTGTTTAGGACAGGATTTTGCACACTATATGTCAAATTCACTGTAATCTCCTCACATGTTCAAAAGATATATCCATTCGTTTAATAAGTGCTTATCTCACTGAGTTGAAGCATTTTTTATTCGGAGTGGAAATAACTAATGAATTTCATCAATCTGGTTTCTGCTGTTGAAATATGTTGTTTAGGACATGATTCTGCACAATATATGTCAAATTCAGTGTAATCTAGCCAAAAGTTCAAAAGATATAGTTATTCCTTCAAAAAGTGCTTATCTCACGGAATTGAAGCGTTTTTGATTCGGAGTGGAAATAACTTTGAATTTCATCAAGCTGGTTTCTGCTTTTGAAATATGTTGTTTAGGATAGGATTTTGCACACTATATGTCAAATTCACTGTAATCCCCGCACATGTTCAAAAGATATAGCCATTCGTTCAATAAGTGCTTATCTCACCGAGTTGAAGCATTTTTTATTCGGAGTGGAAATAACTAATGAATTTCATCAATCTGGTTTCTGCTGTTGAATATGTTGTTTAGGACATGATTCTGCACAATATATGTCAAATTCAGTGTAATCCTGCGATCAGTTCAAAAGATAAAGCCATTCCTTCAAAACAGCTTATCTCACCGAGTTGAAGCGTTTTTGATTTGGAGTGGAAATAACTTTTGAATTTCATCAAGCTGGTTTCTGCTGTTGAAATATGTTGTTTGGGACATGATTCTGCACAATATATGTCAAATTCAGTGTAATCCAGCTACAAATTCAAAAGATATAGCCATAAGGTCAAAAAGTGCTTAACTCACCGAGTTGAAGCGTTTTTGATTAGGAGAGGAAATAACTCATGAATTTCATCAAGCGGGTTTTAACTGTTTAAATATGTTTTTTAGAACATGATTCTGCACAATATGTGTCAAATTCAGTGTAATCCAGCCACAAGTTTAATAGATATAGCCATTCGTTCAAAAAGTGCTTACATTACCGGGTTGAAGCGTTTTTGATCAGGAGTGGAAATAACTAATGAATTTAATCAAGCTTGTTTCTGCTGTTGAAATATGTTGTTTAGGACATGATTCTGCACAATATATGTCAAATTCAGTGTGATCCAGCTACCAGCTCGAAAGATATAGCCATTCGGTCATAAATTGCTTATCTTACCGAGTTGAAGTGTTTTCGATTTGGAGTGGCAATAACTTTTGAATTTCATCAAGCTGGTTTCTGCTGTTGAAATATGTTGATTGGGACATGATTCTGCACAATATATGTCAAATTTAGTGTAATCCCTTCACAGGTTCAAAAGATATAGCCATTCGTTAAAAAGTGCTTATCTCACCGAGTTGAAGCGTTTTTGATTAGGAGTGGAAATAACTAATGAATTTCATCAAGCTGGTTTCTGCTGTTTAAATATGTTGTTTAGGACATGATTCTGGACAATATATGTCAAATTCAGTGTAATCCCTTCTAAGGTTCAAAAGATATAGCCATACTTTGAAAAGTGCTTAACTTACCGAGTTGAAGTGTTTTTGATTAGGAGTGGAAATAACTAATGAATTTAATCAAGCTGGTTTTTGCTGTTGAAATATGTTGTTTAGAACATGATTCTGCACAATATATTTCAAATTCTGTGTAATCAAGCAACAGGTTCAAAAGATATAGCCATAAGGTCAAAAAGTGCTTAACTCACCGAGTTGAAGCGTTTTTGATCAAGAGTGGAAATACCTAATGAATTTCATCATGCTGGTTTCTGCTGTTGAAGTATGTTGTTTAAGACATGATTCTGTACAATAGATGTCAAATTTAGTGAAATCCCTTCACAGGTTCAAAAGATATAGCCATTTGTTCAAAAAGTGCTTATCTCACCGAGTTGAAGCGTTTTTGATTAGGAGTGGAAATAACGTTTGAATTTCATCAAGCTGGTTTCTGCTGTTGAAATATTTTGTTTAGGACATAATTCTGCACAATATATGTCCAATTCTGTGTAATCCAGCTACAAGTTCAAAAGACATAGCCATTCGGTCAAAAAGTTCTTATTTCACCGGGTTGAAGAGTTTTTGATTCGGAGTGGAAATAACAAATAATTTCGTCTAGTTGGTTTCAGCTGTTGAAACATGTTATTTCGGACAAGATTCTGCACAAGATATGTCAAATTCAGTGTCATTCAGCCACATGTTCAAAGAATATAGACATTCAGTCAAAAAGTGCTTATCTCATCGAGTTGAAGCAATTTTGATTCGGAGTGGAAATAACTAATAATTTCATCAAGGTGGTTTCTGCTGTTGAAATATGTTGATCAGGACATGATTCTGCACAATATATGTCAAATTCAGGGTAATCCAGGTACAAGTTCAAAAGATATAGCCATTTGTTCAAAAAGTGCTTATCTTACATAGTTGAAGTGTTTTTTATTTGGAATGGAAATAACTCAAGAATTTCATCAAGCTGGTTTCTGCTGTTGAAACATTTTTTTTTGGACATGATTCTGCCCAATAAATGTCAAATTCAGTGTAATCCAGCAACGTTCAAAAGAAAAAGCCATTCGTTCAAAAAGTGCTTATCTCACTGAGTTAAAGCGTTTTTGATTCGGAGTGGAAATAACTTTTGAATTTCATCACGCTGGTTTCTGCTGTTGAAATATGTTGTTTAGGACATGATTCTGCACAATAGATGTCAAATTCAGTGTAATCCGGCTACATGTTCAAAAGATGTAACCGTTCCTTCAAAAACTGCTTATCTTACCGAGTTGTAGCGTTTTTTATTCGGAGTGGAAATAACTTTTGAATTTCATCAAGCTGGTTTCTGCTGTTGACATATGTTGTTTAGGACAGGATTCTGCACAATATATGTCAAAGGCAGTGTGATCCCTTCCTAGGTTCAAAAGATATAGCCATTTGTTCAAAAAGTGCTTATCTCACCGAGTTGAAGCGTATTTGATTCGGAGTGGAAATAATGTTTGAATTTCATCAAGCTGGTTTCTGCAGTTTAAATATGTTGTTTAGGACATGATTCTGCACAATATGTGTCAAATTTAGTGTAATTCAGCTACTAGTTTAATAGATATAGCGATTCGTTCAAAAAGTGCTTATCTCACTGAGTTGAAGTGTTTTTGATTTGGAGTGGCAATAACTTTTGAATTTCATCAAGCTGGTTTCTGCTGTTGAAATATCTTGATTGGGACATGATTCTGCACAATATATGTCAAATTTAGTGTAATCCCTTCACAGGTTCAAAAGATATAGCCATTCGTTAAAAAGTGCTTATCTCACCGAGTTGAAGCATTTTTGATTAGGAGTGGAAATAACTAATGAATTTCATCAAGCTGGTTTCTGCTGTTGAAATATGTTGTTTAGGACAAGATTCTGCACAATATATGTCAAATTCAGTGTAATCCCTTCTAAGGTTCAAAAGATATAGCCATACTTTGAAAAGTGCTTAACTCACCGAGTTGAAGTGTTTTTGATTAGGAGTGGAAATAACTAATGAATTTAATCAAGCTGGTTTTTGCTGTTGATATATGTTGTTTAGGACAGGATTCTGCACACTGTATGTCAAATTCACTGTAATCCCCTCACATGTTCAAAAGATATATCCATTCGTTCAATAAGTGCTTATCTCACCGAGTTGAAGCGTTTTTGATTAGGAGTGGAAATAACTTTTGAATTTCATAAAGCTGGTTTCTGCTGTTGACATATGTTGTTTAGGACAGGATTCTGCACAATATATGTCAAAGGCAGTGTGATCCCTTCCTAGGTTCAAAAGATATAGCCATTTGTTCAAAAAGTGCTTATCTCACCGAGTTGAAGCGTATTTGATTCGGAGTGGAAATAATGTTTGAATTTCATCAAGCTGGTTTCTGCAGTTTAAATATGTTGTTTAGGACATGATTCTGCACAATATGTGTCAAATTTAGTGTAATTCAGCTACTAGTTTAATAGATATAGCGATTCGTTCAAAAAGTGCTTATCTCACTGAGTTGAAGTGTTTTTGATTTGGAGTGGCAATAACTTTTGAATTTCATCAAGCTGGTTTCTGCTGTTGAAATATGTTGATTGGGACATGATTCTGCACAATATATGTCAAATTTAGTGTAATCCCTTCACAGGTTCAAAAGATATAGCCATTCGTTAAAAAGTGCTTATCTCACCGAGTTGAAGCATTTTTGATTAGGAGTGGAAATAACTAATGAATTTAATCAAGCTGGTTTTTGCTGTTGAAATATGTTGTTTAGAACATGATTCTGCACAATATATTTCAAATTCTGTGTAATCAAGCAACAGGTTCAAAAGATATAGCCATAAGGTCAAAAAGTGCTTAACTCACCGAGTTGAAGCGTTTTTGATCAAGAGTGGAAATACCTAATGAATTTCATCATGCTGGTTTCTGCTGTTGAAGTATGTTGTTTAAGACATGATTCTGTACAATAGATGTCAAATTTAGTGAAATCCCTTCACAGGTTCAAAAGATATAGCCATTTGTTCAAAAAGTGCTTATCTCACCGAGTTGAAGCGTTTTTGATTAGGAGTGGAAATAACGTTTGAATTTCATCAAGCTGGTTTCTGCTGTTGAAATATTTTGTTTAGGACATAATTCTGCACAATATATGTCCAATTCTGTGTAATCCAGCTACAAGTTCAAAAGACATAGCCATTCGGTCAAAAAGTTCTTATTTCACCGGGTTGAAGAGTTTTTGATTCGGAGTGGAAATAACAAATAATTTCGTCTAGTTGGTTTCTGCTGTTGAAACATGTTTTTTCGGACAAGATTCTGCACAAGATATGTCAAATTCAGTGTCATTCAGCCACATGTTCAAAGAATATAGACATTCAGTCAAAAAGTGCTTATCTCATCGAGTTGAAGCAATTTTGATTCGGAGTGGAAATAACTAATAATTTCATCAAGGTGGTTTCTGCTGTTGAAATATGTTGATCAGGACATGATTCTGCACAATATATGTCAAATTCAGGGTAATCCAGGTACAAGTTCAAAAGATATAGCCATTTGTTCAAAAAGTGCTTATCTTACATAGTTGAAGTGTTTTTTATTTGGAATGGAAATAACTCAAGAATTTCATCAAGCTGGTTTCTGCTGTTGAAACATTTTTTTTTGGACATGATTCTGCCCAATAAATGTCAAATTCAGTGTAATCCAGCAACGTTCAAAAGAAAAAGCCATTCGTTCAAAAAGTGCTTATCTCACTGAGTTAAAGCGTTTTTGATTCGGAGTGGAAATAACTTTTGAATTTCATCACGCTGGTTTCTGCTGTTGAAATATGTTGTTTAGGACATGATTCTGCACAATAGATGTCAAATTCAGTGTAATCCGGCTACATGTTCAAAAGATGTAACCGTTCCTTCAAAAACTGCTTATCTTACCGAGTTGTAGCGTTTTTTATTCGGAGTGGAAATAACTTTTGAATTTCATCAAGCTGGTTTCTGCTGTTGACATATGTTGTTTAGGACAGGATTCTGCACAATATATGTCAAAGGCAGTGTGATCCCTTCCTAGGTTCAAAAGATATAGCCATTTGTTCAAAAAGTGCTTATCTCACCGAGTTGAAGCGTATTTGATTCGGAGTGGAAATAATGTTTGAATTTCATCAAGCTGGTTTCTGCAGTTTAAATATGTTGTTTAGGACATGATTCTGCACAATATGTGTCAAATTTAGTGTAATTCAGCTACTAGTTTAATAGATATAGCGATTCGTTCAAAAAGTGCTTATCTCACTGAGTTGAAGTGTTTTTGATTTGGAGTGGCAATAACTTTTGAATTTCATCAAGCTGGTTTCTGCTGTTGAAATATCTTGATTGGGACATGATTCTGCACAATATATGTCAAATTTAGTGTAATCCCTTCACAGGTTCAAAAGATATAGCCATTCGTTAAAAAGTGCTTATCTCACCGAGTTGAAGCATTTTTGATTAGGAGTGGAAATAACTAATGAATTTCATCAAGCTGGTTTCTGCTGTTGAAATATGTTGTTTAGGACAAGATTCTGCACAATATATGTCAAATTCAGTGTAATCCCTTCTAAGGTTCAAAAGATATAGCCATACTTTGAAAAGTGCTTAACTCACCGAGTTGAAGTGTTTTTGATTAGGAGTGGAAATAACTAATGAATTTAATCAAGCTGGTTTTTGCTGTTGATATATGTTGTTTAGGACAGGATTCTGCACACTGTATGTCAAATTCACTGTAATCCCCTCACATGTTCAAAAGATATATCCATTCGTTCAATAAGTGCTTATCTCACCGAGTTGAAGCGTTTTTGATTAGGAGTGGAAATAACTTTTGAATTTCATAAAGCTGGTTTCTGCTGTTGACATATGTTGTTTAGGACAGGATTCTGCACAATATATGTCAAAGGCAGTGTGATCCCTTCCTAGGTTCAAAAGATATAGCCATTTGTTCAAAAAGTGCTTATCTCACCGAGTTGAAGCGTATTTGATTCGGAGTGGAAATAATGTTTGAATTTCATCAAGCTGGTTTCTGCAGTTTAAATATGTTGTTTAGGACATGATTCTGCACAATATGTGTCAAATTTAGTGTAATTCAGCTACTAGTTTAATAGATATAGCGATTCGTTCAAAAAGTGCTTATCTCACTGAGTTGAAGTGTTTTTGATTTGGAGTGGCAATAACTTTTGAATTTCATCAAGCTGGTTTCTGCTGTTGAAATATGTTGATTGGGACATGATTCTGCACAATATATGTCAAATTTAGTGTAATCCCTTCACAGGTTCAAAAGATATAGCCATTCGTTAAAAAGTGCTTATCTCACCGAGTTGAAGCATTTTTGATTAGGAGTGGAAATAACTAATGAATTTAATCAAGCTGGTTTTTGCTGTTGAAATATGTTGTTTAGAACATGATTCTGCACAATATATTTCAAATTCTGTGTAATCAAGCAACAGGTTCAAAAGATATAGCCATAAGGTCAAAAAGTGCTTAACTCACCGAGTTGAAGCGTTTTTGATCAAGAGTGGAAATACCTAATGAATTTCATCATGCTGGTTTCTGCTGTTGAAGTATGTTGTTTAAGACATGATTCTGTACAATAGATGTCAAATTTAGTGAAATCCCTTCACAGGTTCAAAAGATATAGCCATTTGTTCAAAAAGTGCTTATCTCACCGAGTTGAAGCGTTTTTGATTAGGAGTGGAAATAACGTTTGAATTTCATCAAGCTGGTTTCTGCTGTTGAAATATTTTGTTTAGGACATAATTCTGCACAATATATGTCCAATTCTGTGTAATCCAGCTACAAGTTCAAAAGACATAGCCATTCGGTCAAAAAGTTCTTATTGCACCGGGTTGAAGAGTTTTTGATTCGGAGTGGAAATAACAAATAATTTCGTCTAGTTGGTTTCTGCTGTTGAAACATGTTTTTTCGGACAAGATTCTGCACAAGATATGTCAAATTCAGTGTCATTCAGCCACATGTTCAAAGAATATAGACATTCAGTCAAAAAGTGCTTATCTCATCGAGTTGAAGCAATTTTGATTCGGAGTGGAAATAACTAATAATTTCATCAAGGTGGTTTCTGCTGTTGAAATATGTTGATCAGGACATGATTCTGCACAATATATGTCAAACTCAGGGTAATCCAGGTACAAGTTCAAAAGATATAGCCATTTGTTCAAAAAGTGCTTATCTTACATAGTTGAAGTGTTTTTTATTTGGAATGGAAATAACTCAAGAATTTCATCAAGCTGGTTTCTGCTGTTGAAACATTTTTTTTTGGACATGATTCTGCCCAATAAATGTCAAATTCAGTGTAATCCAGCAACGTTCAAAAGAAAAAGCCATTCGTTCAAAAAGTGCTTATCTCACTGAGTTAAAGCATTTTTGATTCGGAGTGGAAATAACTTTTGAATTTCATCACGCTGGTTTCTGCTGTTGAAATATGTTGTTTAGGACATGATTCTGCACAATAGATGTCAAATTCAGTGTAATCCGGCTACATGTTCAAAAGATGTAACCGTTCCTTCAAAAACTGCTTATCTTACCGAGTTGTAGCGTTTTTTATTCGGAGTGGAAATAACTTTTGAATTTCATCAAGCTGGTTTCTGCTGTTGACATATGTTGTTTAGGACAGGATTCTGCACAATATATGTCAAAGGCAGTGTGATCCCTTCCTAGGTTCAAAAGATATAGCCATTTGTTCAAAAAGTGCTTATCTCACTGAGTTGAAGTGTTTTTGATTTGGAGTGGCAATAACTTTTGAATTTCATCAAGCTGGTTTCTGCTGTTGAAATATCTTGATTGGGACATGATTCTGCACAATATATGTCAAATTTAGTGTAATCCCTTCACAGGTTCAAAAGATATAGCCATTCGTTAAAAAGTGCTTATCTCACCGAGTTGAAGCATTTTTGATTAGGAGTGGAAATAACTAATGAATTTCATCAAGCTGGTTTCTGCTGTTGAAATATGTTGTTTAGGACATGATTCTGCACAATATATGTCAAATTCAGTGTAATCCCTTCTAAGGTTCAAAAGATATAGCCATACTTTGAAAAGTGCTTAACTCACCGAGTTGAAGTGTTTTTGATTAGGAGTGGAAATAACTAATGAATTTAATCAAGCTGGTTTTTGCTGTTGATATATGTTGTTTAGGACAGGATTCTGCACACTGTATGTCAAATTCACTGTAATCCCCTCACATGTTCAAAAGATATATCCATTCGTTCAATAAGTGCTTATCTCACCGAGTTGAAGCGTTTTTGATTAGGAGTGGAAATAACTTTTGAATTTCATAAAGCTGGTTTCTGCTGTTGACATATGTTGTTTAGGACAGGATTCTGCACAATATATGTCAAAGGCAGTGTGATCCCTTCCTAGGTTCAAAAGATATAGCCATTTGTTCAAAAAGTGCTTATCTCACCGAGTTGAAGCGTATTTGATTCGGAGTGGAAATAATGTTTGAATTTCATCAAGCTGGTTTCTGCAGTTTAAATATGTTGTTTAGGACATGATTCTGCACAATATGTGTCAAATTTAGTGTAATTCAGCTACTAGTTTAATAGATATAGCGATTCGTTCAAAAAGTGCTTATCTCACTGAGTTGAAGTGTTTTTGATTTGGAGTGGCAATAACTTTTGAATTTCATCAAGCTGGTTTCTGCTGTTGAAATATGTTGATTGGGACATGATTCTGCACAATATATGTCAAATTTAGTGTAATCCCTTCACAGGTTCAAAAGATATAGCCATTCGTTAAAAAGTGCTTATCTCACCGAGTTGAAGCATTTTTGATTAGGAGTGGAAATAACTAATGAATTTCATCAAGCTGGTTTCTGCTGTTGAAATATGTTGTTTAGGACATGATTCTGCACAATATATGTCAAATTCAGTGTAATCCCTTCTAAGGTTCAAAAGATATAGCCATACTTTGAAAAGTGCTTAACTCACCGAGTTGAAGTGTTTTTGATTAGGAGTGGAAATAACTAATGAATTTAATCAAGCTGGTTTTTGCTGTTGATATATGTTGTTTAGAACATGATTCTGCACAATATATGTCAAATTCAGGGTAATCAAGCAACAGGTTCAAAAGATATAGCCATAAGGTCAAAAAGTGCTTAACTCACCGAGTTGAAGCGTTTTTGATCAAGAGTGGATATACCTAATGAATTTCATCATGCTGGTTTCTGCTGTTGAAGTATGTTGTTTAAGACATGATTATGTACAATAGATGTCAAATTTAGTGAAATCCCTTCACAGGTTCAAAAGATATAGCCATTTGTTCAAAAAGTGCTTATCTCACCGAGTTGAAGCGTTTTTGATTAGGAGTGGAAATAACGTTTGAATTTCATCAAGCTGGTTTCTGCTGTTGAAATATGTTGTTTAGGACATGATTCTGCACAATATATGTCCAATTCAGTGTAATCCAGCTACAAGTTCAAAAGATATAGCCATTCGGTCAAAAAGTTCTTATTTCACCGGGTTGAAGAGTTTTTGATTCGGAGTGGAAATAACTAATAATTTCATCAAGGTGGTTTCTGCTGTTGAAATATGTTGATTAGGACATGATTCTGCACAATATATGTCAAATTCAGGGTAATCCAGGTACAAGTTCAAAAGATATAGCCATTTGTTCAAAAAGTGCTTATCTTACATAGTTGAAGTGTTTTTTATTCGGAATGGAAATAACTCAAGAATTTCATCAAGCTGGTTTCTGCTGTTGAAATATGTTGTTTAGGACATGATTCTGCACAATATATCTCAAATTAAGTGTAATCCAGCTACAAGTTCAAAAGATATAGCCATTCGGTCAAAAAGTTCTTATTTCACCGAGTTGAAGAGTTTTTGATTCGGAGTGGCATTAACTAATAATTTAATTAAGGTGGTTTCTGCTGTTGAAACATTTTTTTTTGGACATGATTCTGCCCAATAAATGTCAAATTCAGTGTAATCCAGCAACGTTCAAAAGAAAAAGCCATTCGTTCAAAAAGTGCTTATCTCACTGAGTTAAAGCGTTTTTGATTCGGAGTGGAAATAACTTTTGAATTTCATCACGCTGGTTTCTGCTGTTGAAATATGTTGTTTAGGACATGATTCTGCACAATAGATGTCAAATTCAGTGTAATCCGGCTACATGTTCAAAAGATATAACCGTTCCTTCAAAAACTGCTTATCTTACCGAGTTGTAGCGTTTTTTATTCGGAGTGGAAATAACTAATGAATTTCATCAAGCTGGTTTCTGCTGTTGAAATATGTTGTTTAGGACCTGATTCTGCACAATATATCTCAAATTAAGTGTAATCCAGCTACAAGTTCAAAAGATATAGCCATTCGGTCAAAAAGTTCTTATTTCACCGAGTTGAAGAGTTTTTGATTAGGAGTGGAAATAACCAATGACTTTCATCAAGCTGGTTTCTGCTGTTGAAATATGTTGTTTAGGATAGGATTTGGCACACTATATGTCAAATTCACTGTAATCCCCTCACATGTTCAAAAGATATATCCATTCGTTTAATAAGTGCTTATCTCACCGAGTTGAAGCATTTTTTATTCGGAGTGGAAATAACTAATGGATTTCATCAATCTGGTTTCTGCTGTTGAAATATGTTGTTTAGGACATGATTCTGCACAATATATGTCAAATTCAGTGTAATCCAGCCAAAAGTTCAAAAGATATAGCCATTCCTTCAAAAAGTGCTTATCTCACGGAGTTGAAGCGTTGTTGATTCGGAGTGGAAATAACTTTTGAATTTCATCAAGCTGGTTTCTGCTGTTGAAATATGTTGTTTAGGACATGATTCTGCACAATATATGTCAAATTCAGTAAAATCCCATGACAGGTTCAAGAGATATAGCCATTCGTTCAAAAAGTGGTTATCTCACGGAGTTGAAGCGTTGTTGATTAGGAGTGGAAACAACCAATGAATTTCATCAAGCTGGTTTCTGCTGTTGAAATATGTTGTTTAGGACATGATTCTGCACAATAAATGTCAAATTCAGTGTGATCCAGCTACCAGCTCGAAAGATATAGCCATTCGGTCATAAATTTCTTATGTTACCGAGTTGAAGCGTTTTTTATTCGGAGTGGAAATAACTTTTGAATTTCATCAAGCTGGTTTCTGCTGTTGAAATATGTTGTTTAGGACAGGATTCTGCACAATATATGTCAAAGGCAGTGTGATCCCTTCCTAGGTTCAAAAGATATAGCCATTTGTTCAAAAAGTGCTTATCTCACCGAGTTGAAGCGTATTTGATTCGGAGTGGAAATAATGTTTGAATTTCATCAAGCTGGTTTCTGCTGTTGAAATATGTTGTTTAGGACAGGATTCTGCACAATATATGTCAAAGGCAGTGTGATCCCTTCCTAGGTTCAAAAGATATAGCCATTTGTTCAAAAAGTGCTTATCTCACTGAGTTGAAGTGTTTTTGATTTGGAGTGGCAATAACTTTTGAATTTCATCAAGCTGGTTTCTGCTGTTGAAATATGTTGATTGGGACATGATTCTGCACAATATATGTCAAATTTAGTGTAATCCCTTCACAGGTTCAAAAGATATAGCCATTCGTCAAAAAGTGCTTATCTCACCGAGTTGAAGCGTTTTTGATTAGGAGTGGAAATACCTAATGAATTTCATCAAGCTGGTTTCTGCTGTTGAAATCTGTTGTTTAGGACATGATTCTGCACAATATATGTCATATTCAGTGTAATCCCTTCTAAGGTTCAAAAGATATAGCCATACTTTGAAAAGTGCTTAACTCACCGAGTTGAAGTGTTTTTGATTAGGAGTGGAAATAACTAATGAATTTAATCAAGCTGGTTTTTGCTGTTGAAATATGTTGTTTAGAACATGATTCTGCACAATATATGTCAAATTCTGTGTAATCAAGCAACAGGTTCAAAAGATATAGCCATAAGGTCAAAAAGTGCTTAACTCACCGAGTTGAAGCGTTTTTGATCAAGAGTGGAAATACCTAATGAATTTCATCATGCTGGTTTCTGCTGTTGAAGTATGTTGTTTAAGACATGATTATGAACAATAGATGTCAAATTTAGTGAAATCCCTTCACAGGTTCAAAAGATATAGCCATTTGTTCAAAAAGTGCTTATCTCACCGAGTTGAAGCGTTTTTGATTAGGAGTGGAAATAACGTTTGAATTTCATCAAGCTGGTTTCTGCTGTTGAAATATTTTGTTTAGGACATAATTCTGCACAATATATGTCCAATTCAGTGTAATCCAGCAACAAGTTCAAAAGATATAGCCATTCGGTCAAAAAGTTCTTATTTCACCGGGTTGAAGAGTTTTTGATTCGGAGTGGAAATAACTAATAATTTCATCAAGGTGGTTTCTGCTGTTGAAATATGTTTTTTGGGACATGATTCTGCACAATATATGTAAAATTCAGAGTAATCCCGCTACACGTTATAAAAAATATAGCCATTTGGTCAAAATTGCTTATCTCACCGAGTTTAAGCGTTTTTGATTCGGAGTGGAAATAACTAATGAATTTCATCAAGCTGGTTTTTGCTGTTGGAATATGTTGAGTAGGACATGATTCTGCACAATATATGTATAAGTCAGTGCAATCCAGCCACATATTCAAAAGATATAGCCATTCATTCAAAAAGTGCTTGTCTCACCGAGTTGTAGCGTTTTTGATTTGGAGTGGAAATAACTTTTGAATTTCATCAATGTGGTTTCTGCTTTTGAAATGTGTTGTTTAGGACATGATTCTGCACAATATATGTCAAATTCGGTGTTATTCAGCCACAAAATAAAAAGATATAGCTATTTGTTCAAAAAGTGCTTTTCTCACCGAGTTGCAGCGTTTTTGATTTGGAGTGGAAATAACCAATGAATTTCATCAAGCTGGTTTCTGCTGTTGAAATATGTTGTTTAGGACAGGATTTTGCACACTATATGTCAAATTCACTGTAATCTCCTCACATGTTCAAAAGATATATCCATTCGTTCAATAAGTGCTTATCTCACCGAGTTGAAGCATTTTTTATTCGGAGTGGAAATAACTAATGAATTTCATCAATCTGGTTTCTGCTGTTGAAATATGTTGTTTAGGACAGGAATCTGCACAATATATGTCAAATTCAGTGTAATCCAGCCAAAAGTTCAAAAGATATAGCTATTCCTTCAAAAAGGGCTTATCTCACGGAATTGAAGCGTTTTTTATTCGGAGTGGAAATAACTTTTGAATTACATCAAGCTGGTTTCTGCTGTTGAAATATGTTGTTTAGGATAGGATTTTGCACACTATATGTCAAATTCACTGTAATCCCCTCACATGTTCAAAAGATATATCCATTCGTTCAATAAGTGCTTATCTCAACGAGTTGAAGCATTTTTTATTCGGAGTGGAAATAACTAATGAATTTCATCAATCTGGTTTCTGCTGTTGAAATATGTTGTGTAGGACATGATTCTGCACAATATATGTTAAATTCAGTGTAATCCAGCGACCAGTTCAAAAGATATAGCCATTCCTTCAAAACAGCTTATCTCACCGAGTTGAAGCGTTTTTGATTTGGAGTGGAAATAACTTCTGAATTTCATCAAGCGGGTTTTTGCTGTTTAAATATGTTTTTTAGGACATGATTCTGCACAATATATGTCAAATTCAGTGTAATCTAGCCACAAGTTTAATAGATATAGCCATTCGTTCAAAAAGTGCTTACATTACCGGGTTGAAGCGTTTTTGATCAGGAGTGGAAATAACTAATGAATTTCATCAAGCTGGTTTCTGCTGTTGAAATATGTTGTTTAGGACATGATTCTGCACAATATGTGTCAAATTTAGTGAAATCCCTTCATATGTTCAAAAGATATAGCCATTTGTTCAAAAAGTGCTTACCTCACCGAGATTAGGCATTTTTGATATGGAGTGGAAATAACTAATAAATTTCATAAAGCTGGTTTCTGCTGTTGAAATAGGTTGTTTAGGACATGATTCTGCACAATATATGTCAAATTCAGTGTAATCCCTTCTAAGGTTCAAAAGATATAGCCATACTTTGAAAAGTGCTTATCTCACCGAGTTGAAGCGTTTTTGATTAGGAGTGGAAATAACTAATGAATTTAATCAAGCTGGTTTTTGCTGTTGAAATATGTTGTTTAGAACTGATTCTGCACAGTATATGTCAAATTCTGTGTAATCAAGCAACAGGTTCAAAAGATATAGCCATAAGATCAAAAAGTTCATATTTCACCGAGTTGAAGCGTTTTTGATCAAGAGTGGAAATACCTAATGAATTTCATCATGCTGGTTTCTACTGTTGAAGTATGTTGTTTAAGACATGATTCTGTACAATAGATGTCAAATTTAGTGAAATCCCTTCAAAGGTTCAAAAGATATAGCCATTTGTTCAAAAAGTGCTTTTCTCACCGAGTTGAAGCGTTTTTGATTTGGAGTGGAAATAACTCATGAATTTAATCAAGCTGGTTTTTTGCTGTTGAAATATGTTGTTTAGGACATGATTCTGCACAACATATGTCAAATTCAGTGTAATCCAGCTACAAGTTCAAAAGATATAGCCGTTCCTTCAAAAACTGCTTATCTCACCGAGTTGTAGTGTTTTTTATTCGTAGTGGAAATAACTAATGAATTTCATCAAGCTGGTTTCTGCTGTTGAAATATGTTGTTTAGGACATGATTCTGCACAATATATCTCAAATTAAGTGTAATCCAGCTACAAGTTCAAAAGATATAGCCATTCGGTTAAAAAAGTTCTTATTTCACCGAGTTGAAGAGTTTTTGATTTGGAGTGGAAATAACTAATAATTTAATTAAGGTGGTTTCTGCTGTTGAAACATGTTTTTTGGGACATGATTCTGCCCAATATATGTCAAATTCAGTGTAATCCAGCAACGTTCAAAAGAAAAAGCCATTCGTTCAAAAAGTTCATATTTCACCGAGTTGAAGCGTTTTTGATCAAGAGTGGAAATACCTAATGAATTTCATCATGCTGGTTTCTACTGTTGAAGTATGTTGTTTAAGACATGATTCTGTACAATAGATGTCAAATTTAGTGAAATCCCTTCAAAGGTTCAAAAGATATAGCCATTTGTTCAAAAAGTGCTTTTCTCACTTAGTTGAAGCGTTTTTGATTCGGAGTGGAAATAACTTTTGAATTTCATCAAGCTGGTTTCTGCTGTTGAAATATGTTGTTTAGGACATGATTCTGCACAATAGATGTCAAATTCAGTGTAGTCCGGCTACAAAGTCAAAAGATATAGCCGTTTCTTCAAAAACTGCTTATCTTACCGAGTTGTAGCGTTTTTTATTCGGAGTGGAAATAACTACTGAATTTCATCAAGCTGGTTTCTGCTGTTGAAATATGTTGTTTAGGACATGATTCTGCACAATATATCTCAAATTAAGTGTAATCCAGCTACAAGTTCAAAAGATATAGCCATTCGGTCAAAAAGTTCTTATTTCACCGAGTTGAAGAGTTTTTGATTCGGAGAGGAAATAACTTTTGAATTTCATCACGCTGGTTTCTGCTGTTGAAATGTGTTGATTGGGACATGATTCTGCACAATATATGTCAAATTCAGTGTAATCCGGCTACAAGTTCAAAAGATATAGCTGTTCGGTCAAAAACTGCTTATCTTACCGAGTTGAAGCGCTTTTGGTTCGGAGTGGAAATAACTTTTGAATTTCATCAAGCTGGTTTTTGCTGTTGAAATATGTTGATTGGGACATGATTCTGCACAATATATGTCAAATTCAGTGTAATCCAGTAACGTTCAAAAGAAAAAGCCATTCGTTCAAAAAGTGCTTATCTCACTGAGTTGAAGCGTTTTTGATTCAGAGTGGAAATAACTTTTGAATTTCATCAAGCTGGTTTCTGCTGTTGAAATATGTTGTTTAGGACATGATTCTGCACAATATATGTACAATTCAGTGTAATCCAGCTACAAGTTCAAAAGATATAGCCATTCGGTCAAAAAGTTCTTATTTCACCGGGTTGAAGAGTTTATGATTCGGAGTTGAAATAACAAATAAGTTCGTCTAGGTGGTTTCTGCTGTTTAAACATGTTTTTTGGGACAAGATTCTGCACAATATATGTCAAATTCAGTGTCATTCAGCCACATGTTCAAAGAATATAGACATTCAGTCAAAAAGTGCTTATCTCACCGAGTTGAAGCAATTTTGATTCGGAGTGGAAATAACTAATAATTTCATGAAGGTGGTTTCTGCTGTTGAAATATGTTGATTAGGACATGATTTTGCACAATATATGTCAAATTCAGGGTAATCCAGGTACAAGTTCAAAAGATATAGCCATTTGTTCAAAAAGTGCTTATCTTACATAGTTGAAGTGTTTTTTATTCGGAATGGAAATAACTCAAGAATTTCATCAAGCTGGTTTCTGCTGTTGAAATATGTTTTTTGGGACATGATTCTGCACAATATATGTAAAATTCAGAGTAATCCCGCTACACGTTAGAAAAAATATAGCCATTTGGTCAATATTGCTTATCTCACCGAGTTTAAGCGATTTTGATTCGGAGTGGAAATAACTAATGAATTTCATCAAGCTGGTTTCTGCTGTTGAAATATGTTGTTTAGGCCATGATTCTGCACAATATATGTCAAAATTCAGTGTAATCGAGCTACAAGTTCAAAAGATATAGCCATAAGGTCAAAAAGTGCTTAACTCACCGAGTTGAAGCGTTTTTGATTAGGAGAGGAAATAACTTATGAAATTCATCAAGCGGGTTTTTGCTGTTGAAATATGTTTTTTAGAACATGATTCTGCACAATATGTGTCAAATTCAGTGTAATCCAGCCACAAGTTTAATAGATATAGCCATTCGTTCAAAAAGTGCTTACATTACCGGGTTGAAGCGTTTTTGATCAGGAGTGGAAATAACTAATGAATTTCATCAAGCTGGTTTCTGCTGTTGAAATATGTTGTTTAGGACATAATTCTGCACAACATATGTCAAATTCAGTGTAATCCAGCTACAAGTTCAAAAGATATAGCCATTCGGTCAAAAAGTTCATATTTCACCGAGTTGAAGAGTTTTTGATTCGGAGTGGAAATAACTAATAATTTAATTAAGGTGGTTTCTGCTGTTGAAACTTGATTTTTGGGACATGATTCTGCCCAATATATGTCAAATTCAGCGTAATCCAGCAACGTTCAAAAGAAAAAGCCATTCGTTCAAAAAGTGCTTATCTCACTGAGTTGAAGCGTTTTTGATTCGGAGTGGAAATAACTAATGATTTCATCAGGCTGGATTCTGCTGTTGAAATATGTTGTTTAGGACATGATTCTGCACAATATATGTCAAATTAAGTGTAATCCAGCAACAAGTTCAAAAGATATAGCCGTTCGGTAAAAACTGCTTATCTTACCGAGTTGAAGCCTTTTTGATTCGGAGTGGAAATAACTAATGATTTCATCAGGCTGGTTTCTGTTGTTGAAATATGTTGTTTAGGACATAATTCTGCACAATATATGTACAATTCAGTGTAATCTAGCTACAAGTTCAAAAGATATATCCATTCGGTCAAAAAGTTCTTATTTCACCGGGTTGAAGAGTTTTTGATTCGGAGTTGAAATAACAAATAAGTTCGTCTAGGTAGTTTCTGCTGTTGAAACATGTTTTTTGGGACAAGATTCTGCACAATATATGTCAAATTCAGTGTCATTCAGCAACATGTTCAAAGAATATAGACATTCAGTCAAAAAGTGCTTATCTCACCGAGTTGAAGCAATTTTGATTCGGAGTGGAAATAACTAATAATTTCATCAAGGTGGTTTCTGCTGTTGAAATATGTTGATTAGGACATGAATCTGCATAATATATGTCAAATTCAGGGTAATCCAGGTACAAGTTCAAAAGATATAGCCATTTGTTCAAAAAGTGCTTATCTTACATAGTTGAAGTGTTTTTTATTCGGAATGGAAATAACTCAAGAATTTCATCAAGCTGGTTTCTGCTGTTGAAATATGTTTTTTGGGACATGATTCTGCACAATATATGTAAAATTCAGAGTAATCCCGCTACACGTTAGAAAAAATATAGCCATTTGGTCAAAATTGCTTATCTCACCGAGTTTAAGCGTTTTTGATTCGGAGTGGAAATAACTAATGAATTTCATCAAGCTGGTTTTTGCTGTTGGAATATGTTGAGTAGGACATGATTCTGCACAATATATGTATAAATCAGTGCAATCCAGCCACATATTCAAAAGATATAGCCATTCATTCAAAAAGTGCTTGTCTCACCGAGTTTTAGCGTTTTTGATTTGGAGTGGAAATAACTTTTGAATTTCATCAATGTGGTTTCTGCTTTTGAAATGTGTTGTTTAGGACATGATTCTGCACAATATATGTCAAATTCAGTGTTATTCAGCCACAAAATAAAAAGATATAGCCATTTGTTCAAAAAGTGCTTTTCTCACCGAGTTGCAGCGTTTTTGATTTGGAGTGGAAATAACCAATGAATTTCATCAAGCTGGTTTCTGCTGTTGAAATATGTTGTTTAGGACAGGATTTTGCACACTACATGTCAAATTCACTGTAATCTCCTCACATGTTCAAAAGATATATCCATTCGTTCAAAAATTGCTTACATTACCGGGTTGAAGCGTTTTTGATCAGGAGTGGAAATAACTAATGAATTTCATCAATCTGGTTTCTGCTGTTGAAATATGTTTTTTAGGACAGGATTCTGCACAATATATGTCAAATTCAGTGTAATCCAGCCAAAAGTTCAAAAGATATAGCTATTCCTTCAAAAAGTGCTTATCTCACGGAATTGAAGCGTTTTTTATTCGGAGTGGAAATAACTTTTGAATTTCATCAAGCTGGTTTCTGCTGTTGAAATATGTTGTTTAGGATAGGATTTTGCACTCTATATGTCAAATTCACTGTAATCCCCTCACATGTTCAAAAGATATATCCATTTGTTCAATAAGTGCTTATCTCACCGAGTTGAAGCATTTTTTATTCGGAGTGGAAATAACTAATGAATTTCATCAATCTGGTTTCTGCTGTTGAAATATATGGTTTAGGACATGATTCTGCACAATATATGTCAAATTCAGTGTAATCCAGCGAACAGTTCAAAAGATATAGCCATTCCTTCAAAACAGCTTATCTCACCGAGTTGAAGCGTTTTTGATTTGGAGTGGAAATAACTTTTGAATTTAATCAAGCTGGTTTCTGCTGTTGAAATATGTTGTTTAGGACATGATTTCTCACAATATATGTCAAATTCAGTGTGATCCAGCTACAAGTTCAAAAGATATAGCCATAAGGTCAAAAAGTGCTTAACTCACCGACTTGAAGCGTTTTTGATTAGGAGAGGAAATAACTTATGAAATTCATCAAGCGGGTTTTTGCTGTTGAAATATGTTTTTTAGAACATGATTCTGCACAATATGTGTCAAATTCAGTGTAATCCAGCCACAAGTTTAATAGATATAGCCATTCGTTCAAAAAGTGCTTACATTACCGGGTTGAAGCGTTTTTGATCAGGAGTGGAAATAACTAATGAATTTCATCAAGCTGGTTTCTGCTGTTGAAATAGGTTGTTTAGGACATGATTCTGCACAACATATGTCAAATTCAGTGTAATCCAGCTAAAAGTTCAAAAGATATAACCGGTCCTTCAAAAACTGCTTATCTTACCGAGTTGTAGCGTTTTTTATTCGGAGTGGAAATAACTAATGAATTTCATCAAGCTGGTTTCTGCTGTTAAAACATGTTTTTTGGGACAAGATTCTGCACAATATATCAAATTCAGTGTCATTCAGCCACATGTTCAAAGAATATAGACATTCAGTCAAAAAGTGCTTATCTCACCGAGTTGAAGCAATTTTGATTCGGAGTGGAAATAACTAATAATTTCATGAAGGTGGTTTCTGCTGTTGAAATATGTTGATTAGGACATGATTCTGCACAATATATGTCAAATTCAGGGTAATACAGGTACAAGTTCAAAAGATATAGCCATTTGTTCAAAAATTGCTTATCTTACATAGTTGAAGTGTTTTTTATTCGGAGTGGAAATAACTCAAGAATTTCATCAAGCTGGTTTCTGCTGTTGAAATATGTTTTTTGGGACATGATTCTGCACAATATATGTAAAATTCAGAGTAATCCCGCTACACGTTAGAAAAAATATAGCCATTTGGTCAAAATTGCTTATCTCACCGAGTTTAAGTATTTTTGATTCGGAGTGGAAATAACTAATGAATTTCATCAAGCTGGTTTTTGCTGTTGGAATATGTTGAGTAGGACATGATTCTGCACAATATATGTATAAATCAGTGCAATCCAGCCACATATTCAATAGATATAGCCATTCATTCAAAAAGTGCTTGTCTCACCGAGTTGTAGCGTTTTTGATTTGGAGTGGAAATAACTTTTGAATTTCATCAATGTGGTTTCTGCTTTTGAAATGTGTTGTTTAGGACATGATTCTGCACAATATATGTCAAATTCAGTGTTATTCAGCCACAAAATAAAAAGATATAGCCATTTGTTCAAAAAGTGCTTTTCTCACCGAGTTGCAGCGTTTTTGATCAGGAGTGGAAATAACCAATGAATTTCATCAAGCTGGTTTCTGCTGTTGAAATATGTTGTTTAGGACAGGATGTTGCACACTATATGTCAAATTCACTGTAATCTCCTCACATGTTCAAAAGATATATCCATTCGTTCAATAAGTGCTTATCTCACCGAGTTGAAGCATTTTTTATTTGGAGTGGAAATAACTAATGAATTTCATCAATCTGGTTTCTGCTGTTGAAATATGTTGTTTAGGACATGATTCTGCACAATATATGTCAAATTCAGTGTAATCCAGCGATCAGTTCAAACGTTATAGCCATTCCTTCAAAACAGCTTATCTCACCGAGTTGAAGCGTTTTTGATTTGGAGTGGAAATAACTTTTGAATTTCATCAAGCTGGTTTCTGCTGTTGAAATATGTTGTTTAGGACATGATTCTGCACAATATATGTCAAAATTCAGTGTAATCCAGCTACAAGTTCAAAAGATATAGCCATAAGGTCAAAAAGTGCTTAACTCACCGAGTTGAAGCGTTTTTGATTAGGAGAGGAAATAACGTATGAATTTCATCAAGCGGGTTTTTGCTGTTTAAATATGTTTTTTAGAACATGAATCTGCACAATATGTGTCAAATTCAGTGTAATCCAGCCACAAGTTTAATAGATATAGCCATTCGTTCAAAAATTGCTTACATTACCGGGTTGAAGCGTTTTTGATCAGGAGTGGAAATTACAAATGAATTTCATAAAGGTGGTTTCTGCTGTTGAAATATGTTGTTTAGGACATGATTCTGCACAATTTGTGTCAAATTTAGTTAAATCCCTTCACATGTTCAAAAGATATAGCCATTTGTTCAAAAAGTGCTGATCTCACCGAGATTAAGCATTTTTGATACGGAGTGGAAATAACTAATACATTTCATCAAGCTGGTTTCTGCTGTTGAAATATGTTGATTAGGACATGAATCTGCATAATATATGTCAAATTCAGGGTAATCCAGGTACAAGTTCAAAAGATATAGCCATTTGTTCAAAAAGTGCTTATCTTACATAGTTGAAGTGTTTTTTATTCGGAATGGAAATAACTCAAGAATTTCATCAAGCTGGTTTCTGCTGTTGAAATATGTTTTTTGGGACATGATTCTGCACAATATATGTAAAATTCAGAGTAATCCCGCTACACGTTAGAAAAAATATAGCCATTTGGTCAAAATTGCTTATCTCACCGAGTTTAAGCGTTTTTGATTCGGAGTGGAAATAACTAATGAATTTCATCAAGCTGGTTTTTGCTGTTGGAATATGTTGAGTAGGACATGATTCTGCACAATATATGTATAAATCAGTGCAATCCAGCCACATATTCAAAAGATATAGCCATTCATTCAAAAAGTGCTTGTCTCACCGAGTTTTAGCGTTTTTGATTTGGAGTGGAAATAACTTTTGAATTTCATCAATGTGGTTTCTGCTTTTGAAATGTGTTGTTTAGGACATGATTCTGCACAATATATGTCAAATTCAGTGTTATTCAGCCACAAAATAAAAAGATATAGCCATTTGTTCAAAAAGTGCTTTTCTCACCGAGTTGCAGCGTTTTTGATTTGGAGTGGAAATAACCAATGAATTTCATCAAGCTGGTTTCTGCTGTTGAAATATGTTGTTTAGGACAGGATTTTGCACACTACATGTCAAATTCACTGTAATCTCCTCACATGTTCAAAAGATATATCCATTCGTTCAAAAATTGCTTACATTACCGGGTTGAAGCGTTTTTGATCAGGAGTGGAAATAACTAATGAATTTCATCAATCTGGTTTCTGCTGTTGAAATATGTTTTTTAGGACAGGATTCTGCACAATATATGTCAAATTCAGTGTAATCCAGCCAAAAGTTCAAAAGATATAGCTATTCCTTCAAAAAGTGCTTATCTCACGGAATTGAAGCGTTTTTTATTCGGAGTGGAAATAACTTTTGAATTTCATCAAGCTGGTTTCTGCTGTTGAAATATGTTGTTTAGGATAGGATTTTGCACTCTATATGTCAAATTCACTGTAATCCCCTCACATGTTCAAAAGATATATCCATTTGTTCAATAAGTGCTTATCTCACCGAGTTGAAGCATTTTTTATTCGGAGTGGAAATAACTAATGAATTTCATCAATCTGGTTTCTGCTGTTGAAATATATGGTTTAGGACATGATTCTGCACAATATATGTCAAATTCAGTGTAATCCAGCGAACAGTTCAAAAGATATAGCCATTCCTTCAAAACAGCTTATCTCACCGAGTTGAAGCGTTTTTGATTTGGAGTGGAAATAACTTTTGAATTTAATCAAGCTGGTTTCTGCTGTTGAAATATGTTGTTTAGGACATGATTCTGCACAATATATGTCAAATTCAGTGTGATCCAGCTACAAGTTCAAAAGATATAGCCATAAGGTCAAAAAGTGCTTAACTCACCGACTTGAAGCGTTTTTGATTAGGAGAGGAAATAACTTATGAAATTCATCAAGCGGGTTTTTGCTGTTGAAATATGTTTTTTAGAACATGATTCTGCACAATATGTGTCAAATTCAGTGTAATCCAGCCACAAGTTTAATAGATATAGCCATTCGTTCAAAAAGTGCTTACATTACCGGGTTGAAGCGTTTTTGATCAGGAGTGGAAATAACTAATGAATTTCATCAAGCTGGTTTCTGCTGTTGAAATAGGTTGTTTAGGACATGATTCTGCACAACATATGTCAAATTCAGTGTAATCCAGCTAAAAGTTCAAAAGATATAACCGGTCCTTCAAAAACTGCTTATCTTACCGAGTTGTAGCGTTTTTTATTCGGAGTGGAAATAACTAATGAATTTCATCAAGCTGGTTTCTGCTGTTAAAACATGTTTTTTGGGACAAGATTCTGCACAATATATCAAATTCAGTGTCATTCAGCCACATGTTCAAAGAATATAGACATTCAGTCAAAAAGTGCTTATCTCACCGAGTTGAAGCAATTTTGATTCGGAGTGGAAATAACTAATAATTTCATGAAGGTGGTTTCTGCTGTTGAAATATGTTGATTAGGACATGATTCTGCACAATATATGTCAAATTCAGGGTAATACAGGTACAAGTTCAAAAGATATAGCCATTTGTTCAAAAATTGCTTATCTTACATAGTTGAAGTGTTTTTTATTCGGAGTGGAAATAACTCAAGAATTTCATCAAGCTGGTTTCTGCTGTTGAAATATGTTTTTTGGGACATGATTCTGCACAATATATGTAAAATTCAGAGTAATCCCGCTACACGTTAGAAAAAATATAGCCATTTGGTCAAAATTGCTTATCTCACCGAGTTTAAGTATTTTTGATTCGGAGTGGAAATAACTAATGAATTTCATCAAGCTGGTTTTTGCTGTTGGAATATGTTGAGTAGGACATGATTCTGCACAATATATGTATAAATCAGTGCAATCCAGCCACATATTCAATAGATATAGCCATTCATTCAAAAAGTGCTTGTCTCACCGAGTTGTAGCGTTTTTGATTTGGAGTGGAAATAACTTTTGAATTTCATCAATGTGGTTTCTGCTTTTGAAATGTGTTGTTTAGGACATGATTCTGCACAATATATGTCAAATTCAGTGTTATTCAGCCACAAAATAAAAAGATATAGCCATTTGTTCAAAAAGTGCTTTTCTCACCGAGTTGCAGCGTTTTTGATCAGGAGTGGAAATAACCAATGAATTTCATCAAGCTGGTTTCTGCTGTTGAAATATGTTGTTTAGGACAGGATTTTGCACACTATATGTCAAATTCACTGTAATCTCCTCACATGTTCAAAAGATATATCCATTCGTTCAATAAGTGCTTATCTCACCGAGTTGAAGCATTTTTTATTTGGAGTGGAAATAACTAATGAATTTCATCAATCTGGTTTCTGCTGTTGAAATATGTTGTTTAGGACATGATTCTGCACAATATATGTCAAATTCAGTGTAATCCAGCGATCAGTTCAAACGTTATAGCCATTCCTTCAAAACAGCTTATCTCACCGAGTTGAAGCGTTTTTGATTTGGAGTGGAAATAACTTTTGAATTTCATCAAGCTGGTTTCTGCTGTTGAAATATGTTGTTTAGGACATGATTCTGCACAATATATGTCAAAATTCAGTGTAATCCAGCTACAAGTCCAAAAGATATAGCCATAAGGTCAAAAAGTGCTTAACTCACCGAGTTGAAGCGTTTTTGATTAGGAGAGGAAATAACGTATGAATTTCATCAAGCGGGTTTTTGCTGTTTAAATATGTTTTTTAGAACATGAATCTGCACAATATGTGTCAAATTCAGTGTAATCCAGCCACAAGTTTAATAGATATAGCCATTCGTTCAAAAATTGCTTACATTACCGGGTTGAAGCGTTTTTGATCAGGAGTGGAAATTACAAATGAATTTCATAAAGGTGGTTTCTGCTGTTGAAATATGTTGTTTAGGACATGATTCTGCACAATTTGTGTCAAATTTAGTTAAATCCCTTCACATGTTCAAAAGATATAGCCATTTGTTCAAAAAGTGCTTATCTAACCGAGATTAAGCATTTTTGATACGGAGTGGAAATAACTAATACATTTCATCAAGCTGGTTTCTGCTGTTGAAATATGTTGTTTAGGACATGATTCTGCACAATATGTGTCAAATTCAGTTTAATCCAGCTACAAGTTTAATAGCTATAGCCATTCCGTAAAAAAACTGCTTATCTCACCGAGTTGAAGCGTTTTTGATCAGGAGTGGAAATAACTTATGAATTTCATCAAGCGGGTTTCTGCTGTTGAAATATGTTGTTTAGGACATGATTCTGCACAATATGTGTCAAATTTAGTGAAATCCCTTCATATGTTCAAAAGATATAGCCATTTGTTCAAAAAGTGCTTATCTCACCGAGATTAAGCATTTTTGATACGGAGTGGAAATAACTAATAAATTTCATCAAGCTGGTTTTTGCTGTTGAAATAGGTTGTTTAGGACATGATTCTGCACAATATATGTCAAATTCAGTGTAATCCCTTCTAAGGTTCAAAAGATATAGCCATACTTTGAAAAGTGCTTATCTCACCGAGTTGAAGCGTTTTTGATTAGGAGTGGAAATAACTAATGAATTTAATCAAGCTGGTTTTTGCTGTTGAAATATGTTGTTTAGAACTGATTCTGCACAATATATGTCAAATTCTGTGTAATCAAGCAACAGGTTCAAAAGATATAGCCATAAGGTCAAAAAGTGCTTATCTCACCGAGTTGAAGCGTTTTTGATCAAGAGTGGAAATACCTAATGAATTTAGTCATGCTGGTTTCTACTGTTGAAGTATGTTGTTTAAGACATGATTCTGTACAATAGATTTCAAATTTAGTGAAATCCCTTCAAAGTTTCAAAAGATATAGCCATTTGTTCAAAAAGTGCTTATCTCACCGAGTTGAAGCGTTTTTGATTTGGAGTGGAAATAACTCATGAATTTAATCAAGCTGGTTTTTTGCTGTTGAAATATGTTGTTTAGGACATGATTCTGCACAACATATGTCAAATTCAGTGTAATCCAGCTACAAGTTCAAAAGATATAGCCGTTCCTTCAAAAATGCTTATCTCACCGAGTTGTAGCGTTTTTTATACGTAGTGGAAATAACTAATGAATTTCATAAAGCTGGTTTCTGCTGTTTAAATATGTTGTTTAGGACATGATTCTGCACAATATATCTCAAATTCAGTGTAATCCAGCTACAAGTTCAAAAGATATAGCCATTCGGTTAAAAAAGTTCTTATTTCACCGAGTTGAAGAGTTTTTGATTTGGAGTGGAAATAACTAATAATTTAATTAAGGTGGTTTCTGCTGTTGAAACATGTTTTTTGGGACATGATTCTGCCCAATATATGTCAAATTCAGTGTAATCCAGCAACGTTCAAAAGAAAAAGCCATTCGTTCAAAAAGTGCTTATCTCACTGAGTTGAAGCGTTTTTGATTCGGAGTGGAAATAACTTTTGAATTTCATCAAGCTGGTTTCTGCTGTTGAAATATGTTGTTTAGGACATGATTCTGCACAATAGATGTCAAATTCAGTGTAGTCCGGCTCCAAAGTCAAAAGATATAGCCGTTCCTTCAAATACTGCTTATCTTACCGAGTTGTAGCGTTTTTTATTCGGAGTGGAAATAACTAATGAATTTCATCAAGCTGGTTTCTGCTGTTGAAATATGTTGTTTAGGACAGAATTCTGCACAATATATCTCAAATTAAGTGTAATCCAGCTACAAGTTCAAAAGATATAGCCATTCGGTCAAAAAGTTCTTATTTCACCGAGTAGAAGAGTTTTTGATTCGGAGTGGAAATAACTAATAATTTAATCAAGGTGGTTTCTGCTGTTGAAACATGTTTTTTGGGACATGATTCTGCCCAATATATGTCAAATTCAGTGTAATCCAGCAACGTTCAAAAGAAAAAGCCATTCGTTCAAAAAGTGCTTATCTCACTGAGTTGAAGTGTTTTTGATTCGGAGTGGAAATAACTAATAATTTCATCAAGGTGGTTTCTGCTGTTGAGATATGTTGATTAGGACATGATTCTGCACAATATATGTCAAATTCAGGGTAATCCAGGTACAAGTTCAAAAGATATAGCCATTTGTTCAAAAAGTGCTTATCTTACATAGTTGAAGTGTTTTTTATTCGGAATGGAAATAACTCAAGAATTTCATCAAGCTGGTTTCTGCTGTTGAAATATGTTTTTTGGGACATGATTCTGCACAATATATGTAAAATTCAGAGTAATCCCGCTACACGTTAGAAAAAATATAGCCATTTGGTCAATATTGCTTATCTCACCGAGTTTAAGCGTTTTTGATTCGGAGTGGAAATAACTAATGAATTTCATCAAGCTGGTTTTTACTGTTGGAATATGTTGAGTAGGACATGATTCTGCACAATATATGTATAAATCAGTGCAATCCAGCCACATATTCAAAAGATATAGCCATTCATTCAAAAAGTGCTTGTCTCACCGAGTTGTAGCGTTTTTGATTTGGAGTGGAAATAACTTTTGAATTTCATCAATGTGGTTTCTGCTTTTGAAATATGTTGTTTAGGACATGATTCTGCACAATATATGTCAAATTCAGTGTTATTCAGCCACAAAATAAAAAGATATAGCCATTTGTTCAAAAAGTGCTTTTCTCACCGAGTTGCAGCGTTTTTGATTTGGAGTGGAAATAACCAATGAATATCATCAAGCTGGTTTCTGCTGTTGAAATATGTTGTTTAGGACAGGATTTTGCACACTATATGTCAAATTCACTGTAATCTCCTCACATGTTCAAAAGATATATCCATTCGTTCAATAAGTGCTTATCTCACCGAGTTGAAGCATTTTTTATTTGGAGTGGAAATAACTAATGAATTTCATCAATCTGGTTTCTGCTGTTGAAATATGTTGTTTAGGACAGGATTCTGCACAATATATGTCAAATTCAGTGTAATCCAGCCAAAAGTTCAAAAGATATAGCTATTCCTTCAAAAAGTGCTTATCTCACGGAATTGAAGCGTTTTTTATTCGGAGTGGAAATAACTTTTGAATTTCATCAAGCTGGTTTCTGCTGTTGAAATATGTTGTTTAGGATAGGATTTTGCACACTATATGTCAAATTCACTGTAATCCCCTCACATGTTCAAAAGATATATCCATTCGTTCAATAAGTGCTTATCTCCCCGAGTTGAAGCATTTTTTATTCGGAGTGGAAATAACTAATGAATTTCATCAATCTGGTTTCTGCTGTTGAAATATATTGTTTAGGACATGATTCTGCACAATATATGTCAAATTCAGTGTAATCCAGCGAACAGTTCAAAAGATATAGCCATTCCTTCAAAACAGCTTATCTCACCGAGTTGAAGCGTTTTTGATTTGGAGTGGAAATAACTAATGAATTTCATCAAGCTGGTTTCTGCTGTTGAAATATGTTGTTTAGGACATGATTCTGCACAATATATGTCAAATTCAGTATAGTCCGGCTACAAGTTCAAAAGATATAGCCATAAGGTCAAAAAGTGCTTAACTCACCGAGTTGAAGCGTTTTTGATTAGGAGAGGAAATAACTTATGAAATTCATCAAGCGGGTTCTTGCTGTTGAAATATGTTTTTTAGAACATGATTCTGCACAATATGTGTCAAATTCAGTGTAATCCAGCCACAAGTTTAATAGATATAGCCATTCGTTCAAGAATGCTTACATTACCGGGTTGAAGCGTTTTTGATCAGGAGTGGAAATAACTAATGAATTTCATCAAGCTGGTTTCTGCTGTTGAAATATGTTGTTTAGGACATAATTCTGCACAACATATGTCAAATTCAGTGTAATCCAGCTACAAGTTCAAAAGATATAGCAATTCGGTCAAAAAGTTCATATTTCACCGAGTCTAAGAGTTTTTGATTCGGAGTGGAAATAACTAATAATTTAATTAAGGTGGTTTCTGCTGTTGAAACTTGATTTTTGGGACATGATTCTGCCCAATATATGTCAAATTCAGTGTAATCCAGCAACGTTCAAAAGAAAAAGCCATTCGTTCAAAAAGTGCTTATCTCACTGAGTTGAAGCGTTTTTGATTCGGAGTGGAAATAACTAATGATTTCATCAGGCTGGTTTCTGCTGTTGAAATATGTTGTTTAGGACATGATTCTGCACAATATATGTTAAATTAAGTGTAATCCAGCAACAAGTTCAAAAGATATAGCCGTTCGGTAAAAACTGCTTATCTTACCGAGTTGAAGCCTTTTTGATTCGGAGTGGAAATAACTAATGATTTCATCAGGCTGGTTTCTGTTGTTGAAATATGTTGTTTAGGACATAATTCTGCACAATATATGTCCAATTCAGTGTAATCCAGCTACAAATACAAAAGATATAGCCATTCGGTCAAAAAGTTCTTATTTCACCGGGTTGAAGAGTTTTTGATTCGGAGTTGAAATAACAAATAAGTTCGTCTAGGTGGTTTCTGCTGTTGAAACATGTTTTTTGGGACAAGATTCTGCACAATATATGTCAAATTCAGTGTCATTCAGCCACATGTTCAAAGAATATAGACATTCAGTCAAAAAGTGCTTATCTCACCGAGTTGAAGCAATTTTGATTCGGAGTGGAAATAACTAATAATTTCATCAAGGTGGTTTCTGCTGTTGAAATATGTTGATTAGGACATGATTCTGCACAATATATGTCAAATTCAGGGTAATCCAGGTACAAGTTCAAAAGATATAGCCATTTGTTCAAAAAGTGCTTATCTTACATAGTTGAAGTGTTTTTTATTCGGAATGGAAATAACTCAAGAATTTCATCAAGCTGGTTTCTGCTGTTGAAATATGTTTTTTGGGACATGATTCTGCACAATATATGTAAAATTCAGAGTAATCCCGCTACACGTTAGAAAAAACATAGCCATTTGGTCAAAAGTGCTTATCTCACCGAGTTTAAGCGTTTTTGATTCGGAGTGGAAATAACTAATGAATTTCATCAAGCTGGTTTTTGCTGTTGGAATATGTTGAGTAGGACATGATTCTGCACAATATATGTATAAATCAGAGCAATCCAGCCACATATTCAAAAGATATAGCCATTCATTCAAAAAGTGCTTGTCTCACCGAGTTGTAGCGTTTTTGTTTTGGAGTGGAAATAACTTTTGAATTTCATCAATGTGGTTTCTGCTTTTGAAATGTGTTGTTTAGGACATGATTCTGCACAATATATGTCAAATTCAGTGTTATTCAGCCACAAAATCAAAAGATATAGCCATTTGTTCAAAAAGTGCTTTTCTCACCGAGTTGCAGCGTTTTTGATTTGGAGTGGAAATAACTAATGAATTTCATCAATCTGGTTTCTGCTGTTGAAATATGTTGTTTAGGACATGATTCTGCACAATATATGTCAAATTCAGTGTAATCCAGCGATCAGTTCAAACGATATAGCCATTCCTTCAAAACAGCTTATCTCACCGAGTTGAAGCGTTTTTGATTTGGAGTGGAAATAACTTTTGAATTTCATCAAGCTGGTTTCTGCTGTTGAAATATGTTGTTTAGGACATGATTCTGCACAATATATGTCAAAATTCAGTGTAATCCAGCTACAAGTTCAAAAGATATAGCCATAAGGTCAAAAAGTGCTTATCTCACCGAGTTGAAGCGTTTTTGATTAGGAGAGGAAATAACGTATGAATTTCATCAAGCGGGTTTTTGCTGTTTAAATATGTTTTTTAGAACATGAATCTGCACAATATGTGTCAAATTCAGTGTAATCCAGCCACAAGTTTAATAGATATAGCCATTCGTTCAAAAAGTGCTTACATTACCGGGTTGAAGCGTTTTTGATCAGGAGTGGAAATTACTAATGAATTTCATAAAGCTGGTTTCTGCTGTTGAAATATGTTGTTGAGAACATGATTCTGCACAATATGTGTCAAATTTAGTTAAATCCCTTCACATGTTCAAAAGATATAGCCATTTGTTCAAAAAGTGCTTATCTCACCGAGATTAAGCATTTTTGATAAGGAGTGGAAATAACTAATACATTTCATCAAGCTGGTTTTTGCTGTTGAAATATGTTGTTTAGGACATGATTCTGCACAATATGTGTCAAATTCAGTTTAATCCAGCTACAAGTTTAATAGCTATAGCCATTCCGTAAAAAAACTGCTTATCTCACCGAGTTGAAGCGTTTTTGATCAGGAGTGGAAATAACTAATACATTTCGTCAAGCTGGTTTCTGCTGTTGAAATATGTTGTTTAGGACATGATGTTGCACAATATATGTCAAATTCAGTGTAATCCAGTTACAAGTTCAAAAAGATATAGCCATTCGTTCAAAACAGTTTATCTCACCGAGTTGAAGCGTTTTTTATTTGGAGTGGAAATAACGTTTGAATTTCACCAAGCTGCTTTCTGGTGTTTAAATATGTTGTTTAGGACATGATTCTGCACAATATATGTCAAATTCAATGTAATCCAGGTACAAGTTCAAAAGATATAGCCTTAAGATCAAAAAATGCTTAACTCAACGAGTTGAAGCGTTTTTGATTAGAAGTGGAAATAACTTTTGAATTTCATCAAGCTGGTTTCTGCTGTTGAAATATGTTGTTTAGGATAGGATTTTGCACACTATATGTCAAATTCACTGTAATCCCCTCACATGTTCAAAAGATATATCCATTCGTTCAATAAGTGCTTATCTCACCGAGTTGAAGCATTTTTTATTCGGAGTGGAAATAAATAATGAATTTCATCAAGCTGGTTTCTGCTGTTGAAATATATTGTTTAGGACATGATTCTGCACAATATATGTCAAATTCAGTGTAATCCAGCGAACAGTTCAAAAGATATAGCCATTCCTCCAAAACAGCTTATCTCACCGAGTTGAAGCGTTTTTGATTTGGAGTGGAAATAACTTTTGAATTTCATCAAGCTGGTTTCTGCTGTTGAAATATGTTGTTTAGGACATGATTCTGCACAATATATGTCAAATTCAGTGTGATCCAGCTACAAGTTCAAAAGATATAGCCATAAGGTCAAAAAGTGCTTAACTCACCGAGTTGAAGCGTTTTTGATTAGGAGAGGAAATAACTTATGAAATTCATCAAGCTGGTTTTTGCTGTTGAAATATGTTTTTTAGAACATGATTCTGCACAATATGTGTCAAATTCAGTGTAATCCAGCCTCAAGTTTAATAGATATAGCCATTCGTTCAAAAAGTGCTTACATTACCGGGTTGAAGCGTTTTTGATCAGGAGTGGAAATAACTAATGAATTTCATCAAGCTGGTTTCTGCTGTTGAAATATGTTGTTTAGGACATGATTCTGCACAACATATGTCAAATTCAGTGTAATCCAGCTACAAGTTCAAAAGATATAGCCGGTCCTTCAAAAACTGCTTATCTTACCGAGTTGTAGCGTTTTTTATTCGGAGTGGAAATAACTAATGAATTTCATCAAGCTGGTTTCTGCTGTTGAAACATGTTTTTTGGGACAAGATTCTGCACAATATATGTCAAATTCAGTGTCATTCAGCCACATGTTCAAAGAATATAGACATTCAGTCAAAAAGTGCTTATCTCACCGAGTTGAAGCAATTTTGATTCGGAGTGGAAATAACTAATAATTTCATCAAGGTGGTTTCTGCTGTTGAAATATGTTGATTAGGACATGATTCTGCACAAGATATGTCAAATTCAGGGTAATCCAGGCACAAGTTCAAAAGATATAGCCATTTGTTCAAAAAGTGCTTATCTTACATAGTTGAAGTGTTTTTTATTCGGAATGGAAATAACTCAAGAATTTCATCAAGCTGGTTTCTGCTGTTGAAATATGTTTTTTGGGACATGATTCTGCACAATATATGTAAAATTCAGAGTAATCCCGCTACACGTTAGAAAAAACATAGCCATTTGGTCAAAAGTGCTTGTCTCACCGAGTTTAAGCGTTTTTGATTCGGAGTGGAAATAACTAATGAATTTCATCAAGCTGGTTTTTGCTGTTGGAATATGTTGAGTAGGACATGATTCTGCACAATATATGTATAAATCAGAGCAATCCAGCCACATATTCAAAAGATATAGCCATTCATTCAAAAAGTGCTTGTCTCACCGAGTTGTAGCGTTTTTGATTTGGAGTGGAAATAACTTTTGAATTTCATCAATGTGGTTTCTGCTTTTGAAATGTGTTGTTTAGGACATGATTCTGCACAATATATGTCAAATTCAGTGTTATTCAGCCACAAAATCAAAAGATATAGCCATTTGTTCAAAAAGTGCTTTTCTCACCGAGTTGCAGCGTTTTTGATTTGGAGTGGAAATAACTAATGAATTTCATCAATCTGGTTTCTGCTGTTGAAATATGTTGTTTAGGACATGATTCTGCACAATATATGTCAAATTCAGTGTAATCCAGCGATCAGTTCAAACGATATAGCCATTCCTTCAAAACAGCTTATCTCACCGAGTTGAAGCGTTTTTGATTTGGAGTGGAAATAACTTTTGAATTTCATCAAGCTGGTTTCTGCTGTTGAAATATGTTGTTTAGGACATGATTCTGCACAATATATGTCAAAATTCAGTGTAATCCAGCTACAAGTTCAAAAGATATAGCCATAAGGTCAAAAAGTGCTTATCTCACCGAGTTGAAGCGTTTTTGATTAGGAGAGGAAATAACGTATGAATTTCATCAAGCGGGTTTTTGCTGTTTAAATATGTTTTTTAGAACATGAATCTGCACAATATGTGTCAAATTCAGTGTAATCCAGCCACAAGTTTAATAGATATAGCCATTCGTTCAAAAAGTGCTTACATTACCGGGTTGAAGCGTTTTTGATCAGGAGTGGAAATTACTAATGAATTTCATAAAGCTGGTTTCTGCTGTTGAAATATGTTGTTGAGAACATGATTCTGCACAATATGTGTCAAATTTAGTTAAATCCCTTCACATGTTCAAAAGATATAGCCATTTGTTCAAAAAGTGCTTATCTCACCGAGATTAAGCATTTTTGATAAGGAGTGGAAATAACTAATACATTTCATCAAGCTGGTTTTTGCCGTTGGAATATGTTGAGTAGGACATGATTCTGCACAATATATGTCAAATTCAGGGTAATCCAGGTACAAGTTCAAAAGATATAGCCATTTGTTCAAAAAGTGCTTATCTTACATAGTTGAAGTGTTTTTTATTCGGAATGGAAATAACTCAAGAATTTCATCAAGCTGGTTTCTGCTGTTGAAATATGTTTTTTGGGACATGATTCTGCACAATATATGTAAAATTCAGAGTAATCCCGCTACACGTTAGAAAAAACATAGCCATTTGGTCAAAAGTGCTTATCTCACCGAGTTTAAGCGTTTTTGATTCGGAGTGGAAATAACTAATGAATTTCATCAAGCTGGTTTTTGCTGTTGGAATATGTTGAGTAGGACATGATGTTGCACAATATATGTATAAATCAGAGCAATCCAGCCACATATTCAAAGGATATAGCCATTCATTCAAAAAGTGCTTGTCTCACCGAGTTGTAGCGTTTTTGATTTGGAGTGGAAATAACTTTTGAATTTCATCAATGTGGTTTCTGCTTTTGAAATGTGTTGTTTAGGACATGATTCTGCACAATATATGTCAAATTCAGTGTTATTCAGCCACAAAATAAAAAGATATAGCCATTTCTTCAAAAAGTGCTTTTCTCACCGAGTTGCAGCGTTTTTGATTTGGAGTGGAAATAACTAATGAATTTCATCAATCTGGTTTCTGCTGTTGAAATATGTTGTTTAGGACATGATTCTGCACAATATATGTCAAATTCAGTGTAATCCAGCGATCAGTTCAAACGATATAGCCATTCCTTCAAAACAGCTTATCTCACCGAGTTGAAGCGTTTTTGATTTGGAGTGGAAATAACTTTTGAATTTCATCAAGCTGGTTTCTGCTGTTGAAATATGTTGTTTAGGACATGATTCTGCACAATATATGTCAAAATTCAGTGTAATCCAGCTACAAGTTCAAAAGATATAGCCATAAGGTCAAAAAGTGCTTATCTCACCGAGTTGAAGCGTTTTTGATTAGGAGAGGAAATAACGTATGAATTTCATCAAGCGAGTTTTTGCTGTTTAAATATGTTTTTTAGAACATGAATCTGCACAATATGTGTCAAATTCAGTGTAATCCAGCCACAAGTTTAATAGATATAGCCATTTGTTCAAAAAGTGCTTACATTACCGGGTTGAAGCGTTTTTGATCAGGAGTGGAAATTACTAATGAATTTCATAAAGCTGGTTTCTGCTGTTGAAATATGTTGTTGAGAGCATGATTCTGCACAATATGTGTCAAATTTAGTTAAATCCCTTCACATGTTCAAAAGATATAGCCATTTGTTCAAAAAGTGCTTATCTCACCGAGATTAAGCATTTTTGATAAGGAGTGGAAATAACTAATACATTTCATCAAGCTGGTTTTTGCTGTTGAAATATGTTGTTTAGGACATGATTCTGCACAATATGTGTCAAATTCAGTTTAATCCAGCTACAAGTTTAATAGCTATAGCCATTCCGTAAAAAAATGCTTAACTCAACGAGTTGAAGCGTTTTTGATTAGGAGTGGAAATAACTTTTGAATTTCATCAAGCTGGTTTCTGCTGTTGAAATATGTTGTTTAGGATAGGATTTTGCACACTATATGTCAAATTCACTGTAATCCCCTCACATGTTCAAAAGATATATCCATTCGTTCAATAAGTGCTTATCTCACTGAGTTGAAGCATTTTTTATTCGGAGTGGAAATAACTAATGAATTTCATCAAGCTGGTTTCTGCTGTTGAAATATATTGTTTAGGACATGATTCTGCACAATATATGTCAAATTCAGTGTAATCCAGCGATCAGTTCAAAAGATATAGCCATTCCTCCAAAACAGCTTATCTCACCGAGTTGAAGCGTTTTTGATTTGGAGTGGAAATAACTTTTGAATTTCATCAAGCTGGTTTCTGCTGTTGAAATATGTTGTTTAGGACATGATTCTGCACAATATATGTCAAATTCAGTGTGATCCAGCTACAAGTTCAAAAGATATAGCCATAAGGTCAAAAAGTGCTTAACTCACCGAGTTGAAGCGTTTTTGATTAGGAGAGGAAATAACTTATGAAATTCATCAAGCGGGTTTTTGCTGTTGAAATATGTTTTTTAGAACATGATTCTGCACAATATGTGTCAAATTCAGTGTAATCCAGCCTCAAGTTTAATAGATATAGCCATTCGTTCAAAAAGTGCTTACATTACCGGGTTGAAGCGTTTTTGATCAGGAGTGGAAATAACTAATGAATTTCATCAAGCTGGTTTCTGCTGTTGAAATATGTTGTTTAGGACATGATTCTGCACAACATATGTCAAATTCAGTGTAATCCAGCTACAAGTTCAAAAGATATAGCCGGTCCTTCAAAAACTGCTTATCTTACCGAGTTGTTGCGTTTTTTATTCGGAGTGGAAATAACTAATGAATTTCATCAAGCTGGTTTCTGCTGTTGAAACATGTTTTTTGGGACAAGATTCTGCACAATATATGTCAAATTCAGTGTCATTCAGCCACATGTTCAAAGAATATAGACATTCAGTCAAAAAGTGCTTATCTCACCGAGTTGAAGCAATTTTGATTCGGAGTGATAATAACTAATAATTTCATCAAGGTGGTTTCTGCTGTTGAAATATGTTGATTAGGACATGATTCTGCACAAGATATGTCAAATTCAGGGTAATCCAGGTACAAGTTCAAAAGATATAGCCATTTGTTCAAAAAGTGCTTATCTTACATAGTTGAAGTGTTTTTTATTCGGAATGGAAATAACTCAAGAATTTCATCAAGCTGGTTTCTGCTGTTGAAATATGTTTTTTGGGACATGATTCTGCACAATATATGTAAAATTCAGAGTAATCCCGCTACACGTTAGAAAAAACATAGCCATTTGGTCAAAAGTGCTTATCTCACCGAGTTGAAGCGTTTTTGATTCGGAGTGGAAATAACTAATGAATTTCATCAAGCTGGTTTTTACTGTTGGAATATGTTGAGTAGGACATGATTCTGCACAATATATGTATAAATCAGAGCAATCCAGCCACATATTCAAAAGATATAGCCATTCATTCAAAAAGTGCTTGTCTCACCGAGTTGTAGCGTTTTTGATTTGGAGTGGAAATAACTTTTGAATTTCATCAATGTGGTTTCTGCTTTTGAAATGTGTTGTTTAGGACATGATTCTGCACAATATATGTCAAATTCAGTGTTATTCAGCCACAAAATCAAAAGATATAGCCATTTGTTCAAAAAGTGCTTTTCTCACCGAGTTGCAGCGTTTTTGATTTGGAGTGGAAATAACTAATGAATTTCATCAATCTGGTTTCTGCTGTTGAAATATGTTGTTTAGGACATGATTCTGCACAATATATGTCAAATTCAGTGTAATCCAGCGATCAGTTCAAACGATATAGCCATTCCTTCAAAACAGCTTAACTCACCGAGTTGAAGCGTTTTTGATTTGGAGTGGAAATAACTTTTGAATTTCATCAAGCTGGTTTCTGCTGTTGAAATATGTTGTTGAGGACATGATTCTGCACAATATATGTCAAAATTTAGTGTAATCCAGCTACAAGTTCAAAAGATATAGCCATTAGGTCAAAAAGTGCTTAACTCACCGAGTTGAAGCGTTTTTGATTAGGAGAGGAAATAACGTATGAATTTCATCAAGCGGGTTTTTGCTGTTTAAATATGTTTTTTAGAACATGAATCTGCACAATATGTGTCAAATTCAGTGTAATCCAGCCACAAGTTTAATAGATATAGCCATTCGTTCAAAAAGTGCTTACATTCCCGGGTTAAAGCGTTTTTGATCAGGAGTGGAAATTACTAATGAATTTCATAAAGCTGGTTTCTGCTGTTGAAATATGTTGTTGAGAACATGATTCTGCACAATATGTGTCAAATTTAGTTAAATCCCTTCACATGTTCAAAAGATATAGCCATTTGTTCAAAAAGTGCTTATCTCACCGAGATTAAGCATTTTTGATAAGGAGTGGAAATAACTAATACATTTCATCAAGCTGGTTTTTGCTGTTGAAATATGTTGTTTAGGACATGATTCTGCACAATATGTGTCAAATTCAGTTTAATCCAGCTACAAGTTTAATAGCTATAGCCATTCCGTAAAAAAACTGCTTATCTCACCGAGTTGAAGCGTTTTTGATCAGGAGTGGAAATAACTAATACATTTCATCAAGCTGGTTTCTGCTGTTGAAATATGTTGTTTAGGACATGATGTTGCACAATATATGTCAAATTCAGTGTAATCCAGTTACAAGTTCAAAAAGATATAGCCATTCGTTCAAAACAGTTTATCTCACCGAGTTGAAGCGTTTTTGATTTGGAGTGGAAATAACGTTTGAATTTCACCAAGCTGGTTTCGTGTGTTTAAATATGTTGTTTAGGACATGATTCTGCACAATATATGTCAAATTCAATGTAATCCAGGTACAAGTTCAAAAGATATAGCCTTAAGATCAAAAAATGCTTAACTCACCGAGTTGAAGCGTTTTTGATTAGGAGTGGAAATAACTTTTGAATTTCATCAAGCTGGTTTCTGCTGTTGAAATATATTGTTTAGGACATGATTCTGCACAATATATGTCAAATTCAGTGTAATCCAGCGAACAGTTCAAAAGATATAGCCATTCCTCCAAAACAGCTTATCTCACCGAGTTGAAGCGTTTTTGATTTGGAGTGGAAATAACTTCTGAATTTCATCAAGCTGGTTTCTGCTGTTGAAATATGTTGTTTAGGACATGATTCTGCACAATATATGTCAAATTCAGTGTGATCCAGCTACAAGTTCAAAAGATATAGCCATAAGGTCAAAAAGTGCTTAACTCACCGAGTTGAAGCGTTTTTGATTAGGAGAGGAAATAACTTATGAAATTCATCAAGCGGGTTTTTGCTGTTGAAATATGTTTTTTAGAACATGATTCTGCATAATATGTGTCAAATTCAGTGTAATCCAGCCTCAAGTTTAATAGATATAGCCATTCGTTCAAAAAGTGCTTACATTACCGGGTTGAAGCGTTTTTGATCAGGAGTGGAATTAACTAATGAATATCATCAAGCTGGTTTCTGCTGTTGAAATATGTTGTTTAGGACATGATTCTGCACAACATATGTCAAATTCAGTGTAATCCAGCTACAAGTTCAAAAGATATAGCCGGTCCTTCAAAAACTGCTTATCTTACCGAGTTGTAGCATTTTTTATTCGGAGTGGAAATAACTAATGAATTTCATCAAGCTGGTTTCTGCTGTTGAAACATGTTTTTTGGGACAAGATTCTGCACAATATATGTCAAATTCAGTGTCATTCAGCCACATGTTCAAAGAATATAGACATTCAGTCAAAAAGTGCTTATCTCACCGAGTTGAAGCAATTTTGATTCGGAGTGGAAATAACTAATAATTTCATCAAGGTGGTTTCTGCTGTTGAAATATGTTGATTAGGACATGATTCTGCACAATATATGTCAAATTCAGGGTAATCCAGGTACAAGTTCAAAAGATATAGCCATTTGTTCAAAAAGTGCTTATCTTACATAGTTGAAGTGTTTTTTATTCGGAATGGAAATAACTCAAGAATTTCATCAAGCTGGTTTCTGCTGTTGAAATATGTTTTTTGGGACATGATTCTGCACAATATATGTAAAATTCAGAGTAATCCCGCTACACGTTAGAAAAAACATAGCCATTTGGTCAAAAGTGCTTATCTCACCGAGTTTAAGCGTTTTTGATTCGGAGTGGAAATAACTAATGAATTTCATCAAGCTGGTTTTTGCTGTTGGAATATGTTGAGTAGGACATGATTCTGCACAATATATGTATAAATCAGAGCAATCCAGCCACATATTCAAAAGATATAGCCATTCATTCAAAAAGTGCTTGTCTCACCGAGTTGTAGCGTTTTTGATTTGGAGTGGAAATAACTTTTGAATTTCATCAATGTGGTTTCTGCTTTTGAAATGTGTTGTTTAGGACATGATTCTGCACAATATATGTCAAATTCAGTGTTATTCAGCCACAAAATCAAAAGATATAGCCATTTGTTCAAAAAGTGCTTTTCTCACCGAGTTGCAGCGTTTTTGATTTGGAGTGGAAATAACTAATGAATTTCATCAATCTGGTTTCTGCTGTTGAAATATGTTGTTTAGGACATGATTCTGCACAATATATGTCAAATTCAGTGTAATCCAGCGATCAGTTCAAACGATATAGCCATTCCTTCAAAACAGCTTATCTCACCGAGTTGAAGCGTTTTTGATTTGGAGTGGAAATAACTTTTGAATTTCATCAAGCTGGTTTCTGCTGTTGAAATATGTTGTTTAGGACATGATTCTGCACAATATATGTCAAAATTCAGTGTAATCCAGCTACAAGTTCAAAAGATATAGCCATAAGGTCAAAAAGTGCTTATCTCACCGAGTTGAAGCGTTTTTGATTAGGAGAGGAAATAACGTATGAATTTCATCAAGCGGGTTTTTGCTATTTAAATATGTTTTTTAGAACATGAATCTGCACAATATGTGTCAAATTCAGTGTAATCCAGCCACAAGTTTAATAGATATAGCCATTCGTTCAAAAAGTGCTTACATTTCCTGGTTGAAGCGTTTTTGATCAGGAGTGGAAATTACTAATGAATTTCATAAAGCTGGTTTCTGCTGTTGAAATATGTTGTTGAGAACATGATTCTGCACAATATGTGTCAAATTTAGTTATATCCCTTCACATGTTCAAAAGATATAGCCATTTGTTCAAAAAGTGCTTATCTCACCGAGATTAAGCATTTTTGATAAGGAGTGGAAATAACTAATACATTTCATCAAGCTGGTTTTTGCTGTTGAAATATGTTGTTTAGGACATGATTCTGCACAATATGTGTCAAATTCAGTTTAATCCAGCTACAAGTTTAATAGCTATAGCCATTCCGTAAAAAAACTGCTTATCTCACCGAGTTGAAGCGTTTTTGATCAGGAGTGGAAATAACTAATACATTTCATCAAGCTGGTTTCTGCTGTTGAAATATGTTGTTTAGGACATGATTCTGCACAATATATGTCAAATTCAATGTAATCCAGGTACAAGTTCAAAAGATATAGCCTTAAGATCAAAAAATGCTTAACTCAACGAGTTGAAGCGTTTTTGATTAGAAGTGGAAATAACTTTTGAATTTCATCAAGCTGGTTTCTGCTGTTGAAATATGTTGTTTAGGATAGGATTTTGCACACTATATGTCAAATTCACTGTAATCCCCTCACATGTTCAAAAGATATATCCATTCGTTCAATAAGTGCTTATCTCACCGAGTTGAAGCATTTTTTATTCGGAGTGGAAATAAATAATGAATTTCATCAAGCTGGTTTCTGCTGTTGAAATATATTGTTTAGGACATGATTCTGCACAATATATGTCAAATTCAGTGTAATCCAGCGAACAGTTCAAAAGATATAGCCATTCCTCCAAAACAGCTTATCTCACCGAGTTGAAGCGTTTTTGATTTGGAGTGGAAATAACTTTTGAATTTCATCAAGCTGGTTTCTGCTGTTGAAATATGTTGTTTAGGACATGATTCTGCACAATATATGTCAAATTCAGTGTGATCCAGCTACAAGTTCAAAAGATATAGCCATAAGGTCAAAAAGTGCTTAACTCACCGAGTTGAAGCGTTTTTGATTAGGAGAGGAAATAACTTATGAAATTCATCAAGCGGGTTTTTGCTGTTGAAATATGTTTTTTAGAACATGATTCTGCACAATATGTGTCAAATTTAGTGTAATCCAGCCTCAAGTTTAATAGATATAGCCATTCGTTCAAAAAGTGCTTACATTACCGGGTTGAAGCGTTTTTGATCAGGAGTGGAAATAACTAATGAATTTCATCAAGCTGGTTTCTGCTGTTGAAATATGTTGTTTAGGACATGATTCTGCACAACATATGTCAAATTCAGTGTAATCCAGCTACAAGTTCAAAAGATATAGCCGGTCCTTCAAAAACTGCTTATCTTACCGAGTTGTAGCGTTTTTTATTCGGAGTGGAAATAACTAATGAATTTCATCAAGCTGGTTTCTGCTGTTGAAACATGTTTTTTGGGACAAGATTCTGCACAATATATGTCAAATTCAGTGTCATTCAGCCACATGTTCAAAGAATATTGACATTCAGTCAAAAAGTGCTTATCTCACCGAGTTGAAGCAATTTTGATTCGGAGTGGAAATAACTAATAATTTCATCAAGGTGGTTTCTGCTGTTGAAATATGTTGATTAGGACATGATTCTGCACAAGATATGTCAAATTCAGGGTAATCCAGGTACAAGTTCAAAAGATATAGCCATTTGTTCAAAAAGTGCTTATCTTACATAGTTGAAGTGTTTTTTATTCGGAATGGAAATAACTCAAGAATTTCATCAAGCTGGTTTCTGCTGTTGAAATATGTTTTTTGGGACATGATTCTGCACAATATATGTAAAATTCAGAGTAATCCCGCTACACGTTAGAAAAAACATAGCCATTTGGTCAAAAGTGCTTGTCTCACCGAGTTTAAGCGTTTTTGATTCGGAGTGGAAATAACTAATGAATTTCATCAAGCTGGTTTTTGCTGTTGGAATATGTTGAGTAGGACATGATTCTGCACAATATATGTATAAATCAGAGCAATCCAGCCACATATTCAAAAGATATAGCCATTCATTCAAAAAGTGCTTGTCTCACCGAGTTGTAGCGTTTTTGATTTGGAGTGGAAATAACTTTTGAATTTCATCAATGTGGTTTCTGCTTTTGAAATGTGTTGTTTAGGACATGATTCTGCACAATATATGTCAAATTCAGTGTTATTCAGCCACAAAATCAAAAGATATAGCCATTTGTTCAAAAAGTGCTTTTCTCACCGAGTTGCGGCGTTTTTGATTTGGAGTGGAAATAACTAATGAATTTCATCAATCTGGTTTCTGCTGTTGAAATATGTTGTTTAGGACATGATTCTGCACAATATATGTCAAATTCAGTGTAATCCAGCGATCAGTTCAAACGATATAGCCATTCCTTCAAAACAGCTTATCTCACCGAGTTGAAGCGTTTTTGATTTGGAGTGGAAATAACTTTTGAATTTCATCAAGCTGGTTTCTGCTGTTGAAATATGTTGTTTAGGACATGATTCTGCACAATATATGTCAAAATTCAGTGTAATCCAGCTACAAGTTCAAAAGATATAGCCATAAGGTCAAAAAGTGCTTATCTCACCGAGTTGAAGCGTTTTTGATTAGGAGAGGAAATAACGTATGAATTTCATCAAGCGGGTTTTTGCTGTTTAAATATGTTTTTTAGAACATGAATCTGCACAATATGTTTCAAATTCAGTGTAATCCAGCCACAAGTTTAATAGATATAGCCATTCGTTCAAAAAGTGCTTACATTACCGGGTTGAAGCGTTTTTGATCAGGAGTGGAAATTACTAATGAATTTCATAAAGCTGGTTTCTGCTGTTGAAATATGTTGTTGAGAACATGATTCTGCACAATATGTGTCAAATTTAGTTAAATCCCTTCACATGTTCAAAAGATATAGCCATTTGTTCAAAAAGTGCTTATCTCACCGAGATTAAGCATTTTTGATAAGGAGTGGAAATAACTAATACATTTCATCAAGCTGGTTTTTGCCGTTGGAATATGTTGAGTAGGACATGATCCTGCACAATATATGTCAAATTCAGGGTAATCCAGGTACAAGTTCAAAAGATATAGCCATTTGTTCAAAAAGTGCTTATCTTACATAGTTGAAGTGTTTTTTATTCGGAATGGAAATAACTCAAGAATTTCATCAAGCTGGTTTCTGCTGTTGAAATATGTTTTTTGGGACATGATTCTGCACAATATATGTAAAATTCAGAGTAATCCCGCTACACGTTAGAAAAAACATAGCCATTTGGTCAAAAGTGCTTATCTCACCGAGTTTAAGCGTTTTTGATTCGGAGTGGAAATAACTAATGAATTTCATCAAGCTGGTTTTTGCTGTTGGAATATGTTGAGTAGGACATGATGTTGCACAATATATGTATAAATCAGAGCAATCCAGCCACATATTCAAAGGATATAGCCATTCATTCAAAAAGTGCTTGTCTCACCGAGTTGTAGCGTTTTTGATTTGGAGTGGAAATAACTTTTGAATTTCATCAATGTGGTTTCTGCTTTTGAAATGTGTTGTTTAGGACATGATTCTGCACAATATATGTCAAATTCAGTGTTATTCAGCCACAAAATCAGAAGATATAGCCATTTGTTCAAAAAGTGCTTTTCTCACCGAGTTGCAGCGTTTTTGATTTGGAGTGGAAATAACTAATGAATTTCATCAATCTGGTTTCTGCTGTTGAAATATGTTGTTTAGGACATGATTCTGCACAATATATGTCAAATTCAGTGTAATCCAGCGATCAGTTCAAACGATATAGCCATTCCTTCAAAACAGCTTATCTCACCGAGTTGAAGCGTTTTTGATTTGGAGTGGAAATAACTTTTGAATTTCATCAAGCTGGTTTCTGCTGTTGAAATATGTTGTTTAGGACATGATTCTGCACAATATATGTCAAATTCAGTGTTATTCAGCCACAAAATAAAAAGATATAGCCATTTGTTCAAAAAGTGCTTTTCTCACCGAGTTGCAGCGTTTTTGATCAGGAGTGGAAATAACCAATGAATTTCATCAAGCTGGTTTCTGCTGTTGAAATATGTTGTTTAGGACAGGATTTTGCACACTATATGTCAAATTCACTGTAATCTCCTCACATGTTCAAAAGATATATCCATTCGTTCAATAAGTGCTTATCTCACCGAGTTGAAGCATTTTTTATTTGGAGTGGAAATAACTAATGAATTTCATCAATCTGGTTTCTGCTGTTGAAATATGTTGTTTAGGACATGATTCTGCACAATATATGTCAAATTCAGTGTAATCCAGCGATCAGTTCAAACGTTATAGCCATTCCTTCAAAACAGCTTATCTCACCGAGTTGAAGCGTTTTTGATTTGGAGTGGAAATAACTTTTGAATTTCATCAAGCTGGTTTCTGCTGTTGAAATATGTTGTTTAGGACATGATTCTGCACAATATATGTCAAAATTCAGTGTAATCCAGCTACAAGTTCAAAAGATATAGCCATAAGGTCAAAAAGTGCTTAACTCACCGAGTTGAAGCGTTTTTGATTAGGAGAGGAAATAACGTATGAATTTCATCAAGCGGGTTTTTGCTGTTTAAATATGTTTTTTAGAACATGAATCTGCACAATATGTGTCAAATTCAGTGTAATCCAGCCACAAGTTTAATAGATATAGCCATTCGTTCAAAAATTGCTTACATTACCGGGTTGAAGCGTTTTTGATCAGGAGTGGAAATTACAAATGAATTTCATAAAGGTGGTTTCTGCTGTTGAAATATGTTGTTTAGGACATGATTCTGCACAATTTGTGTCAAATTTAGTTAAATCCCTTCACATGTTCAAAAGATATAGCCATTTGTTCAAAAAGTGCTTATCTCACCGAGATTAAGCATTTTTGATACGGAGTGGAAATAACTAATACATTTCATCAAGCTGGTTTCTGCTGTTGAAATATGTTGTTTAGGACATGATTCTGCACAATATGTGTCAAATTCAGTTTAATCCAGCTACAAGTTTAATAGCTATAGCCATTCCGTAAAAAAACTGCTTATCTCACCGAGTTGAAGCGTTTTTGATCCGGAGTGGAAATAACTTATGAATTTCATCAAGCGGGTTTCTGCTGTTGAAATATGTTGTTTAGGACATGATTCTGCACAATATGTGTCAAATTTAGTGAAATCCCTTCATATGTTCAAAAGATATAGCCATTTGTTCAAAAAGTGCTTATCTCACCGAGATTAAGCATTTTTGATACGAAGTGGAAATAACTAATAAATTTCATCAAGCTGGTTTTTGCTGTTGAAATAGGTTGTTTAGGACATGATTCTGCACAATATATGTCAAATTCAGTGTAATCCCTTCTAAGGTTCAAAAGATATAGCCATACTTTGAAAAGTGCTTATCTCACCGAGTTGAAGCGTTTTTGATTAGGAGTGGAAATAACTTCTGAATTTCATCAAGCTGGTTTCTGCTGTTGAAATATGTTGTTTAGGACATGATGTTGCACAATATATGTCAAATTCAGTGTAATCCAGTTACAAGTTCAAAAAGATATAGCCATTCGTTCAAAACAGTTTATCTCACCGAGTTGAAGCGTTTTTGATTTGGAGTGGAAATAACGTTTGAATTTCACCAAGCTGGTTTCGTGTGTTTAAATATGTTGTTTAGGACATGATTCTGCACAATATATGTCAAATTCAATGTAATCCAGGTACAAGTTCAAAAGATATAGCCTTAAGATCAAAAAATGCTTAACTCACCGAGTTGAAGCGTTTTTGATTAGGAGTGGAAATAACTTTTGAATTTCATCAAGCTGGTTTCTGCTGTTGAAATATATTGTTTAGGACATGATTCTGCACAATATATGTCAAATTCAGTGTAATCCAGCGAACAGTTCAAAAGATATAGCCATTCCTCCAAAACAGCTTATCTCACCGAGTTGAAGCGTTTTTGATTTGGAGTGGAAATAACTTCTGAATTTCATCAAGCTGGTTTCTGCTGTTGAAATATGTTGTTTAGGACATGATTCTGCACAATATATGTCAAATTCAGTGTGATCCAGCTACAAGTTCAAAAGATATAGCCATAAGGTCAAAAAGTGCTTAACTCACCGAGTTGAAGCGTTTTTGATTAGGAGAGGAAATAACTTATGAAATTCATCAAGCGGGTTTTTGCTGTTGAAATATGTTTTTTAGAACATGATTCTGCATAATATGTGTCAAATTCAGTGTAATCCAGCCTCAAGTTTAATAGATATAGCCATTCGTTCAAAAAGTGCTTACATTACCGGGTTGAAGCGTTTTTGATCAGGAGTGGAAATAACTAATGAATTTCATCAAGCTGGTTTCTGCTGTTGAAATATGTTGTTTAGGACATGATTCTGCACAACATATGTCAAATTCAGTGTAATCCAGCTACAAGTTCAAAAGATATAGCCAGTCCTTCAAAAACTGCTTATCTTACCGAGTTGTAGCATTTTTTATTCGGAGTGGAAATAACTAATGAATTTCATCAAGCTGGTTTCTGCTGTTGAAACATGTTTTTTGGGACAAGATTCTGCACAATATATGTCAAATTCAGTGTCATTCAGCCACATGTTCAAAGAATATAGACATTCAGTCAAAAAGTGCTTATCTCACCGAGTTGAAGCAATTTTGATTCGGAGTGGAAATAACTAATAATTTCATCAAGGTGGTTTCTGCTGTTGAAATATGTTGATTAGGACATGATTCTGCACAATATATGTCAAATTCAGGGTAATCCAGGTACAAGTTCAAAAGATATAGCCATTTGTTCAAAAAGTGCTTATCTTACATAGTTGAAGTGTTTTTTATTCGGAATGGAAATAACTCAAGAATTTCATCAAGCTGGTTTCTGCTGTTGAAATATGTTTTTTGGGACATGATTCTGCACAATATATGTAAAATTCAGAGTAATCCCGCTACACGTTAGAAAAAACATAGCCATTTGGTCAAAAGTGCTTATCTCACCGAGTTTAAGCGTTTTTGATTCGGAGTGGAAATAACTAATGAATTTCATCAAGCTGGTTTTTGCTGTTGGAATATGTTGAGTAGGACATGATTCTGCACAATATATGTATAAATCAGAGCAATCCAGCCACATATTCAAAAGATATAGCCATTCATTCAAAAAGTGCTTGTCTCACCGAGTTGTAGCGTTTTTGATTTGGAGTGGAAATAACTTTTGAATTTCATCAATGTGGTTTCTGCTTTTGAAATGTGTTGTTTAGGACATGATTCTGCACAATATATGTCAAATTCAGTGTTATTCAGCCACAAAATCAAAAGATATAGCCATTTGTTCAAAAAGTGCTTTTCTCACCGAGTTGCAGCGTTTTTGATTTGGAGTGGAAATAACTAATGAATTTCATCAATCTGGTTTCTGCTGTTGAAATATGTTGTTTAGGACATGATTCTGCACAATATATGTCAAATTCAGTGTAATCCAGCGATCAGTTCAAACGATATAGCCATTCCTTCAAAACAGCTTATCTCACCGAGTTGAAGCGTTTTTGATTTGGAGTGGAAATAACTTTTGAATTTCATCAAGCTGGTTTCTGCTGTTGAAATATGTTGTTTAGGACATGATTCTGCACAATATATGTCAAAATTCAGTGTAATCCAGCTACAAGTTCAAAAGATATAGCCATAAGGTCAAAAAGTGCTTATCTCACCGAGTTGAAGCGTTTTTGATTAGGAGAGGAAATAACGTATGAATTTCATCAAGCGGGTTTTTGCTATTTAAATATGTTTTTTAGAACATGAATCTGCACAATATGTGTCAAATTCAGTGTAATCCAGCCACAAGTTTAATAGATATAGCCATTCGTTCAAAAAGTGCTTACATTTCCTGGTTGAAGCGTTTTTGATCAGGAGTGGAAATTACTAATGAATTTCATAAAGCTGGTTTCTGCTGTTGAAATATGTTGTTGAGAACATGATTCTGCACAATATGTGTCAAATTTAGTTATATCCCTTCACATGTTCAAAAGATATAGCCATTTGTTCAAAAAGTGCTTATCTCACCGAGATTAAGCATTTTTGATAAGGAGTGGAAATAACTAATACATTTCATCAAGCTGGTTTTTGCTGTTGAAATATGTTGTTTAGGACATGATTCTGCACAATATGTGTCAAATTCAGTTTAATCCAGCTACAAGTTTAATAGCTATAGCCATTCCGTAAAAAAACTGCTTATCTCACCGAGTTGAAGCGTTTTTGATCAGGAGTGGAAATAACTAATACATTTCATCAAGCTGGTTTCTGCTGTTGAAATATGTTGTTTAGGACATGATTCTGCACAATATATGTCAAATTCAATGTAATCCAGGTACAAGTTCAAAAGATATAGCCTTAAGATCAAAAAATGCTTAACTCAACGAGTTGAAGCGTTTTTGATTAGAAGTGGAAATAACTTTTGAATTTCATCAAGCTGGTTTCTGCTGTTGAAATATGTTGTTTAGGATAGGATTTTGCACACTATATGTCAAATTCACTGTAATCCCCTCACATGTTCAAAAGATATATCCATTCGTTCAATAAGTGCTTATCTCACCGAGTTGAAGCATTTTTTATTCGGAGTGGAAATAAATAATGAATTTCATCAAGCTGGTTTCTGCTGTTGAAATATATTGTTTAGGACATGATTCTGCACAATATATGTCAAATTCAGTGTAATCCAGCGAACAGTTCAAAAGATATAGCCATTCCTCCAAAACAGCTTATCTCACCGAGTTGAAGCGTTTTTGATTTGGAGTGGAAATAACTTTTGAATTTCATCAAGCTGGTTTCTGCTGTTGAAATATGTTGTTTAGGACATGATTCTGCACAATATATGTCAAATTCAGTGTGATCCAGCTACAAGTTCAAAAGATATAGCCATAAGGTCAAAAAGTGCTTAACTCACCGAGTTGAAGCGTTTTTGATTAGGAGAGGAAATAACTTATGAAATTCATCAAGCGGGTTTTTGCTGTTGAAATATGTTTTTTAGAACATGATTCTGCACAATATGTGTCAAATTTAGTGTAATCCAGCCTCAAGTTTAATAGATATAGCCATTCGTTCAAAAAGTGCTTACATTACCGGGTTGAAGCGTTTTTGATCAGGAGTGGAAATAACTAATGAATTTCATCAAGCTGGTTTCTGCTGTTGAAATATGTTGTTTAGGACATGATTCTGCACAACATATGTCAAATTCAGTGTAATCCAGCTACAAGTTCAAAAGATATAGCCGGTCCTTCAAAAACTGCTTATCTTACCGAGTTGTAGCGTTTTTTATTCGGAGTGGAAATAACTAATGAATTTCATCAAGCTGGTTTCTGCTGTTGAAACATGTTTTTTGGGACAAGATTCTGCACAATATATGTCAAATTCAGTGTCATTCAGCCACATGTTCAAAGAATATTGACATTCAGTCAAAAAGTGCTTATCTCACCGAGTTGAAGCAATTTTGATTCGGAGTGGAAATAACTAATAATTTCATCAAGGTGGTTTCTGCTGTTGAAATATGTTGATTAGGACATGATTCTGCACAATATATGTCAAATTCAGGGTAATCCAGGTACAAGTTCAAAAGATATAGCCATTTGTTCAAAAAGTGCTTATCTTACATAGTTGAAGTGTTTTTTATTCGGAATGGAAATAACTCAAGAATTTCATCAAGCTGGTTTCTGCTGTTGAAATATGTTTTTTGGGACATGATTCTGCACAATATATGTAAAATTCAGAGTAATCCCGCTACACGTTAGAAAAAACATAGCCATTTGGTCAAAAGTGCTTATCTCACCGAGTTTAAGCGTTTTTGATTCGGAGTGGAAATAACTAATGAATTTCATCAAGCTGGTTTTTGCTGTTGGAATATGTTGAGTAGGACATGATTCTGCACAATATATGTATAAATCAGAGCAATCCAGCCACATATTCAAAAGATATAGCCATTCATTCAAAAAGTGCTTGTCTCACCGAGTTGTAGCGTTTTTGATTTGGAGTGGAAATAACTTTTGAATTTCATCAATGTGGTTTCTGCTTTTGAAATGTGTTGTTTAGGACATGATTCTGCACAATATATGTCAAATTCAGTGTTATTCAGCCACAAAATCAAAAGATATAGCCATTTGTTCAAAAAGTGCTTTTCTCACCGAGTTGCAGCGTTTTTGATTTGGAGTGGAAATAACTAATGAATTTCATCAATCTGGTTTCTGCTGTTGAAATATGTTGTTTAGGACATGATTCTGCACAATATATGTCAAATTCAGTGTAATCCAGCGATCAGTTCAAACGATATAGCCATTCCTTCAAAACAGCTTATCTCACCGAGTTGAAGCGTTTTTGATTTGGAGTGGAAATAACTTTTGAATTTCATCAAGCTGGTTTCTGCTGTTGAAATATGTTGTTTAGGACATGATTCTGCACAATATATGTCAAAATTCAGTGTAATCCAGCTACAAGTTCAAAAGATATAGCCATAAGGTCAAAAAGTGCTTATCTCACCGAGTTGAAGCGTTTTTGATTAGGAGAGGAAATAACGTATGAATTTCATCAAGCGGGTTTTTGCTATTTAAATATGTTTTTTAGAACATGAATCTGCACAATATGTGTCAAATTCAGTGTAATCCAGCCACAAGTTTAATAGATATAGCCATTCGTTCAAAAAGTGCTTACATTTCCTGGTTGAAGCGTTTTTGATCAGGAGTGGAAATTACTAATGAATTTCATAAAGCTGGTTTCTGCTGTTGAAATATGTTGTTGAGAACATGATTCTGCACAATATGTGTCAAATTTAGTTATATCCCTTCACATGTTCAAAAGATATAGCCATTTGTTCAAAAAGTGCTTATCTCACCGAGATTAAGCATTTTTGATAAGGAGTGGAAATAACTAATACATTTCATCAAGCTGGTTTTTGCTGTTGAAATATGTTGTTTAGGACATGATTCTGCACAATATGTGTCAAATTCAGTTTAATCCAGCTACAAGTTTAATAGCTATAGCCATTCCGTAAAAAAACTGCTTATCTCACCGAGTTGAAGCGTTTTTGATCAGGAGTGGAAATAACTAATACATTTCATCAAGCTGGTTTCTGCTGTTGAAATATGTTGTTTAGGACATGATTCTGCACAATATATGTCAAATTCAATGTAATCCAGGTACAAGTTCAAAAGATATAGCCTTAAGATCAAAAAATGCTTAACTCAACGAGTTGAAGCGTTTTTGATTAGAAGTGGAAATAACTTTTGAATTTCATCAAGCTGGTTTCTGCTGTTGAAATATGTTGTTTAGGATAGGATTTTGCACACTATATGTCAAATTCACTGTAATCCCCTCACATGTTCAAAAGATATATCCATTCGTTCAATAAGTGCTTATCTCACCGAGTTGAAGCATTTTTTATTCGGAGTGGAAATAAATAATGAATTTCATCAAGCTGGTTTCTGCTGTTGAAATATATTGTTTAGGACATGATTCTGCACAATATATGTCAAATTCAGTGTAATCCAGCGAACAGTTCAAAAGATATAGCCATTCCTCCAAAACAGCTTATCTCACCGAGTTGAAGCGTTTTTGATTTGGAGTGGAAATAACTTTTGAATTTCATCAAGCTGGTTTCTGCTGTTGAAATATGTTGTTTAGGACATGATTCTGCACAATATATGTCAAATTCAGTGTGATCCAGCTACAAGTTCAAAAGATATAGCCATAAGGTCAAAAAGTGCTTAACTCACCGAGTTGAAGCGTTTTTGATTAGGAGAGGAAATAACTTATGAAATTCATCAAGCGGGTTTTTGCTGTTGAAATATGTTTTTTAGAACATGATTCTGCACAATATGTGTCAAATTTAGTGTAATCCAGCCTCAAGTTTAATAGATATAGCCATTCGTTCAAAAAGTGCTTACATTACCGGGTTGAAGCGTTTTTGATCAGGAGTGGAAATAACTAATGAATTTCATCAAGCTGGTTTCTGCTGTTGAAATATGTTGTTTAGGACATGATTCTGCACAACATATTGTCAAATTCAGTGTAATCCAGCTACAAGTTCAAAAGATATAGCCGGTCCTTCAAAAACTGCTTATCTTACCGAGTTGTAGCGTTTTTTATTCGGAGTGGAAATAACTAATGAATTTCATCAAGCTGGTTTCTGCTGTTGAAACATGTTTTTTGGGACAAGATTCTGCACAATATATGTCAAATTCAGTGTCATTCAGCCACATGTTCAAAGAATATTGACATTCAGTCAAAAAGTGCTTATCTCACCGAGTTGAAGCAATTTTGATTCGGAGTGGAAATAACTAATAATTTCATCAAGGTGGTTTCTGCTGTTGAAATATGTTGATTAGGACATGATTCTGCACAAGATATGTCAAATTCAGGGTAATCCAGGTACAAGTTCAAAAGATATAGCCATTTGTTCAAAAAGTGCTTATCTTACATAGTTGAAGTGTTTTTTATTCGGAATGGAAATAACTCAAGAATTTCATCAAGCTGGTTTTCTGCTGTTGAAATATGTTTTTTTGGGACATGATTCTGCACAATATATGTAAAATTCAGAGTAATCCCGCTACACGTTAGAAAAAAACATAGCCATTTGGTCAAAAGTGCTTGTCTCACCGAGTTTAAGCGTTTTTGATTCGGAGTGGAAATAACTAATGAATTTCATCAAGCTGGTTTTTGCTGTTGGAATATGTTGAGTAGGACATGATTCTGCACAATATATGTATAAATCAGAGCAATCCAGCCACATATTCAAAAGATATAGCCATTCATTCAAAAAAGTGCTTGTCTCACCGAGTTGTAGCGTTTTTGATTTGGAGTGGAAATAACTTTTGAATTTCATCAATGTGGTTTCTGCTTTTGAAATGTGTTGTTTTAGGACATGATTCTGCACAATATATGTCAAATTCAGTGTTATTCAGCCACAAAATCAAAAGATATAGCCATTTGTTCAAAAAGTGCTTTTCTCACCGAGTTGCGGCGTTTTTGATTTGGAGTGGAAATAACTAATGAATTTCATCAATCTGGTTTCTGCTGTTGAAATATGTTGTTTAGGACATGATTCTGCACAATATATGTCAAATTCAGTGTAATCCAGCGATCAGTTCAAACGATATAGCCATTCCTTCAAAACAGCTTATCTCACCGAGTTGAAGCGTTTTTGATTTGGAGTGGAAATAACTTTTGAATTTCATCAAGCTGGTTTCTGCTGTTGAAATATGTTGTTTAGGACATGATTCTGCACAATATATGTCAAAATTCAGTGTAATCCAGCTACAAGTTCAAAAGATATAGCCATAAGGTCAAAAAGTGCTTATCTCACCGAGTTGAAGCGTTTTTGATTAGGAGAGGAAATAACGTATGAATTTCATCAAGCGGGTTTTTGCTGTTTAAATATGTTTTTTAGAACATGAATCTGCACAATATGTTTCAAATTCAGTGTAATCCAGCCACAAGTTTAATAGATATAGCCATTTCGTTCAAAAAGTGCTTACATTACCGGGTTGAAGCGTTTTTGATCAGGAGTGGAAATTACTAATGAATTTCATAAAGCTGGTTTCTGCTGTTGAAATATGTTGTTGAGAACATGATTCTGCACAATATGTGTCAAATTTAGTTAAATCCCTTCACATGTTCAAAAGATATAGCCATTTGTTCAAAAAGTGCTTATCTCACCGAGATTAAGCATTTTTGATAAGGAGTGGAAATAACTAATACATTTCATCAAGCTGGTTTTTGCCGTTGGAATATGTTGAGTAGGACATGATCCTGCACAATATATGTCAAATTCAGGGTAATCCAGGTACAAGTTCAAAAGATATAGCCATTTGTTCAAAAAGTGCTTATCTTACATAGTTGAAGTGTTTTTTATTTCGGAATGGAAATAACTCAAAGAATTTCATCAAGCTGGTTTCTGCTGTTGAAATATGTTTTTTGGGACATGATTCTGCACAATATATGTAAAATTCAGAGTAATCCCGCTACACGTTAGAAAAAAACATAGCCATTTGGTCAAAAGTGCTTATCTCACCGAGTTTAAGCGTTTTTGATTCGGAGTGGAAATAACTAATGAATTTCATCAAGCTGGTTTTTGCTGTTGGAATATGTTGAGTAGGACATGATGTTGCACAATATATGTATAAATCAGAGCAATCCAGCCACATATTCAAAGGATATAGCCATTCATTCAAAAAGTGCTTGTCTCACCGAGTTGTAGCGTTTTTGATTTGGAGTGGAAAATAACTTTTGAATTTCATCAATGTGGTTTCTGCTTTTGAAATGTGTTGTTTAGGACATGATTCTGCACAATATATGTCAAATTCAGTGTTATTCAGCCACAAAATCAGAAGATATAGCCATTTGTTCAAAAAGTGCTTTTCTCACCGAGTTGCAGCGTTTTTGATTTGGAGTGGAAATAACTAATGAATTTCATCAATCTGGTTTCTGCTGTTGAAATATGTTGTTTAGGACATGATTCTGCACAATATATTGTCAAATTCAGTGTAATCC